>NC_133156.1:37564127-37867157 GCF_040802235.1 Manis javanica
CATGTCATTTGGAATATGTGCCCTTAGTGTCACTTTCTCCTCCTCCTTTGAATCAGAAATTAGGATTCATCAGGACCAAGGGCAAAGCAATGTATCCATTCACTGGGCATCAGCGTTGACATTGCCTTCTCTCTCAGCCTATATTTTCATTGATCACCAAATCCTCCTAAATCCTCCAGCCACTTGATCCTCTCCACCTCCGCTGCCGCTCTCCTTATCTCAGTTGCTGTTGTCATTCACTTGCAATAACCCCCTGACTGTTCTCCCTGCTGCCCCTCCTATTCATCTTCTATACACAAGTAGAGTGGCCGAAATGCAGATTGGACTCCCTAACTCCCCTTCCTAGGGTTTCACATCGTCCTTAGAATGGGAAGAAAATCTTTAGTATAGTTAAGGCCATGCATAATCTAAGATATCAGCCCCATTTCTTCCCTTAGCTTCCAGCTGCTTGGCCAATCATTGCACCTTGGGGTCTTGGCACACACTTTCTCTGCAGAGAAACACCCCAGCATCACCTGGCCCCATGTCCATCTTCATCTCATGCCCTTCGTGGAACGGTTGATTCCTGTCCGCCATTTAGTGCTCACATCAGATGTTACTTCCTGAGTAACAGGTAAGATGTTACTACCTGCCTGTGTCTTCCAAACCTAGGTAGATCCATTGCTGGATTATACCGCTATAACTCCATAATCACTCTTCACATTACTCATAAGCTTAATTAAATGATTAATTACATGATCACTTTAAAGTTTGTTCAGATATGAACACCCTAACCTGAGCCCTAAGCCTGTCTTCTTTATTGCTGTGCCCTCAGGGCATAGTATAATTACTGGCATGTAATGGGTATTAATATATATTGAATAAATGAAGGGATATAGGAATGAGTGAATGAATGAATGTGTTTTTTCTCTTTTAATGTGGTGACTGGAGGGTAAGAGGACTCAGCTATTCCACTGCATATGGCCTGATTTTGTCTCTTAGCTGTGTCATGGTGTGTGGATCTGAAGGATGAAAAGCAAGCCCAGAGCGGCCACCAGGAGAGGGTGTGTTAGGTCACTCGTAGGGGGTCAAGGCTAGGAGCCCAGTGTGGAGCCCCATGGTCCAGTAGACCAAGGAAGTAAAGAGTAAAAAAAAACAAAAACTGAAGGTCAGAGTGGATGTTTTCATGGGTGGAGCAGCCCCATATAACATGGTCAGAATGCACACATCCACGAAAAAACCAGAAGGTGGTTTAGTCCAGTAGTATTTGGGGGTTCCTGTTGTAATGTCACTTGTCAAAATGATAAGTTCCAAACATTGGTGTGCATAAGGATCACATGTGCTTGTTAAACATGTAGATTCCAGAACATCTCTAGAAAATGATTCTGAATCAAAAGGATCAGTCAAGAGCCACATATTTGCATTGAAATAGTAACGGAGAGAATGGTGATGGTGGGCAGGGCAGTGGAGAAAAGGAAAATAGGTTTAAAAATTCCTGGTGATTACAACCTTTTGAACTAATGAAAACGCAAGTCATGGTAAACATCTTAATGTCATGTGGCAACTGTGTCAGTGGATACCCCTTAAGCAAGAAGGATGGTGTACAGTTACTGCACCAATGAAATGTATGAACTAACCTATAGTGCTTAGCGGCTCCTGCCTTTAACTCACACATGCCCAAGATTGATGCTGATTTTGCTTCCATGGTCTAGACTCAGTCCTTACCAGGTATAAACACCAATGCAGTCCCTTCATGCTGACTCCTTCCTAATTAAGCTCTAAAACAATAGAAATTATTAGTTTCCAAACCTATAAATATAAGTATTTTATGTGATTTTTGCAAAATTAGTCTTCAGGAGCAGAGCTGTTTCTTAAAAGAAAAATGTGGGAGGGAAAGTAGGAATTGAAAAAACAAAGAAGTAAGGTGGAAACTGATGGAGCTATGAAGCTGCCTTAAAAAGACAGGGCATTTAACAGCAAGGAAATCACTACTTAAAGACCTGGTTAAAAAACCTGGCCTCTCAGATGACCAATTAGATCATAAAGCTGGCCTCATCCCCATGTCATTAGCATGTAGCACAGGGTGTCTCCTAGGAGACTTGGATTTTCTTAGGCAGTGCTTCACAGCTGGGCTGAAAATGCTGTCACATTATTTTTGAATGCAAGAAACTTGTGATTCCAGACTCTTGTAGGATTTTAACTCTCTTGCCTGAACAGATTGACACAACAACAGATGGTCCATGCTGAAGCACTGCGACTACCTTGGCAATTAAGGATCAAACTCTTTGGAATAATAACTAGTGCATTAGGTTTTGGTAGGCAAGTGTCTAATGCATACAGACCTTTGAGAAAGACTGAGTTCTGTCATAGAGCTATAAGCTTTTTCAGAGAACACAATGCGTGGTACATAGCAGAGCTCAATAAATGCCTGAGTATAAGACAGATTCATTGGGAGAGTCCATATTACCTCTCCTCAGTCTCTATTTAGGGTAGATCAAGTTCCCAGAGAGCCAATTTGGACATAGATTAGCCCGTAGGTCTTTTATTATTGTGATCAATACCTATAGAGAGGAAGGGGAAGGATTGAACAGAGGGAGAAGTTAGGGTTCAGTACAGTTTCAAGGAGCCTCTGCTGGCCCCATGGGGACCTATGAAGCTAGGATAGTTCTCTGAGTTATCCCTCATTGAGATGAGAAAGTTGGGCCTTTATATTCTTGCCTGGATCAGTCATTGGATGTAGGCTGGTTCACAAAGGCAATTCTCCAGAATGGTTTATAGTCAGTATCTGTCTGCTAGCAGCAGTCCTGGCCATTAGAGGAATAAACCCTTCCTTTCTGAAACGGAGTCTAGTACTCTGTGCTAGAGCCGGGGCTGGCTTAGATGAAAGAGTGTATGACCATGACCCCTGGTGATTATAACTGACGTAGACAACTGAGGATTTATCAACTGCACAGATACCTCTCAATGGCCACTTACTGCATAACTGCAAATATGATCACTGTTTTCCTAACTCCTTTCAGTTTATAATGAAACATTTGTATTTGGTGGGATGATGCAAAAATATTGCTCCCAAAGAAACCCACAAACAAAATAGTTTCTTTGGAATATATCAGTCAGGACCACATACATACACTGTTGTGTAGAAGGTCTCCAAGCTGAGAAAGAAGAATGGTCAGTTGCAGAGAACCAGCCGTTAAGGATGGCACCAAATGGGAAATCAGAGGCGCAACTCATAAAATCCAAACAGGCACAGCAAACTCAGGCTCGGTCTGGATCCTTGTCCATCTCTGGGGGATTCTGTCTGGCTTACATGAGAGGTGTGACCTCATTATTCTGGGATGCTCCTCTGCTTATTTTTTATCTACTGAGTGTCTATTTTGGTATTGGTCCTTAAGTTAATCTCTTTCACTTTCCCTCCCAATCCATACTATGGACTCGGCCCCAGACCTCTTTGTCTCTCATAGCACCTGATTCTTTTCCTTTAAGGCTCTTGTCCCAATTTGTAAACACCTGTTTGTTTTGTGCGCTTTCTAGCTTGATGTCTGTTTTGACTGTCAGTGGCATGGGGGCAGGGCTAAGTCTCTTTCTGTGCAATGGGCTTTGTGTCTGATGCGTGTCCCTTCTCAGTAAATGTTGTTTGAATGAATGAATGCAAAGAAAGCAGACTATAAGGAATTTCCTACCTTGACAAATAAGTAAATCAAACACTAGAAAGTTCTCAGTTGCTCGATTTGTAGTTTATCTCAGTTTTCTGTCAATGAACCCAATATAAATCTATTGGATATTGAAAACACTCTTTTCCAATCCCACTAGACTCACTGATACTTGAGGGGGCCACTTGGGTTTAGTATCTGTACAGACCTGATCTGAACGTGGCCTCTAACTGTTGCTGCCCTTCCTCTGGCCATCTCTCTCTGGGTTCTTGTTTGTCTCCCAGCATGTCTGCTCTGTCCTTTTATGTGTAATTAACACTGCCCATGATAAGAATTTCTTTGACAGGTTTCCAGCCAGTTGAGTAAATTTAGGGACCTAATTACCACACGCCTGAACTCTGGGTTGTGCTTTGAGGCCTCAGCTGTGATACTACAGATGAATGACTTGGTCTGCTCCGCCTTCTGGGGGTCAGGCTTTTTTGAGATTTTAATAACTCCTATCTCCAAAGTGGTTCAAATGCTAGCAATTGAGATTGGGCTCTGAAGTAAGGATGGGCTGCTTTCTGTACTTCATGCAGACCCAAGCTTTGCTGTTTCGTTTCTGCTTTGGGCAGATGTCCCTCTGGTGAACATGTGTTGTATTAGTAACCCCCAGGGTTACTGGGGCCCATGTCTTGTTCTAGTTAGAGCAAGTTTACATAGAAGCCTAGAGCTCAAGATGCCTAACTCCTTGTCCTTTTGCAAACATCCCCATAATCTGTCCATGCCATGGCCAGTGGCTGCTATTCAGGTGTAAGTGGGTGAAAATTCTGTGACCTTTTCTACTGACCTGTTTTAGTCTATTTATCAGTATCATTAGCACGACTCTTATTTCTGTCTTTGCAAACATTCAGCAATCTCTCCTTGTATGAAGACATTGTTGGCTTGATGATAATTGTTATTATTCACACTTGAAAAACATGTTCCACTTTTCAAAGCACATTCACATACTTGGTTTTCATCTAATCCTGAGTCAAGTAGGGCAGGAATTTATTCAATTACTTACTCAGAAGTAATTGTTGTGTCTCCTGTTTGCACTAAAGTATCATTTCTATTTTACAGATGAATAAACTGAGTCTCAGAGAGGCTCAATCACTTTTTATGCATCTCTCAGTCTTATAATGCCAAGTTTAGAGCTTTTTCTAAACCTTTGGGTGATCTGGTGTTCGAAGGGTAGGCCCTGAGCTTCATTTCGTAAGCCATGGATTAAAATTTTGAAGGCTTACACTTTACAGGGACAGCCTGAGTATCATTTCAGGTATATGACAGTTTCTGTGTCCTTAATCGACAAATAATTCCTTTGCATTAATCAACAAATAATTAGTTTCCTTTGAAGCATGATGCATATATTTATTTGCTTTATGGAAAATCCTCAGAGTCGCTCACAAAGCACTCACCATCCAGCCATTGCCTACCTCTTAGTAATCCTCCCAGTATTTTCAGTATCTCACACTCCTTATATTTCCTCTTGCTTCAAGGTTTTTGCAGGTCTTCCTGTCCCCAAATCTCTGCATAGTCATGTCCTTCCTGCCTCTACTGCAGATCTCAGATTCACTGTCAACAACTCAGGGATGTCTTCAGTGTCACACCCCCACCCAAACCACCACTGAGCACCTCCCCTCCATTTCACTGGTCACAGTTTATTATTACATGTGTATTTATGTAAATGCCATTTAATGTTTATGTTCCCAACTGGCTGAAAGTACTGGAGGAGATGCCTGTTTTTGCTCATCACTGTGAGCTTAGCTCTTGTAAAAATTGGCACCCTGACCAAGGTAAGGTGAAGTGCTCCAAAAATAGATATTTGGATGGATGAATCAGAAGAAGGCTCATGAGTATTGGAACTTCAATGTTCCTGGGTTATTGGACAAATCCTATGTTAGTTTTCTATTGCTGCTGTTACAATTACCATTAATTTCATGGTTCAAAACAACATCCATTTAGTATCTCACTGTTTCTATGAGTCAAAAGTCTCGGCACAGGGTGGTTCAGTTGGATTCTCTGCTTAGGGTCTCATGAAGTCAAAGTCAAGGTGTTGGCAGACCTGGGCTGTTATCTGTGAGAGGATCTGCTTCTAAGTTTGTTCAGAAGGTAGAATTCAGTTCTGGGTAGTTCCTGGCTTTTAGCCACGGGCCACTCTCAGTTCTTAGAACCCGCATTCCACAGTCCATGGCAGAGAATGTTTGCTTCCCCTTCTGTCTCATCTGTCTGACTTCTACCCCTTGTGCTTTTCATAGCTTGTGTAACTACATTGGGCCTACCAGGACACTCTAGGGTAATCTCCTCATATTGACATATCATAGGGGTTAGGGCATGGACAAATTTGGGGATCCATTTTTCTGCCTACCTTAATTCCCAAGTGCTGATAAATTTGCATATGATTTATCTTAATGAAGAGAATGGCATTTGTGGTTGAAAGGCATTTGTGTGGATTTCCCCCCACTTCTGCAGATGCTGTAGAATTTGGTAGATAGGAAATGGAGCTAATGAAATTGGGAACCGCATAGCTTCAAACAATTTAAAACAATGGCATTCTCACTCCATTACTTTTGAGTGTTAACAGTTCACATTAACACACTGGTTCCTCGTGGAGCGAGAGTGCTGATTGAATCAGGTTCACAAAATGGACAGAGGAGAGAAGTGTGTTCCGTGGCAGACAGCTGCTAGCCTCAAGAGATTGCTGTCCCTTCCTTATAAATGCTTTCCTTCTTTCACAGGACTGCCTCCTCTTGGGTATGTGCCCAGGGCAATTGTCTTTCTCTAAAAGGGAGTCTCCTTACTTTGGACACTTCAGAACTCCCACCTTGTGTTCTGAAACCTCTGATGCTCTTCCTCTTCTCTGGATGCAGTCAGGAGTAGAGTGTGAAGGCACCCCAGGGAAGGTGATTATTTTGGAGAAAAGATATAGTTAATTCTTTCATTCATTCCATTGACTTTGTTCATTTCTTCCTTCCATTTGTTTGTTCATTCAGTCACTCATTCCCTGTATTTTGTGACCAAAGATTTAAAAAACTCTCAGCTTTGCCTTTTGTTTATTCATCCTGGAGATGGTACATTCACCTAAAATATCCCTTATCAGGTCAGTGTGAGAAATATTGTGCAGGTTCTTCTGCTCCTGAGTATTTTTGGTGCATGTTAGCCTATTAAAGAGATCAATTATGTGCCAAACTTATTTCACTAGAGCCACATTCCCCTAGCCTATGTGACACCTGATGAGCATGCACAGAACCAGGGTTCTAGGGAGACCATGGGAAATAATGAGTGAGAACATGGAACAACTGAAGTTAAGGATCAAGCCTGACAGGATGAATGCATGGAGCACATGCCCTGGAACAATCTGTGACGCTAATACACCATTTTGAGGGGTGGGAAGGATGCAAATTATGAAAAGCATGCAAATCTGGGTCAAAGGTTGAGAACTGATCATGGATAGAGACACTAAGGGAAAGTATGGGGCTCAGGTTGTCATATTTTATCTCTGTGAAGGAGAAGAAAAATACCTGGGAGAGAGTCATGCTCATAACTCCATACCATTTCCTTCTGAGACTTTCCATGGTTGCCTGTTCAGACCTTGCACTATGGTCTTTGAAGACTTTAAATTAATCTTTAAGAAGTGTGATTTTACATCAAATCAAAGGACCAACCATTTGTTGAACACTAACCATTTGCAAGGTTCTACACTAGGCATGGTGGCAGTGGGGTGAATAATAATAAACATGAGCTATGTTTCCTGAGCTATGTTTACATTATGAACTGTAAAACTCTAGTAGAATTGTTGGTCAAGTGGCTGGGAATTATGTTTCTCATTAAGGTGCATTTATGACTGTTCATAATGGCTTGTTAAGAACAGAATGTGGCCAGTCCTTATTCCTGTGCACCAATGTCACAGGAGACAGTAGGGTTGAGTGTCATTCAAGGAGAGTTAGGTGAGACTTTATTAAGAACTTGACAGATGTAGCTAACTTCCCCAAAAGACTGTATTCTCATAATTTGAGCTTTCATTTATTAATATGCTCCCTGAACAGTCCTATCTCAGCTAATAGCATTTAATAGCTCCTCAACCCTATAATAAAGACAATTCAGTCACTTTTGAGTCTTCAATCTTCCTCACCTTCCAAAGCTTACTGGCCTCCATTCTACCTCCAAGTGTCCCCAAAAATTACTCTCCTCCACATGGTCCAGTACCACTGTCCTAGTTTGATTCCTCAATATTCTTCAGCTGGTTTATAGGAAAAGCCTCTATCTGCCATTCTACTGCCAATTATCCACCTAAAACAGAGACCCAAGTATGTCACTCTTTGGCTTACAATCCTTCAGAGATTTCTCCTTGCTTGTGGGATGAAGCACCAGACTCAACCTGGTATTTATGAGGCCCTTCATGATCTGGCCTGGCCTGGCCTTTCAATTTCATTGCTTGGCAGGTCTCACAGCTCACACCAGTCTATATTCCATCTGCCATCTCTGCCAACACTTTCCCCCTGAGGTAGTTATCTATGCTCAAACTGTTCCATTCTTCCTCTCAGTTTTTTCTCTAGCAAACTCCTCTTTATCTTTCCATTGTTAGCTTAAATGTGCATCTTTCCAGATAGCCTTCTCTGGTTCATGTCTGCCTTCTCCCACTCTACCCCATTCCTTTTTGATACTTAAATATATGTTGTTCATATCTGGTGTGCTGATAACAATAATAATGGCAGCCTCTGTTAACTGACCATGTGTCAGTCTGTGCTGGGCACCACAACCACACTGTCTCAATAGCTCATCTGCCTTGTGAGTAATATTACTATTCCCACATTAGAGGGAAGAGATAGACTCAGGAGGAATTTAAGTGAGAACATGAGTTCAAGCCTGGATCTTTTTTGACTCAAAAGATTTGGTCATTCCTGGTTGCTTTCTGTGGCCTTCCACAGAGTATGACAGGAATGATCCCTGGCAGTTAGACTTTCTGGTGCAAACACCTTGCTCCCTATGAGTTCTAAGGCGTTTCTTTCTGTAAGCATTTATAACAGGGCCTGATCCATAGTAATAGATTTCTAAAGGGTATATCTTGAGTGAGAGAATGGGAGAAATAATGAATGACTATTAGGTTTAATAAAAGCTTGGTGGGCTAAGTATATCATATATATATGAAATATCAACATTATATATATGTAGATACACACACATATAAAGTTATAAAATATCATAAGAACTTGACATTTTTTTTGTTGGAAACAATTCATTCAGGAAGCAGGAAGAACTGAATACAGAGATAAGTTAGATTTTTCCTGCTTTGCTCTATATCTCTATCAGTTAAGAATAGCTGCAACTAACAACTAAATGAAGGAATCTGGAGATGACAGTTGCTGTCATTGGTTTAGGAGTAGCATCTTTGCAATTTTTTGTTTTTCTCCTATGCATGTTGCCTCATGATGACAGAGTGATTGCTGTAACTCCAGACATTATAACCACTTTTCAAGCATGGAGAAGAAGAAAACAGGAGTGGTTTTAAATACATCTTTTCCTTTTTTTAAGGAAAAATATGTTTTCCAAGAGTCCCTAATACCCCCAGCTGCATCTCATTGGCCAGAACTATGTTCTAGAGCCATCTGGCTGTCAGGGAGATCTGGAAAGTGTATCTCACCTGGGACTAGGTACACAATCCACCTCAAATAAGATCAAGTTATCTTCAAAAAAAGAAAAACTAGATCATGAGTAGACAACTAATTGTACCAGCTATGGCATGTATGCTCTTCCTTTTAACTGGTCAAACTGACTTTATGCTAAAGTTTCTGTCATGTTGTACTTCCAAATTTTCTATTGTCTGACAAGAAAGGTAAGAGATTCAAAATTATAAGGGATGGAGTGATGGATATTTTGAGGATTAAATAATGTTTGTGGGGGCTGAAACTGAACCCTAATCATTAACCAGAAAAGTTATATAAACTCTCTAAGCTTCAGTTTTGTCCTGGGTAAATGGGAATGACAATAATTACATCACAAGATTAATATAAGGATTCATGAAATAATAAACATATGCCCAGAACACTGGAAGCATTCAGTAAATGTAATTGTTGCTGTTATTGTAATTATTACAGTTTTTAAAAAGCAGGTGGTTTTTTCCAATTAAGAGTTTTAGTTTAAAGTGACCGAATGAAGCAGTAGATCTATCTCCTCCTTTCTATTATTGAAGATACAAGAATGTTGAGTATTTACCCACTGACTGCCATGATGCTCCTTTCCTTCTACCAGTGGGATTTTGAACTTTTGTCAATTTTGTTGATTCATTAATCCCAAGCAAAAAATCCATGTGGTCAATTGTAGTATGAGTAAAGCTCACTGAACTCAGTTGCTGTTCATTTAACTCTGGATCGGCCAATTTTTTCTATAAGAAGCCAGATAGTAAATATTTTAGGCTTTGTAGGCTATGCTGTCTCTTTCAGTACAGTATCAAAATAGCCATTGGCAATTTGTATACATTCCAATAGAACTTCATGGACACCAAACTGAATTTCATGTAATTTTCATGAGTTATAAAATGCTATTCTTAGATTTTTTTTTTCGACCATTTAAAAATGTGAACATTATTCATCTTAGGTCATGAGCCATGTAAAAATAGGTGGGTAGCTTGATTTGGCCTGTGGGTCATTATTTTCCAATCCCTGGTTTTACTTCATGTCATTGTCATCTTTTCTATCACACTAGGTTAAAATTACCATTCACTCCCTCACCCCTGGAATCTACTTCCTAATTAAATACTGTGGAATTCAATATTACCAAATGGAATTTTAGTGTGCAATTACTAACACCTTTTATTGGAGTGATAGCACAGGATTCGAAAGCAATGACATTTATTTTGCATTCTGTGTATAGATAATATAGCTTTAAATAAATGTGAACCAATATAATTAAAATATTTTTAGTTCTGTGAGGAAGTAAAAAAAAAAATCACACCTTCAACAGGTGGTAAGTTTGTCTGATTAGCCACCCAACATGTCCACCTCATCTCTTTCCATCATTAGGCTTGGGCAGGTACATAACACAGGACCTAAATACTCTGGCACATTTTGCAACGTGAAGAATCATGGATTGACTTGTAGAATTACACCAGGAGTATATAAATGCCAGACTGATAACTTGAGAACAAAAAGGAGACCATGTTTGTTCCTTCCTTTTGTTCAGTTTCTTCACTCTTCCAAACCAATTACTCAGATTTTACCCCCACTTCTGGGCAGCAGCCTTGAAGTCTTGAAACTCATTATGTCAGTTGAAAATGAGAGGCAACAGCTGTCAGAGCCAGCATTTGATGCCTTTAACTTGTTTCTTTGTAGCAAAAAAAAAAAAGCGTGTTTGCATGCTGTTCAATTGAGAGGATTCACCCTTTCTTGAACCAAGGCTTCTGAGCAGCTCTAAGATAGCATTGCTTTCCCCTCAGCTGTTTTGCACAAAAGCATACCTGTTTTATTTTTCCTGCAGCTACAACAGCATGTTTTATATCGATAATGGTAGGAAAGAAAGGCAGCCATAGAATTTCTGAATGTAATATACAAAGACTTGAAAACCAGCAGCGCTTTTATAAAGATGTAAAGATACCTCAGTCTGTGTTCATTCTTCCATCTACGTTACATAATATCACATGTGTGATATTATATATTATAGACAGTGTGATATTTCCTGGAATGCAGGGATTTCCACATGATTCAAGTATGAAAATAAGACGTACTCCAATGAATGCATGCCTTGTCATTTTATTTATTTGTTGGCTTCTATCCTTTGTTAGTCATATATAGTTTTAGAATTTTTCTACCTTCTTAGCCCCCAGGCCTTTCTCAATTTCTAGTCTCTGTATTGAATGGGACTTACCCATTCAACAGCTGATAACATGTTGAATTGCTGCCGCACTGCTCTGCATCTTGTTTAATACTTGCAGCAACTCTTTGTGATAAATATTATCATTATTCCCATTTTTGACAATGGGGGAACTGAAACAATGTCAGGGAATACTTTGCTGAAGTCAGCAGAAGATCCAGGCTTTACTCCCAGCACTTAGTGACCATTTCTTTACTCCTAAACACTAATGGACTACGTCTGCTGTGCTGCTTTCTCTAAAGCAGCAGTTCTGAAACTTGAGTGTGTCTCAGAATCACTTGAAGGACCTGGAAACCCATCCACAGAGTTTGTGATTCAGTAGTTCTGTGGTAGGACCCAGGAATCTGAATTTTTAATAAGTCTGTAGGCAATGCTGATGCTTCTGGTTCCAAGTGCACACTTTGAGAATCACAATTTAAGTTAGCTCTCAGGTCAATACTTTTACCTTTTTGTCTAATTAATATCTGTGCAAAGGCTTTGAAGGTATAAATACTACCTAAATGTAAATCACTGTGCTCTTTAGAGCATTATCTGAGCCAAACAAGTGCCATCTCATGGCCACAGACAATGAATGCAAGAATCCACACACACAAACATACATGCACTCATGGACATGCACACACACATGTGTATAAATGTCTTGATACTTCAAAATTCCATTTAAAGGCTTTCACTGCTTTGAACAGTTTACCTGCTCCCAGGGAATATGAAGCATCTTCCTGTAACTGGCAGGTTAATCTTTTAAGGACCAAACATTTTTTCTTAAACCTCCTAGTGAGTGAGGAGCACAGCACTGAGTGTGAATTCAGACTCAAAGAGATCACACTGAACGAAGTTCACAGCCCACAGCAGGTGGCTGCCTGAGAAGATTGCTCTCCCACAGATACAACCCCAAGCTCTGGAGGAAGCCGGAAGTGTGATCAAGATATTTATAAAAGATTACCTGCTATTCTAAAGGGGAAAGGAAGCAATGCCTAGAAAGGAACTCTTTTGAATAAAGATTATTTTTCACAGATGATGTTTTGTATGTGATGATAAGCATTTTTTTGGACTCTCTGTTCATTTATAACTATCATCTGCGTTCCTTCAGAAACTTTCTTTTTTTTATATCCTGTTACAGAATGTTGAAAACAGCTCTGAGATTGTTTTAAAAAATGATGATTATATGCTTCATTGCTATTCTTTGTATTTATTCTAGCTGCATACATTGAAAATGTTGTGT
The DNA here is from genome assembly GCF_040802235.1 of Manis javanica. Taxonomy (NCBI): domain Eukaryota; kingdom Metazoa; phylum Chordata; class Mammalia; order Pholidota; family Manidae; genus Manis; species Manis javanica. The sequence goes on from NC_133156.1 coordinate 37,576,866, forward strand.
CAACCAAGACAAATCAATATTTTGACTTTTTACACTTCACATGTTTATGTTAAAACATCAGCCATGATTTATTATCTACAGGAAATTAAAAAATTCCAAACTAGTGAGTTAGGTGTACCAAACATTTATTGAGCTCTTGCTAAAGTGTCAGGGATTGTGGTAGGTACTGCCCTTAAATAGACATATTCAATTCTTTTCCTGTCCTCAAGGGCCTCAATTAGTGGACTTAAAGTCTCATCAGGATTGGTAGAAAGAGCTTTCCAGAACTTTCACTGAGTCTGGAAAATAAGTGAAAGTTGATCTGACACACGAAGAAAGATTTTTGGTGTTGGTTTTCCATTGATTGAACAGGTATTTATTGAGCATCTAATAGGAGGTGAGGTGCTAGTTCAGGTTCTGGTGTAAGTAGGTTGTGAGCTGTGGAGTCTGGAGTTTCTTGGAGGAGACAGACATGAAACAAAGAATCCCATAGATAATTTATTTCCATTATCATAGGAGATGGATGATGAGGAAATACAGGACCCTATGACAACATAGCACAGTGAGAGAGTGACTAGTCTGTGAGGTCTGAGAAGCTGTGTTTCCTAAACTGAGACCTAAGGGAAAGGAGAGCAGTTGACTGGATCATGGGTGAAGCAAGAGGTTCCAGAATGAATGAACAAAGCCTTAGACTTGAAAGAGCTTAGCGCTTCTGAGGAAGCAGAAGGAGGGCCAGGTTACCAGAGGAGGAGTGGGATGAGGTGGGGCCGCAGGCGGGGCCAAACTGGGCGTGGGGCCAAATAAAGCAAGACAGAATTTTAGGGAGGATAAAGAATAAATGTGTGTCAGCAGTCCTCAAGGATGTTAGGTACAGGATAATCTTAAAGTTCTGTTTTTATTTTCTACCTCTATTGAGGTATAATTAATATATCACCACGTGTAAGTTCCAGGTATACAAAGTGTTGATTTGATATATTTATATATTGCAGAATGAATATCACCATAGCAGTAACTAACACCTCCATGCCATCACATAATTACCACTTCTTTTTGTGGTGAGAACATTTAAGAACTATTCTCTTAGCAACATTGAAGTGTTATAATACAGTATTATTAGCTATAACTACCATGCTAGAAAGTTCTAATTTTTAATCTAGACTTTGAATTCTATTATTATACTGTTGCACTTATTATTGTTATTATTTTGGTTTTTCTCTTGATATTGAATAAAACTGTTCTGAAGAGTACAGTTGGTCTCATCTGTACTAAAGGGAAGCAATATGTTTGCATAAATCCCTGTTAGGAAGACCTCCTCTTGATCCAGGTAGTCACCCAGATTTTGAGCCCTGAATAGTTTTGGTACAAGCAAAGACACAGTTCAAGTTTGTGAATAAGCAAGTCTATGGATTGTTTTTGGATAGAGCGGTCCTCACCTTAGCTGAAAGGAGTAGTATATACTCTGGAAAGATTGCCTGTGTTGGTTGAAATGAACCTTACCTTACAGTGCCATGCATGCATTAGGTGCTCAGTAAAAATCGGATGAGTGACCATTTTAAGTATGAATAAAATTACAAACATTTGCAGTCATTTTGACTCATGCCTTTTTGTTCTGAATCTAAGACAACTTATAGATTTCATGACCAAAAATATTTCTAGACATAAACGTATAGTTGGACTAAAATAGAATAACACATTATTATATGTATTTGTCATTACTTTCTGACTGGAGCCTTGATAACCTGTGGCTATTGTTACTTAAATTCCATAAGGAGGTTTTTTTCCCTATCATGTAAAATTACCCTTTCAAAAGGGGATTGTGTTCTGAAGTCCCAGAGGCATGCTTCTTGATAACATCGGAGGATAAGAATTCAACTTTCTCCCTTCCTTACTTTTCTGCCTTTCCTCATTTCTCTGGAAATTATGTCACTTCTCCAACTCCCTTGTGTTTGAATCTTCAAAGTGCTCAGATTCTCTTTTCAAATTGGCTTATGCCTTTGAATTTTAATTTTCTTCATCTTCCCTTAAAATACACAATTTTTTTCTCTTCTGGGTTGGATGCTACTTTCAAATTAAGACTAGAGTTCTGTCATCATGAAAAGCAAACTGAATCAGATAGAAATAGACCTCTTGACACCTTGCTCGCTCCTTACTGTTCTGGGATACCCTGGAGAATTTGTCCTTCTGGTTTTGTTACACGAGTGATTGCAGTTCTGTACTTCTTGCTGAGGAAGGTCCAGATACATGTCTTTCACTAGGGTTGTCTTGGGTAGTACACATTTAGAAATTACAGCTTATCTCTTAATGAGGGAAAATTCCATGAGAACTTGAAAAATTAGCATCACTAATCTGTGAGAACCCATCCTACAGAGGAAAAATACATTTTCATCATTGGTAAGCACTAATTGGTGAAAATGTAATGCAAAGAGAACCAGCATAATCAGTAATTCCTCCTTCCACAGGTAGAATGAACTAGAGCTGATCTCTGGAGTCAGCATCACTCCAGCCAAAGCTTTGTATTGGTCATCTGCTGCTACATAACAAACCAGTCCAAAACAGTGGCATAAAACAACCAGTTTTCTATGCTCATGATTCTGTTGGCCAGGAATTCTGACAGGGTACGGCCTATCCGAGGATTAGTTTTCTCTGCTGTAAAATGCCTGGAGCCTCAGTTGGAAAGACTGTAAGTCTGTAGTTGAATTGATAGCTGGAGCTGGAACCATCTGTGGGATTATGCCTTTTCATTTTCTATATTTCTGATGCTCTGTTATCTGGGGCTTTGACATCTGATGCTGGAGGGACTGCTCCTCTTAGCTAATTCCTAGAGATAGCAGATACTTGGCCTGCTGAAAAGTACCACTTTCACAAGCAAACCTACCAGTCTGGAGTCCATTCCTAACCACCCTCATTGCAGGACCTTTAACTCTTACTCTCCTGAGCACTCTTTTCCTGCCCCAGTCACTCAAGGGGTACGTACCAGGCTTTAGATATGAAGTGCACTAATCACTTTAGCGCAGCCCTTGCCCCAGAGCCCACTGAAATTATTTAACTAGCTGATCCTAAGACTGCTTCACCTGCTTGACTGTTTATTCCCACAGAAACCAAAAATAAACACTCTTTCTCATGTTTTCCCTTTCCTCCCCTGCCTCCTGAGCAGCCCGGTGCTTCCCCCAACCCCTGACCTAGTTCCCTGTGCATGGTATCATTCTAGGGACTTGTGAGTATAAGCTTCTTCTTTATGATTCATGACATGTCATGATTCATGCCGATCATTTCCATGTACACACGTTTTACCATACTGAATAAAATCCTGTGTAAATTTTAAACCAATCTGTGTCTTCACTTACATGTCCAGGGATTGATGTTGGCTGTGGGTCAGAATATCTTGCCCACAGACCCTATGTGCATATGCGTATGCCAGTTTGGACCGTCTCATTGCATGGTGACTGAGTTCCTGAATGAGCTTCCTCAGAGAACAAGGCAGAAGTGCGTGATATTTTTATGATCTAGCCATGAAAGTCAACACAGCACCACTTCTGTCATTCTGTATTGATTGAAGCAGACACAAGGTCCATGCAGGTTCATGCGAGGGGTCATAGGCTCCATCACCAAATGGAAAAGTAGCAAATCACATTGAAAAGAAGCATGTGGAATGAGAAATATTGCAGTGATCATGTTTGGAAAGTACAGTCTCTCCCAAGGTTGTCACTCCTCACGTCTCTCCTGAGAGGTGATGGAGGCCATCCTAGAGGGAGGAAACAGAAATGACCACTGTTCACTAGAAATGTACTGTACTAATATATTTTGGTTAAAAACTCTGGAATTCAGAAAGACCTGGATTTAAATTCTGGTTTTCCTGGCTGTGTAGTATTGGAGAACTCATGAACTTCCCTGAGCCTAAGGGTTCCCATCTAGAAAATGGGTCTTCTAGCAAAATGCATCTCATTGGGATGTTGTGAAGATTCAATGAGGTCTTACTTGTAAAGCATTTAGTGTAACACCAAATATATGCAAGTGGACACCACCGTTATTGTGCTGGTGTATGCTGCATCTATATTTTACCTCTTCTGGGACTTGAACTTTGAAGAAAACATAGTGAGGCTCTCACCACCAATGACTGGAAGCAAAATCGTATTTGGTGGAGTTGTGATTACAGGTTTTATTTATGGAAAAAGTTCTGGTCATTTATGCATGGAATCAGGTTCTGTTTACAAGCCTTGGGCTCTCAGAAAGCCAGCAAACCTGGGTTTCCCTGTTTTGTAAGACATGATCAATAACTGCTTCCCTGTCCTCCTATCCTCAAATGAACTGCAAATCTAGAAACTACTTGCAAAGGGTTCTACAGTTGTTTTATAATTGTGCTGATTAATGCAGCCTGTAATGGGAATCTTGGTACAACAGGGTCTACAAGGCTGAAGCAGTGTAGGTGAGACCCCAGAAGTCATATTGCCACTGACTGGGTGTCAGGAGCTGTGGCCCAAACTTGGTTTTCTGCACCACAGCCTCTGATCCTGAAAATCCATCTGGACCCTGGTCCTCAGCCAGTCTTCTTTTTGATACATGCATTGGCAAGAGTTGGGCTTGCCGATGTGGTCTGTCTCTGCTACCTACAGAGGAGAGAAGGAGCCTCTCATAAAGAAAGAACTTGAGAATGCCCTTTGCTCCCCAAGAGGTAGTCAGGAGTCCGTTCCTGTTCAGCAGTCGGACAAGGATGTGGGGTCTGCTGATTTCTTAACTGCCTTTATTTGCATGACAGCAAGACATGACCTGTCCCTCTACATCAGAATTCAGTGATGAAATGGGTTAAAAGCCAGCAGTGTGTCTTGTCTTCTGTATGTTTGTTTAGTGAGTGGGTTTGTTTTAATTATATTTATTGGGCTGCCAAAGGCAAATCTGAGATACTTACATATAAATCTGCTTCAGTGTTGTTTTTTCCATATTTTAAGTAGCAGGTCAAGTTATTTTATCCTTGATTGTGGAAGGACTTAAAATCTGTAACTTCTCAGTCTATTTGGTTGAGATTATGTGAGGAGATTGATTATATGGGAAAGGAACCTCATCAAATGTAATAACTGTCGATAGCTGACTATGTGCTAGGTACTATGCTAAGCACAGATAATATACAACTAACAGATAATTATAGATAATGTAAAACTAACCTCATTCTTGCAACAACCCAAGGAGGTGAATATTATTATTAATCCCACTTCACAGGAAGAAAGCTAAAGGTCACACAGCTAATAAGGGGATAGAACCTAGAGTCTGTTCTTTTTCACTATGCTACGCTGACTCCCAATATAATGCAAGAGCCAGCTATTGATCCATCAAACCCTGAGAATTAGGAATATTCTACATTTGATTGTTAAGTTTTGGAGATTTGTGTAAGTCATTTCAGTATCCCTCAGATTTTTATCATAAACCTATTTGTGGATATGCAGGAGGTAGAATAATGATCCTGGAAGTGAATTTTTCATTATGGAACACAGCTCAACATCAACAAAAAAAGTAGACTGTATGGGAATTTGTTCTTCTCTGCATTTCATGGAAGCCCTCAGATCTTACAGAGAATTTACTCTTTCTGCCTGAAAAGCAATTGTCTATGCTTCATAAAGAAGTCTTAACATTATTGGAGCTTGTCTTCAGTTCACACATTCATTGTGTTCCGAAAGATAGGGGTCGTTTGTTTGACTCGCAAGATGTTTTCCCATGGGGAGTATATTACATTTCTAATTAGGGACAACACGAATGCATCTACTTCCTATAGTAGCACCCAGAGACACAATAAAGAAGTGCTCTTGAAACCTACCAACTGCTTGTTGACTTTCTTAAGTTCCATCACACAGAGCCCCTTTTTAGGTCAATGGTGGCACAGCGTCTCACATGGAATTTGAACTTTCTCATCGTTCATGCACAGTTTAGTGTAGATGATTTTTAAATGCAAAACCTTAGGCTATAAGATTTGGAAGGAAACTTAGAAGCACTGAGTGTTTGTGTCAGGGGCTGCCTCTAGGTAGGACTAGACTGTCTTGTGTGTTGTAATGACAGACATTGCCTCAGGCGTGGAAGATGCTGGATGCTTCTCATAAATATCAAGACCTGTGTAGCATAATAATTTTACAAAGTGATGAAGTTATTACAGTTTAACATCATAATGAAACTTCATAAAAATAATTTCTTCCATCTTAAAAAAAATAACAGGAGTTGGCTATAGAAGTCTAATGTCAGCTAATCAGCTATGTGATCTGGTGTGACAAATCTGGTCCTGTTACCTACACATGGTCTGATTTAAAAAATAACGTTAAGAATATCTTGTATTGTCAGATAAGGAAATAACTTAGGAAAGGCAATTTTTAGTTCAATGCAAAGCTTATTGAAAATTCTGTGTGTGTGTATCCTGAGAAAATTGCTGACTAGTACCATTTCCCTCTGCTTGCTGGGTTCTCCTATTGGCTCCCACTGTAATCAGAAAAATGTGAAGGATTTTCATTGATGGCATTGTCACAAAATATGATCCACTTATTTCCTCATCCATTGGTGCACATCTTCCTCTGTGACGTAGTTCTGTCTTATCAACTTTAAATTGTGGGTCCAGCCATTTGGTAGCTAACTTTCAGGGTTCATGCCGGAAAATACCTGTGATGCACAGACCAGTGTATACAAAATGTCTTTCTACTTTGTAATTGTTGAGCCATGGAATTTTGTACGAAGCTTAGTAAAAACACCTGCTCACACTATTTGCAACTAACCTACTGTGATCGCCAAGTGGCCAGGCATACAATGGCCAGTGGCTGTCAAGTGGATGAAGGGCAGGCTTTGTTAGTTTTCTTTGATGATGTCAGTAGAAGTGAATATCCCAGCAGTGACCAGGTCTTATCTTTAGCTGTGGGATCAGACTTCTGAAAGTACTAGAAGGCTAAACAGTAAGTCCTACACATAGCAATGTGGTGTCTCTGCTTTGCTGATGCCATCCCGTGACTGACAGGCCTGCTCTCCTACCCCATCCCATACTCAGATCAAACCTACGAGCCCAGACTTCTGCTGGATAAAAAGAAACCTTAGTGTTTCATTAAAGACAAAGACTCTGATAAACAGAGAAGATAAACAGCTGTGTCTTCACCAGCTCCCCAAATTGGAAATCGGTTAGTGTGTTTGTCTCACCCACAAACAGTAAATGCCTGAAGGATGGGTTTGCTATTCTGTCCGTCTTGGTGTGCCCTCCTCAGCACACAGCAGCATGGTCAGGAAATCATGATTAAGATAGACAGTGTAATTTGGGAAATTTGATTCTTTTAAGCTGGCTCTTCCAATGACTTGTTTTTCTTTCATTTATTCAACAATTATCAAGAACATCACTAATAATCAGGGAAACACAAATTAAAACCACAATGAGCTATATCACCTCACACCTGCTAGGATGACTGTTATTAAAATGTAAGACTAATGTTGGTGAGGATGTGGAGAAAAAGAGTTTCTGTGCCCTGTTGGTGGAAATGTAAATTGGTGCAGCCACTATGGAAGAGGGTATGGAGAGTCCTCAAAAAATTGAAAAAGGGATATGACATATATATATATATGGATGCATAATGGAATATTACTCAGCCTTAAAAATAGCAAATCCTTCCATTTACAACAACACCGATGACCTTCGAGGACATTATGCTAAATGATAGGAGCCAGACACAGAAAGACAAATACTGTGTGGCCTCACTTATATGTGGAATCTAAAATAATCGAACTCATAGAAGCAGAGAGTAGAATGGTTGATACCAGGGAGGGAGCAGGAATAGGAAAATGGGGAGGTGATAGTCAAAGGGTCTACACTTCCAGTTATACAAGGTAGGTAAGTCCTGGAGATCCACTCTATAGTGTAGTGCCTACAGGAACAGTGCTATGTTTATGCTTAAAATCTGCTAAGATGTTAAGTTTTAGGTGTTCTTACCACACACACACACAAATAGTAATATAAGGAGGTGGGAGGAAACTTGAAAGTGATGGATATGTTTGTGCCCTTGATGATGGCAATAGTTTCATGATTATAGAGTTTATACATATCCCCCAAACTCATTGAGTTGTATAGTATAGCTTTTTACATGCTAGTCATATCTCAGTAGTGCTTTAAAATAGTAATAGTAGTAATAATAATATAGTGATAAGCCAAAGTCCTGCCCCAGTAATAGAACTCCAAAGGTCCTCTGAAAAACTGATTGCATCATTAGAACTGGACCTCAAACTCTTGGCAACAGTATTGGTAAGTATTTTTACCCTTCCTTAAAAGTACATCGGCATAGATGGAATGCAGAAATGTTTACATTTTTTCTAGATATCTGACCTTCCTGAAGGTAGATGGGAGAATATTCTGCTGCTTCATAAATAAAATATACTAAAATGGCACCATGAGCAACTAACCAGAACACATGGGCTTTTCCTACCCTGTAACCAGGGTCTCTCCAAACCTCTGTGGTACTTGAAACAGAAGCACAAATGGAGGCCCACTACTAGGTATAATCAGGTGGACCTACTGTTAACAGAGTAGATTCTACTTTACTCCCTTGACAGATATACTTTCATAATGACCTGAAGGGCCATTATAAGATCCAGGTCTAATTTAGATCCTTGGACTCCTTGGAGTTTGAAGTTCAGACATGGAGGCACATGTTGCTTCAGACCAGGGCCACAGGCTCCTCTTTCCAACTTGGGCACATGCCAAACTGTAAGCGGCCTCGTATGCCCATGTGTGGACACCTCAGGCGGCATTTCTGGATTCTGCTCCCCAGGTGCTATTTGGTGCCGTTTCAAGAATATTATGTGTTTACTATTGTAAAGTTGGTGTGACAACAGGAGAAAATGAGAGTAAGACTTGGAAGAAATTTATTATACTCTCAGGTCCCAGAAGGGGTGTCACCACATGCTACACAGGGTCACAGGGGAAGATAACAGAATGTAGGAGTGAGAGGGAAGCCTCTGCTGGGGTTTCCTCAGGAAAGGCAAGGCAGGATAGGGTGAACAGTTTAAGATTGACTGGGCTGAATAATTTCTGAGAGCTCCAAGCTATAGGCATGGTCTCTAGGCTCCTGGCACCTGGCCCTGGGATGATTTAGGTCACCATGTACAAGAGTTAGTAAGGAGGCCTGTTGAGTCTGAATTCAAGATTTGTGGGTTGTCAGGTCAAAGGCATGCTCCTGACTTGGTCCTTTGCTCTCTGTAAGAATTGGCTAACACTACAAGGGACAGTCTCTCTCCAGCCAGAAAGATGTTTAAGATGTCAAAACATTACAAATTACCAAAAATTTTAAAAAAGAGAAAATGATTTACAATACAGGACCTTTTGAGCCTGGACTGCCCATAGGTGGCACAGTCCACCCTCCAGAACATGGCCCAGGGCAAGAGACCCCCCTCCCAGTCCTGGGAAATGGACTTAGGCATGTATGGGTAGGCAGTTCTGGGCCCTCAAATGCAGAGCAGAGTCTGGAAGGTCCTAGGCCCCATGTGAGCACATTCCTTGATCCCTGTGGGAAGAGATGTGGTCGGAGCAGGGCCAGAGCAGGGCCAAGCAGAGGTCCTCTAAAGCATGAGGCACCTTTTTCCCTTTTTGAAGGGAAGCACTGCCTGTAATAGTTTGTTTTCAATTTAAAAATTAGCAGGAAAATGATTTTTTCAATAAATCCACATTCAAAGCCCATAAAACAAATAAAAGTACATATATTGATGTCAGTACCAAGAGTTTAGAAGAAGTCCTGTTTGGTTTCCTTCCCTGGGTCCCCATTCTGCCTTCCTTCTTCCTTTTCTCTGTCTTCCCCCGCTCTCCTTACCCCTCACACCATCCCCATCCTCACTGTAAGATGTACCTTTGAGGAACCTTAGGGCTCTGACTTTGGACTAGACCAGTGGTTCTGAAATGGGTAGGACTCAAAATCGACTGGAGGGATTATTGAAACATGGATGGCTGCCCTCCCCACCCCTAGACTTTCCATGTCCGAAGGTCTGGTCTAGAGCCTGAGAATTTGCATTCCAAATAAGTTTCCAGGCAGTCATGCTGCAGTTGTTCCAGAGACCACACTTGGAGGACCACAGGGTGAGAGCTGATGCCTGAGAATGCAACTAGTGCTCGTTCTCAGGCAAACTTTTGCAACTCAGTAGCTTTCACTGGAACTATCCAAGTGATGCCTATCATTTAGATGCTGGGTTTAAATAACAACATAGGAAAGGGGTTTGTTGGGCAAACTGCAGGGTCTACACTTGGTTGGCATTTGGCATAATTTGCTTCTTATCATCTTGTGTTTGGATGCCAGTGACGTGGACCAGGAGCTGATGTATAAATGCTTATGTGTGGCAATTGGGGAAGGCCACTGCATTCTGCATTTAGAGCTGAAACAGCTGTTTAAATAAATTGACTTAAGACTGGAAAAAGTTCTTCTAAACAAAATGCAATTGACTGGATAGAAAAGTTTTTGTCTCTACTTTCTGTCAAAAAATAGGGACTAATTTGTTTTACAGGGAACTGGCTGAATTTCAAAATCTTATCAATGACTCATTAAAATTTTTATTTTTAGTTAGAAAAAGTGTTTCATATTCCACTGAGTCATTGAAAAATGATATAATCGTATTTTACTCTGATATTGTTGGGAGCAACTTTGAGTCTGAATAGTGTATCTCTCCCTCGGTTTTTCAGTTTTGAACTATTAATGTTTTCTATTTAAACAATATTCTTGTTAATGAGCAATTCAATTTCCAAATACTTATGTTCTGTAAGAGGTATTACTGAACATCTGATTTGCTTGAGCTGAGTATTAGTTTTCTATTAGACAAATGGATTATTTTGGCCAGCAGTTACATTTTTAAGTGAAATAGATTAAAATGAGAATTAGGTCATTATTAGTAAAGAAATAGCAGGAGCAACTGATTTATTTGGATTAAAGTACAAAAATAAATATAGGGTGGCAAGACTCAGGAGAGACCCATCCTCACGGCTGACCCTGAAGACCTCCTCAGGCTGACGGGTCTGGCAAACACCACTGTATAGCCTGTCAGGCCCTCTCCATTTGTGTTCTTCTGAGGATCCTGAGGTAGGTCAGAAGACAGGACTGGCTTATCTGACACTGAGACCCCAAATCAAAGAGACAGAGGAATATTCCCTTGCTGTTTGGGGTCTAAACTTGGAATGAAGTGAAAGAAGAGTAAGATGGTGTGAGGTCATGTCCACCCCCAAATCGTGTCCACCCCAACCCCAACTTCATATGTTGAAGTTCTACCCCGATCACCTCTATGTGACTCTGGAGACAGGGTCTTTAAAGAGATAATTTAGTCAAAATTGGGTGATTTTAGTTAAAATTTGGTGGGGCCTCATCTGAGAGGTGCCTTTTTTAGAAGAAAGCAGGGAGCAGACATTACAGAGAGAGGAAGGACCATGTGAAGACACAGGAAGGAGACAGCCATCTGTAAGACAAGAAGAGGGGCCTCAGAAAAAACCAACCTTGCTGACACCTTGATCTTGATCTCTAGAACTGTGAGAAAATAATGTCCGTTGTTCAAGCTACCCAGTCCCGCGGTACTTGGTTATGGCAGCCCACACAGCCTAATGTGATGGCTGTCCTAGAGGCTGTGTTTTGAGGACGAAATGCCCTACTCCTTGCATGCTCACTGAGGGGAGAGGCACCTCTCCCATTTGGGTCCATCTCCAGCATTTGCCTGTTTATGTCCTGCTGGCTCCTGTCCTGTCTTCCCTGTGATGCCTGCCCACTCTGAACCTGCCTGCTTCCCCATGACTCTGTCCTCCGCATGGTCTGCCTGCTGCGCCCTAGCCATTTCAGAGAGCTACTGTAAAGAGAAGCTTCCTAGACTCTGTACCCAAAGATTCTGATTCCATACATCTACAGCGACATTCTGATTTTAATATCATCTTGGCTGATTCTACAGGAGATCTAGGGGAACCACCCTTAATTAAAAACTGCCTTAGACCATCCAGCTGGAGGAAAAGCAACATTCTAGAGATTTTCCAGGAAAAAAAAGAAAAAGAATGGAACACTTGTACCCTCTGATCAGATTTCGATTGTCTATTTCACTCCTATCACCTTTCTGCTTAAAGTCATTCCCATTGCACTTGGAATAAACTCTGTGATCTTTGCCATGGTAAAGGAAGCTTTGCAGGAGTCTTCACCCAGAAGTCCTCATGACAGGGTGAAATCGTTCCTGGGTAATCATTCATGGCCCTGTCTCCTGACTTTCAGTTTCCTGCCATATAGCTTCCTTCTGCCTGGACTGTGTTTCCTTTCTGGCCAAATCTTGCTTGCCCATAGTTTAGCTTTAATGTCATTTCCTCTGCCACCTAATCAGTTTCCCTATTACTTCCTCTCACAGCATTCCATTGTCATTTTCCTTCGGAGTAGGTGTTGTAACTTAAAATTTTGTGTTGATGTGTTTACTTTCTGCCTTCCCCAATATCCTCTCAGCTCCGTAGGTGCTACCTTTGTATTTTTTCATCACTGTGATCCTAGCACCTAGCAGCATGCCTGCCACAAGATAAAAGCTAGGTAAGTATTTGTTGAATGGAGAAAGAAGGGGTGTGTGTTGAAAAAACCTGGGAGGGTGAACAAGAGTTTTAGAGGTCATCCCATGGCTTTGGAAGGAAATATAATTACCACTCCCACCCCACCCCTATCTTAAAAAGTGCTTCTCATCAGTTCTAATGATGTGTATTTTCTTTTTTTTTTAATTTAAGTATCATTGATATACAATCTTATGTTGGTTTCAAATACACAACACATTACCCATATTATTCAACAGTTATCCATATTACTATATCCTCACCCCCTCTAGCGCCATCACTATCTATCAACATACTAAAATGTTACAGAACCATTAATTGTATTCGCCGTGCTGTACTACTGTCCCTGTGACCAACCTATATTGTGATTATGAATTACTGTGCCCCTTAATCCCCCCTTCACCCTCCCCCCTTTCCCAGCCACTCCCCCTTGGTAACCACTAGTCCTTTCTTGGTGTAATGATGTGTATTTTCAAATTCTTTCTCTCCCCTCCTCAGAGATATCTGACCTAGGCTAAGCCTGACTGAAGGGTTTATGGGAAGTCAGTTAACCATGGAAATGGGAACTAAAAGTAGCCTCGTTCAGTGTTTGATACATCTGGGCATATCGCCGAGATTTTTGAAAAGATAAATGACTTAATGATTTCCACCAATACTCTTTCAACTCAGGTGGATTGATATAGAGGCGGTCCAAGCAGCTTTTGAGTTGAAATCAATACTACTTAATATCTAAATTTTATTTTGAAATGTGACTAAGGATAAGCTAGTGGATTTTTGTTAGCGGTAGAATTATTTTTAAAGTAATGATCCTCAGGGCCCCCATAGATTTTCCAATTACTGTTTTAAGGGGGGAAAAAAGCTCTGCTGCGAATGACCCCACAAGCTCTTGCCTTGATTTGCATATTAAAGATGTTTTGATATTTTTCAAGGGGAAGATCAAAGCGTTAAGGCTCCATTAGTCACTATATTAGGAACAAAGATAGAAACATAGATTTTGTTTTAATTTGATAGCAAGTGGCCTTATCTTATATTTCATGTTATTAGGGTCTCAGGGAAGTCTGTTTATGTTTTGCATGCTTAAATAGATTAAGAAAGAAGAAGATTAAGCAATTCTCTTGAATTAGTATCTTCAAAGAATAAGTAAATGGAAAGCATCTTAATTAGCTATGCCAGTTCTTATTTCAGGGTAAGATGCTCTTTGATATGGATAGTTAGAGTCAAAGCATATTTTGAATATATACAAATCCATGCAGTTCTTAAGCATACTATTTGTGTTTTGGGGGTAACTCTCATTCAAAATGTATCTGCCATTTGGAACTTGCTCCTCTTTGCAAAAGTACTACTACTTCCAGTGCTTCAGTATGAGCAATAACTGCTGCTGCTATTCACAATCCTGTGCACTGGTGATCCCTCCACTTTACCAAGCAGCTGCAGTGCTCCTGCTGTTACATGAGGTGCTTTGGGCATGTTATCTCTTGTGCAATCACAGCCACTCCTAAGAGAGAAGTACTAGGATTGTCCCTGTTGCAGACTAGGAAAGTGACAGAAAGAAGTAGTAATTTGCCCAAAGTCACCCCACCACTTTGTGGTGGAACTGCCACTCAAGTCCAGATCAGCTCTACTGCAAAGCCCCGGCTCTTTCAGTTCTTCCACTCTATGTCTTGAACAGGAAAGAAAGATAAGTGCTAGGTCTTCTTTCAGACTTTTCTGTCCTGCTACCTTTCCAGATGATTTTTGAACCATTTTTATGTATACAAATGCTCTATAAGCTGGGTGAATGCACCCATGTCTTAAAATAATACATACATTCTCGGCTCCAGCCAAATTGAATTAATCCCAGTTTCCCAGATTGTGCCTATTCCTGCCTTTGATTCTGTGAGCACAGGGAACTGGAAGGGCGGTTGTGGCACCCATCTATACACAGGTAAAAGACAAACTATTGCTTTCTAGGTGGGGAGTGACTAGGGAGTGAGGGGAAGCACAGCCTAGTTAGCTGGCATTCCATCCAGGGGTGGCAGGAGGGGGTGGCAGCTCTGAAGGAGGCAGCATGGAGACTGGAGTCATTTAGGCATAAAGCTTCAGAGGCTTCCAGATAAATCTGCAGAGTGGGGAATTCACAGGTGGATAATGGGAAATTGACTCTAGAGTTACAGCATTTCAGGAAGCAACTGACACTGAAGATGTCTGAAACCCTTGAGTAGGATCCCAGTGCTCTCTTGGCGTTGGCTGTGTTCGGCCACTTCCCCTCCATCCTTCTTCTAATGGGCTTCCGATTGATCTTGCTTTCCAGCCTGCATTAGCGCAGTTTTGGCCAAGTCTGCATTTCACTGAGGGTATTCTAACAGAATTAAGAAAGATCTTAAGGAAGGAAATCAAATCACACTAAAAATGAAAATTAGGTAGCTTTCAAGAAAAGTCTTCAATTGTTTTTAACGCCAGGGGCAGCTTCTCTGGCATACTCTGTCTCTTGGACTCACAGTCTAGGATGCATTATTAGGTGGTGCACCCCTGCCTCCACATTTATTTCTAGGCTATTAAGTGATTTGATGGCACAACAGTGTTGAAGGTAATGGCTCTAGTGTCAAAAGGGCCTGGGTTTGCACTCCAGCCTTTCCATTCATTAATGGCAAGTTACATAACCACTCATATCTGTACATCCCTCATATCTACACTGCAAAGCCAGGGTAAGAAAGATAAGTTTCTCGTGCCTGCTGTGCAGATGAATTGAGAGCATGCAGACAGCCCTCAGCCCCATCTCTAGCACAGAGTAAACATTCAAGCAATGTGATCTGCTATTATTATTATCATTATGTTGTCGTTCTTGTTGGAAGGAAGGATCCCTATTGAGTGTGTATAGGACCCAAGTTCATACAGTGACTGCAGTATTTCACTCCATTTTCTAAAGAAGGTCACTGAACAGCATTTATATGCTTTATGGCATTTTCTGTCTTGGCATTGATTTTGAATTCAGAACCAATGTCAAAGTGACAAACCCCTTTAGTTTTTTTATTTGAGGTCAGAGGCCTTTCTTTCATTCACTGACTTATTCAAGCAGCTGGTGGATAATTATTGCATTCTGGCAAGAACTTGCAAGCTTGTTACAAATGAGTTGTCTACTGGATTTAAACCTCTCTTCCTCCCAGGAAATGAAACTGCACCACTTTACTGACCTGGGCCATGTATCTAACTATTTACCAAAGCTGAGTGCCAGAAAAATTTGGTTCTGTTCACTTAACACTAGAAAGGAGAAATCAGTCTCCCTAACTTCCACCCCCCACAAGATAAAATACAAAAATGTATTCTTAGATGCTGACCCTTTAATTTGAACTGCATTGCCTGGTGGAGGAAAAAAAAAGGAAAGATACATGAATGGATTACATTTTCTTTTATGCTTTAAAATGAAAATCTGCTGCCCTAGGGTGTCGTCCATCCATTCTTCCAGCTGAGTGGTTCTCAAACTTGTGCTCTCCAACCACCAGAAGTACATGTGAGGGGGGTAGCTCCAACACCGGACGTCCAAAAGCAAGAACCTAATACCTTTCTTTCTCTTGGATTCCTGGTTGTCCTGGATGAATCTGGGAAGCCTGTCCTTTTCCTTTCTCAGTTTTACCCAGTCATTTCCTTTTCTGTTTCTGCTCAACCTTTATCTTTCTCAGAGCTGGTATGTAGCAGGGGCATGCTGATTCAGCTGTAAATAGTTTCATAGTGGCTGATCAATAGCCTCTATTCTAAGAACCCCCCTTCAACTGCCTCTTCCACTACCTGTCCCAATCCAATCTCATTTCCAGGATCGCTGGGGGCTCTGCCCCAGTCTGTAAAGTGTTGACCCCTGGCATGGCAGGAAACCTGCAGAGCTGTGCAGCACCAGCTCCCATTTTGCTTGGTATGTTCTCTTGCCACTGTGGGTGGTAAATTGAATATACCCTCACGCTGCCCCTTCTGTGGTCACAGCAGACCTGGTTGGCCTATTAAACCTTGAGTCTAAATCTTTAGCAAGGTAGGAGCTCTGTCTCTTTTCTTGGAAGGCAGTGTGGACTTAACCTTCAAACCCCTCTTAGGAAAATATTTCATTTCACTTTTGTAATGTGTCACAAAAAAACAAAGCAATTAAGTTTTCACATGAAAGTTGCCTGAACCTTCTTCCAGATTCTATACCAGGCCTTGTTTTCTACTGAAGTGAGCTGCATCTCACTGAGCCTCCAATCAGGCTGAGTGGTAGGATGGAATTGTTAGGGAGTCCTTGTATTAAAAGGGAGGAGCTTGATCATTACCAGGGTGGGGGCAAGAATAGAGTTGGCATCTTCACCTGCAAACAGTCAGCAGGTAGGTAGGGAGTGGCCAGATTAGCATGCTAAAAAACAACCAAAATCAAGTTGGGCAGGCATGTAAGGGAATTGCCAAAAAAATTTGTTACATGTCTTGGGAATTAGGAAACAGGGATGGGAGCAAGGAGTTAGTGCTTTTGCTATGTCATAGTGGTACATTATTTAATGGGCCTCCCATGGATTTGAATTATCTAAGAAAATGTACCCTTGTTTGACTTGTCCTAAGCTCAGACTTAGTGAAGTTACTTGTTACCTTATAGACATTTGTCCAAGAGAGAGAGTTTCTCTCCCCTAAGGTAATTATTTAACTGCCCTCTAGGGCATAAACCAGTTTTGTATCTTTAACAATATTATCCTAAGATTCCTTTCCGTTGTTGTTGTTTTCCCTAAAATCACAGCACATACCCAGTGCCACTGGTGCTCATTGAGCGGCTTCCCCAGTAATAGTTTCCTCAGGCTGCCGTGAGGAATCACCACCACTTGGCTGGAATAACACAATGGAACTTTATTGTCTCACGGATCTATGGTCCACAGCCACATCTCCACTTCCCAAATCAAGGTGTTGGCATAGTCATGCGTGCTTTGAAGCTTGAAGGGGAGCCCACCCTTACCTCTTGTCAGCTTCTTGTGGCCACCCAAAAATCCTTGGCGTTTCTTGACTTGAAGCTGCTTCATTACAACCTTTGCCTCGCTGTCCCTTGGCAATTCTCCCTCTGCTTTCAGATTGTCTTCTTAGGAGGATGCCGGTTCTGGCGGATCAAGGGCCCTCCACACACCAGCATGACATTGTCGCAGCTAAGGATGCTTGCAATGACCCTGCTCTCAAGTCAGGTCACGTCCTGAAGTGCTGGGGATTTGGACCTCAGTGTATCATTTTTTGGGGAAACAATTCAACCCAGAATAACCATCTTGCCCTCTCATTAGTGAATGAAATTAAATTTTCAGAGTATTTTCACTCTTTGTTTGTACAAGTGTTGTGTTTTTAACATTTTGGTAATTGTACCTCACTCATTTTTAGAGGTATCTGAGGGTCATAAGAAAATTGGAATGGAGGGTAGCTGTGAGGTCAGCCTGAAACCCCTGTGGATATTGGATATTTGGCCAGTGACTGGAGAGAAGAAAGAGGTGTCTCCAATCTCACTGCCAGGTCTGCTCAGCATGAAGTAGAAAATGTACCACATATACCTTCCCTCCTATAAAACACTTAAAGGAACAGGGAAGGTTCTTTAACACCATCACTAGATTATTATATTAGTTTTATCATGGGATATGTATGTTTGTAGACGTTTTCACACAGGAAAAATAATGCTGTGGATTCCAAACAAACATTATAATGCCTTTCCCAGTGGACCTGCCTGTCAGCCTTCCAGTCCTCACAGCTCAGAATGCTAATTTAGCTTGATCCTTGCTGTTCCCCATACCTGCACCTCTGTAGGCCTTGGCCAGGGGACTCAGTTAATTTCCTTGCTACTGGACTGCACCTCTCATGACTGTGTGTTTAGTCCTTGGCCTCCTAGCTCAGATCTGTAAAAGTGTTTGGGGACCAGTGAATTGGCCCCCACATTCCCTCCTCCCAGACCATCTGGATATTCATTGCTGGCACAGGGCTTAGCACACTTTAGATATTCAGTAACTATTTAAATAAAGGAATTAGCAGCTTATGACTGCTCCACATGCTGCCAACAATCCACTTACTTGGTCAGACTCTTATCTTTAACATTGATCTTTACGAATCGCCAGCTTTTCCTTGGCAGACTTTCATTGCTCTCTAGGACTGGCCCAGTCTATGCTCTTGAGTTATGGCTCTGGCATCTTTTGGAACTTTTTAATCAGTCTATTCATAGGCTAACACCTTTCTGTATTGTTAATACACTACCTTTGAAATGAACATCTTCAGTCTTTTCTAAGTCAGAATGTGTTTTTGCAGAAAGCCAAGAATCAGCATGAACAATAAGGCCTGTTTTCCTTATAGACTCAAACAAGTTTTAGCAAATGTTCTTCTTTAATGATCTTGCTTTGCTAAAGTTCAGATATTTTACTCTTTGGTCCACTTAGAAGCTTGATGAGTTAGTTAATTAGACCCACATATATTTTTGTAGACTATGAGAGATTTAATTAAAATGTGCTAATGTGTAAAATCAAATGTGCGCTATTTGTTTCTTAATTTTCCCCAAGTTTGGATGGAATGAATTAATGGTATTTATCCTAACTTTGAGGGTGTTATAGAAATTCTACACAAAGTAGCAATTAGCTTCTGTGTTTATTACATGGTATCTTAATCTTCAGGTTAAGATTTAACAGTTGGAAATCTAATACAGTAGTTATTTCGTGGCTTTTGACAGACTAAATATTTATAAAATTGCAATTTAGTGTGAGAATATGCCCCATAGCTGTAAGCATGTCAGAACATGTTAGGCAGCTCTTAAAACCTGTTTGTTAGTGTTAAAACCCAATGAATGTGTAAATTAACTTTGTAAATATATTTTTACTCAATGCATAATCAAATGTAGAACTGAAATTATTTTTTAGATAGTTGATATGTAGGGAATCTAGGTGATTACAGTATCTAGTCAACTGCAACTTTAATCTGTAATAAGACCAGATTCAATTATTAAGTTATTACTATTGCCACAGAGTAATTTGACAAGCATTGTGCTCAGTGCTCTACATACATCATCTCACTTAATCTTTGGCACAAACTTGGAATGGAGTCCACTTCTAATACCTATTTTATAGTTTGGAAAACAGAGGTTCAGTAAAAATAATTTAATTATCTAAGTAACTTACTAGTTGTC
Source organism: Manis javanica (assembly GCF_040802235.1). Taxonomy (NCBI): domain Eukaryota; kingdom Metazoa; phylum Chordata; class Mammalia; order Pholidota; family Manidae; genus Manis; species Manis javanica. The sequence goes on from NC_133156.1 coordinate 37,596,503, forward strand.
AGAAGCAAAGTCTGGACTTGAACCCAGAGCTGCCTGATACCAAACCTCATGTTCTTAACTCCTGCTCATTACTGCCCTTTTCAGAAAATGCTGTTAACTGTCTATATTGTTATGGCTTGTTTTGTTTATAGCCCATTGATACAGTTTCATTATGCTCTGTTTTCATTTCTTTTCTAAATGGGAATTGTGATTACCCCACATATCTTAAAGAAAGACATTAAAAGTTTAATGATTAAAAATATGCATTTTTATGCATCTTTACCACAGTGTCTTTATTTTAAAGTAAGAGATTAAGATGGAGAAAGAAATTACTTTATTTTGGGCATCTATTCTAGATGTTGATATAGACACTTTACATATTAGATCCTTATAATGGTTTACAATCTTAAATCTCTTATCCAAACCCTTCAAGCCAGATGTGTTTCAGAATTTAGAATTTTTTTTTTTATTTTAGAAAGGTAGTACAATGTACATATCCTCATGGGATATTGGGCAGCACCCTGTCATCCAACATGTACATTTTTAATCTTAACAAAACAAGTGAAATACATACATCATCATACTAAATGAAATAAATAGATTCCCACACTGCTTCAGGTTATGTTTTACCACCAGGGGAGTTCATGGCAGGTCAGGATCGCTGCCAAGTAAATTCTGAAAAATTTTTTTCAGAGCTTTTGATTTCGGAATTGTGGACTATGGATTGTGGATTTGTATTTTCAACATACCATAAATCAGGCAGCTGTGATTTAGAGACCTTAAGTGATCTATGCTTTTGTCACACAGCTCATATACAGGGGAGCAAGAATTTGAACGTATATCTATTCAATTAAGAAAATACTCATTTGATTTCCATTGGTCTCTTTTGTTTCAGTGTCAGAATAATTAATATAATCCATAATAGTTTCATCATTTGTCTTTATTCTTTAAAAGACATGCCTGTTTCCTAATATTTGTGCTTCAGTAATTACTTTCATTGCTTGGGTGTGTTTTCATTGGTTTATGCTCACTTACTTGTTCCTGAAATATATTTTGGTTATTTAGGAGATATGAATCTACTTTGACCATTTTTTCTCAAATCTTTATAAAATTTTCCAGCGTTACTTATTGAAAATATGACTTCATTGCAAAGAGAAATTCCAGCTTCCACATACTTATAGTGTCTCTTTTGGGGCCTTTAGTTATTTCCTTAATCTGTACATCAGTCCTTGGAGTAATAGAACACTGTAACTTTTTAAAATAAGATTCAATATTTGGTAAAGTTTGACACTCCCTGTTGCTCTTCCTTTCTTTGAAAGTTTCCTTGACTTGTCTTACTATTTATTTCTTCCAATGAAATGTAGAATCCTTTTTTTTTAAACTTTAACTTGAAATTATTTGAGATCTACAGGAAGTTGGAAGAATAGTATGAAGAACTCCTCCTGTATACCTTTTATCCAGATTCAGTTTTCTTTAACATTTGCCACATTTACTTTTTCATCCATATATATGTACTATTATTTTTTCGTTTGAGAAAATGTTATGATTTATTTTTATTATTTAGGTTTTTCACTTAAGAGTAGATTACATCACATCCCTTAATATTTCCATGTTTACTTTCTATGAAAAAGTTTATTCTCCTGTATAATCATAGTATATAATTTATCAACTTTAGGAAATTTCACAGTTGTAAATTTTTTATCTAATTTACAGTCTGTATTTCAATTTAGTCCAGTTTGTCCAATGTTGTCCCAATAATATCCTTACTAGCATTTTTTCCTTCAATTGATGGCCTCATTTGGATCACGATATTTGTCCTGTCCATTTAGTCTCCTTTATTCTGGAACACTTCCTCAACCTTTCTTTGGCTTCCATGATATTGACATTTTTTGATGAATACAGGCCAGTTATTTTCTGTAGTGTTCTATACTTGGGGCTTGAAGGTGGTTCCCCAGAAAGAAAGATTCAGTTATGAGTTTTCAGTTAGAATGCAATGTAAGCAGTGCTGCGTTCTTCCCAGGGTATCACATCTTTGGGCACAGGCTTGTTTGCCTGCTCTTTACGGATGGTGTTAGTAGTGGCACCAATCAGAATACCATTCAGTTTCTCCACTGGATATTCACTCCTTGTTCCCTTGCACCCAAGATGCAGTCTTTGAGGAGATACTTTGAGACTATTATCTGTGATGATTCTGACCTGAACCAACATTCACTTGTTTGTAAAATGGTGATTTTCTCACTCACCCACTCCCTCTGCATTTCTCAGTTGCACTCAAAGACAAAATAATCTATCAGTTGGTGGTCTAACCAAGAAAGAGCCCAAACTTTTCCCTCATTTGTTTATTAATTATATTCATTGATTTTCAGTATGGATCCATGGATTCTTATGTATTCAATAGGTTAAAATATCTTTGTGACCAATTTTTTTTTATGTTAAATTTATCCCAGATTTGGCCATTTGGAGCTAGTTGACAGCATCCTTTTGAAATATCTCTGTCATCCTTTGAGCATGCATTTTCTTACTTTCTGGCACAAGAGATTCCAGCTTTAGAGACTGCCATTTCTTCAAAGAGCTTTGGTTCTTTAATGGTATTTAACAACCAAAATCTGTGTTCTGGGTGGTTCATTGCTACCGGGGCATTATTGCACCTAATCCTGGTTAGCAGACAACAAAAAACAAAAAACACGTATTTCAAAACAAATTCAGTTGCAAAGGTTTCTAACTTACATTGACAAATCACTGTGTCTTCTAGTACAATAATCTGATTTTTGAAACAAAACAGAGATGCTAACACTTTCCTATTGCATGTATTTTAGCCTCCTCCTTTCACAATGAGAACCCGTATCTCCACATGAGCACATTGTTTGCTCAGGTCCACAATACACATAAAGTGGTCAGATCCATACCTCTGTAAACACAGATCTCAAAAGAGTTCAATATTTGATTGCCATTTTTTTTTTCACTAGATGAAGACATATGTCAAAGTGATATGTTTAGAAGTTACCTGGATTTGTTTTCTTTGCTCTCTCCAATGTTGTTGTTATTGATTTAAAATGCACTTGGGTTTATTTGTTTTTGTTTGTATTTAGTTTTGGGTTTATCTCCCTCCTTGTTGATTTTATTTTATTTTTTTGAGTACATATAATATTAACATGACTCTAAAAATCAAAAGTATACCTTATTTCAGGTCAGTCCATCCTTTATCCTTGTTAACCTGCAGCCCCTCCCCAACCTTTGATGGATAATCAGTTTCATTGGTTTCAGATGTATTCTTCCTCTATTTATTTGTGGAAAAATAAGCATATATACATATGTTTTCTTACTTTCCTTTGTTTCTTACACAAAGGTAGCAGATTATTTATATGCTGTATTGTCTCTTTTATATAACCATATGCTGCATACAACCATGTCATCTATTCTACTTCGCTTTGTTCACTGAGATTCATCAGAAAAATCACTCTCCATGTGGTCCATAGAGCTCTCCCTGTCTGCTTTATGGATGCTGGGTTCCCCATTTGTGTAGGCACCATAGTTTGTTCAACTGATTGCCTACTTTGGGCACTTAAGATAATCACCAACATAATGCCATAATAAATGACCTGAGCATATGGACGTTTGTACTGTTGGAGGTGTATGTTCAGGGGTATTCTCAGATATGTGATTGCTGGATCAAATAGTAGAAGCCATTTGGAGTGTATGATACATGTGCCTATTCTCCTCCACTGGGATGATGCCTTTGAATTTCCACCATCAGTATATGAGAGTGACTGTTTTCCCGTGGCCTTACCAATAAACTATATTGCCAAGTTTTGAGTTTTTGAAGATATTATGGTTGAGAAATTTGCATATCTCTTATTAGAAGTGAAATTGAATATCTTTTTGTATGTTTAAGAAGCATTCTGAAATCTTTTTGTAAAATATCTTTTGCCTTTTCTATAACATTTTTGTTTCTTTATTTCCTCAATGTTTAAAAATTATAAGTGTTCAAAAATGATAATTTGGCTATTACTACAAATAGCTTCTCCAAATTTTTTTTGAGATTTAAAAAAGGTTTTTATTAAATATTGATGCACAATATTGGTTTCAAGTATACAACATAGCGATTTGACAGTTATACACATTCTTAAATCCTTACCCCAACTAGTGTAGTTACTATCTGTCAACGTAGATTCAACTCTGACATTATCAAGAAAAAAGGTCTCTGATCCTTTCATCATTTTTTTTCTTTATATTTAAATCTTGGATTTTACTGATGCTTTTTTTTTTTTTGAGAAGGCATCTCATTTATTGATCAAATGGTTGTTAACAACAATAAAATTCTGTATAGGGGAGTCAATGTTCAATGCACAATCATTAATCCACCCCCAGCCTAATTCTCGTCAATCTCCAATCTTCTGAAGCATAATGAACAAGTTCTTACATGGTGAACGAATTCTTACATAGTGAATAAGTTCTTACATGGTGAAGAGTACAAGGGCAGTCATCACAGAAACTTTCGGTTTTGATCATGCATTATGAACTATAAACAATCAGGTCAAATATGAATATTTGTTTGATTTTTATACTTGATTTATATGTGGATCCCACATTTCTCCCTTTATTATTATTATTATTATTATTATTATTATTATTTTTAATAAAGGGCTGAAGTGGTAGGTAGATGCAAGATAAAGGTAGAAAACATAGTTTAGTGTTGTAAGAGAGCAATTGTAGATGATCAGGTGTGTGCCTGTAACTAAGTGTTAATCCAAGCTAGACAAGGGCATTGAAACATCCACGGATGCAGAAGATTTCTCTCAAAACAGGGGGGGTGAGGTTCTAAGCCTCACCACTGTTGATCCCCAATTTCTCACCTGATGGCCCCCCTGCGACTGTGCCTGTCTTAGGTTGTTCCTCCCTTGAGGAATCTTACCTGTCTCTGGCTAACCAGTCATCTTCTGGGGCCCTACAGGGAGATGTAAAGTTGGTAAGTGAGAGAGAAACCATATTGTTTGAAAAGGTTAGCTTTTTACTTCTTTGCATATTTATGCCCTGTGGCTTCTATGCCCAGCATTTGTCTTGAGGGATCTTTACCACTTGGAGGAATTATGATACTCGGTAAATTTGATATGAGGCACGAATTCTATTTAAGGGTTGTAATTAGAAAGGAAGAAGAAAAGCTATAGAGGTAGCAGACGGAAGAAAACATGGGAGGATTGATTATTTCTTTCACATATCTTCTTATAGAGTAACTTAAGCATGTATAGGTTTTAAACTACTAATTAAATTGCGCACACACATTAACATAATGGGAATACAGTTACATAACCAAAGCAGATCTATAATTACCAGCCATCTGCAGTGAAGCCAACAAAACCAATTAAGCACCCCAGGCATTTGTGAAAATTTGTCTATGATATGATAGATACTGTCCAACTGTACTTGAACAGTCTGAGAGAAATCAGACAAATTAAAACAACCCATTCCTGGGAACTGTTCACATCTCTTATGTTCTTTTAACAGTAGATAGTCTGTAGTTGTAAGATTTTGGAGTGCTACAACTTGCACTTCTCCTAATTCTTGGTTGAGTTCCAACAGTATAGATCCAGTCAAATTTGTTGTTTTACTGAAAGCACAGGCCAGCTTAGATATCTCCTTCTTCATTCCAATGGCAAGTCCAGGAAATGGTGGGATAGATGCAGCTACAACTGCAGCATCGCCTGGATCTTTGTGGAGGTTTTTTGATAATCATCTTCTGGTATGACTCTTCCAGAGAGTGCTGATGTTTGAAGTTCTTCTTCACATCGTATCTTAGTTCATTTTCTTGGTAGCCAAATTAGGCTTTGATCCTCTGTGTAAACACAAACATACCCTTTGCCCACACTTTGATATGCCCTTTATACCATTGTGTAGAACTGATTGGAGGTCACCACACAGGAACTGCTTTTTTTTTTTTAAGAGAAAGGAATATTATCAGAAAAGTGTACCTCCATAGCTGATCATCTGACACCCTTTAAGTGATCAAAATTAAGGATATTTAAAGCATGCATTAATCTTTGATTTACAGTTAGTTTCATCCTATCAAGGAGTAATCCCCTTTTCTTTCTTTCTTTCTTTCTTTTTTTTTTATCTTTAATCTACACTTACATGAAGAATATTATATTTACTAGGCTCTCCCCTATACCAGGTCCCCCCTGTAAACCACTTTAGATTCACTGTACATCAGCATAGCAAAATGTTGTAGAATCACTACTTGTCTTCTCTGTGTGGTACAGATAATCTTAATAACCCCTTTCTTCTCCCCTCCCCCTTATTTCCCTCCCTACCCACCCATCCTCCCCAGTCCCTTTCCCTTTGGTACCTGTTAGTCCATTTTTGGGTTCTGTAATTCCGCTGCTGTTTTGTTCCTTCAGTTTTTCCTTTGTTCTTATACTCCACAGATGAGTGAAATCATTTGGTATTTCTCTTTCTCTGCTTGGCTTATTTCACTGAGCATAATACCCTCCAGCTCCATCCATGTTGCTGAAAATGGTAGGATTTGCCCTCTTCTTATGGCTGAGTAGTATTCCACTGTGTATATGTACCACATCTTCTTTATCCATTCATCTACCGATGGACATTTAGGCTGCTTCCAATTATTGGCTATTGTAAATAGTGCTGTGATAAACATAGGGGTGCATCTGTCTTTCTCAAACTTGATTGCTGCTTTCTTAGGGTAAATTCCTAGGAGTGGAATTCCTGGGTCAAATGGTAGGTCTGTTTTGAGCATTTTGATGAACCTCCATACTGCTTTCCACAATGGTTGAACTAATTTACATTCCCAACAGCAGTGTAGGAGGGTTCTCTTTCTCCACAGCATCGCCAACATTTGTTGTTGTTTGTCTTTTGGATGGCAGCCATCCTTACTGGTGTGAGGTGATATCTTATTGTAGTTTTAATTCACATTTCTCTCATAATTAGCAATGTGCAGAATCTTTTCATGTGTCTGTTGGCCATCTGTATTTCTTTTTTGGAGAACTGTTTGTTCAGTTCCTCTGCCCATTTTTTAATTGGATTATTTCTTTTTTGTTTGTTGAGGCGTGTGAGCTCTTTATATATTCTGGACGTCAAGCCTTTATCGGATCTGCCATTTTCAAATATATTCTCCCATACTCTAGGGTTCCTTTTTGTTCTATTTATGGTGTCTTTTGCTGTAAAGAAGCTTTTCAGCTTAATATAGTCCCACTTGCTCATTTTTGCTGTTGTTTTCCTTGCCCGGGGAGATATGTTCAAGAAGAGGTCACTCATGTTTATGTCTAAGACGTTTTTGCCTGTTTTTTTCTAAGAGTTTTATGGTTTCATGACTTACATTCAGGTCTTTGATCCATTTTGAGTTTACCTTTGTATACGGGGTTAGACAATGGTCCAGTTTCATTCTCCTACATGTAGCTGTCCAGGTTTGCCAGCACCATCTGTTGAAGAGACTGTCATTTCCCCATTGTATGTCCATGGCTCCTTTATCAAATATTAATTGACCATATATGTTTGGGTTAATTTCTGGAGTCTCTAATCTGTTCCACTGGTCTGTGGCTCTGTTCTTGTGCCAGTACCAAATTGTCTTGATTACTATGGCTTTGTAGTAGAGCTTGAAGTTGGGGAGTGAGATCCCCCCTACTTTATTCTTCTTTCTCAGGATTGCTTTGGCTGTTCGGGGTCTTTGGTGTTCCCATATGAATTTTTGAATTATTTGTTCCAGTTCATTGAAGAATGTTGCTGGTAATTTGATAGGGATTGCATCAAATCTGTATATTGCTTTGGGCAATATGGCCATTTTGACGATATTAATTCTTCCTAGCCATGAGCATGGGATGAGTTTCCATTTGTTAGTGTCCCCTTTAATTTCTCTTAAGAGTGACTTGTAGTTTTCAGGGTATAGGTCTTTCACTTCTTTGGTTAGGTTTATTCCTAGGTATTTTATTCTTTTTGATGCAATTGTGAATGGAATTGTTTTCCTGATTTCTCTTTCTATTGGTTCATTGTTAGTGTATAGGAAAGCTACAGATTGCTGTGTGTTAATTTTGTATCCTGCAACTTTGCTGTATTCTGATATCAGTTCTAGTAGTTTTGGAGTGTAGTCTTTAGGGTTTTTTATGTACAGTATCATATCATCTGCAAACAGTGACAGTTTAACTTCTTCTTTACCTATCTGGATTCCTTGTATTTCTTTGTTTTGTCTGATTGCTGTGGCTAGGACCTCTAGTACTATGTTAAATAACAGTGGGGAGAGTGGGCATCCCTGTGTGGTTCCCGATCTCAGAGGAAAAGCTTTCAGCTTCTCGCTGTTCAGTATAATGTTGGCTGTGGGGTTATCATATATGGACTTTATTATCCCTCTAGTCACATTTTGCTGAGAGTTTTTATCATGAATGGATGTTGAATTTTGTCAAATGCTTTTTCAGCATCTATGGAGATGATCATGTGGTTTTTGTCTTTCCTTTTGTTGATGTGGTGGATGATGTTGATGGATTTTCGAATGTTGTACCATCCTTGCATCCCTGGAATGAATCCCACTTGGTCATGGTGTATGATCCTTTTGATATGCTGTTGAATTCTGTTTGCTATATTTTTTTGAGTATTTTTGCATCTACGTTCATCAGCAATGTTGGTCTGTAGTTTTCTTTTTTGGTGGGGTCTTTGCCTGGTTTTGGTATTAGGGTGATGTTAGCTTCATAGAATGAGTTTGGGAGTATCCCCTCCTCTTCTATTTTTTGGAAAACTTTAAGGAGAATGGGTATTATGTCTTCTCTGTGTGTTTGATAAAATTTCGGGGTAAATCCATCTGGCCCTGGGGTTTTGTTCTTGGGTAGTTTTTTGATTACCGTTTCAATTTCTTTGCTCGTAATTGGTTTGTTTAACTTTTGTGTTTCTTCCTTGGTCAGTCTTGGGAGGTTGTATTTTTCTAGGAAGTTGTCCATTTCTTCTAGGTTTTCCAGCTTGTTGGCATATAGGTTTTCATAGTAGTCTTTAATAATTCTTTGTATTTCTGTGGAGTCTGTCATGATTTTTCCATTCTCATTTGTTGATTTGGGTTGATTCTCTTTTTCTCTTAATAAGTTGGGCTAGAGGCTTATCTATTTTGTTTATTTTCTCGAAGAACCAGCTCTTGGTTTCATTGATTTTTGCTATTGTTTTATTCTTCTCAATTTTGTTTATTTCTTCTCTGATCTTTATTATGTCCCTCCTTGTGCTGACTTTAGGCCTCATTTGTTCTTCTTTTTCCAGTTTCGATAATTGTGATGTTAGACTATTCATTTGGGATTGTTCTTCCTTCTTCAAGTGTGCCTGGATCGCTATATACTTTCCTCTTAAGAGTGCTTTCGCAGCATCCCTCAGAAGTTGGGGCTTTGTGTTGTTATTTCTTTCTATATATCCCTTGATCTCTATTTTGATTTGTTCATTGATCCATTGATTATTTAGAAGCATGTTGTTAAGCCTCCATGTGTTTGTGAGCCTTTTTGTTTTCTTTGTAGAATTTATTTCTAGTTTTATACCTTTGTGGTCTGAAAAATTGATTGCTAGAATTTTAGTATTTTGGAATTTACTGAGGCTCTTTTTGTGGGCTAGTATGTGGTCTATTCTGGAGAATATTCCATGTGCACTTGAGAAGAATGTATATCCTGTTGCTTTTGGATGTAGTGTTCTATAGATGTCTATTAGATCCATCTATTCTAGTGTGTTTTTTAGTGCCTGTGTGTCCTTACTTATTTTCTGCCTGGTGGATCTATCCTTTGGGGTGAGTGGGGTGTTGAAGTCTCCTAAAATGAATGCATTGTAGTCTATTTCCCTCTTTAGTCCTGTTAGTATTTGTTTTTGCATTTTTCTCTGCATCTCCATCAGCATGTTCATGATTTTTATTTTGAATACTTTTTCAGGAAGACTGGTTAGGTCTGTTTCCTTCTCAGGTGTTGACTCTGTGATCTTTGTCTGCCTGTAGTTTTGCCTTTTCATGGTGATAGAAATAGTTTACAGAGCTGGTAGGAGTGACGGCTGGAAGAGCTTTCCTTCTTGTTGGTTTGTGGCCTTCCTCTCCTAGGAGAATAGTGTCCTCTAGTGGCTTGTGCTGGGCAGCTGTGCGCAGACAGGGCTTCTGCTTCCTGCCTGGCTGCTATGGAGTTTATCTCCGCTGTTGCTGTGGGTGTGACCTGGCTTGGGCTGCTCCTCCAAAAAGGTGGAGCCCCATTGGAGGGGCAGCGGCCAGGAGGCTAGTTATCTCCGTAAGGGGTCTCCCTGCTCCCTGCTGCCCAGGGGGTTAGAGTGCCCAGATGTCCCCAGATTCCCTGCTTCTGGACTAAGTCTCCTGCCCTGCCCCTTTAAGACTTCCAAAAAGCACTCTCCAAACCAAAACAACAACAGCAACAACAAAAAAATAAAGAAAGTAAGAAAGACAGAAAGAAAGAAAGAAAGAAAGAAAGAAAGAAAGAAAGAAAGAAAGAAAGAAAGAAAGAAAGAAAGAAAGAAAGAAAGAGAGAGAGAGAGAGAGAGAGAAAGGAAGGAAGGAGGGAAGGAAGGAAGGAAGGAAGGAAGGAAGGAAGGAAGGAAGGAAGGAAGGAAGGAAATAAAGAAGGAAAGAAAGAAAGAAAGAAAAGAAAAGAAAAACGCACAATTTTCTTTGTCCTCAGGCGCCGGTCTCAGGTACCCGCTCACCAGTTTCCTGCCCTGTTTCCCTAGTATTGGCGTCCCTGTCTCTTTAAGACTTCCAAAAAGCACTCGCCAAAAAAAAAAAAAAAAAAAATCTGCTCCTGTTTCTTTGTTCTCTCGTGTCAGCCTTAGGCACCCGCTCAGCGGTCCTGCCGCCCTGTTCCCCTTGTATCCAGGACCCTGCGCATGCACTGTGTCTGCGCTCTGGTCCAGATGGCTTGGGCTGGGTGTTCAGCAGTCCTGGCTCCTTCTCCCTTCACTCTCAGATCTCTCTCTTCCTGCTGGGAACTGGGGGGAGGGGCGCTCAGGACCCGCCAGGCCGGGGTTTGTATCTTATCCCCTTCGCTAGGCTCTGGGTTCTCACAGGTGTGGATGTGGTCTAGATGTTGTCCTGTGTCCTCTGGCCTTTTTTAGGGAGAGTTGTCTTTTTTATATTTTCATAGATAATGTGGTTTTGGGAGGAGATTTCTGCTGCTCTACTCATGCCGCCATCTTGGCTCCCACTTCTCCTAATTCTTTATGTTTTGTCTTTATTGTGTTTTTCATTCAAAACCTTTTTTTCACAGCTTTATTGAGATATAACTGATACATAAAAATCTTTATTATTTTTATATGGTCACATGGACCAATTTCTTCTTTTCTTGCAACTGAATTTTGAGTCATAAATAGGGAGCCTTTGTGTATACCTTTTTATAGAGGAAATCATCCATGTTTTCTTCTAGAACTTGCATGGTTTCATTTTTTTTTTTTACATATATTGAAGTTTTCTAATTTTTTCTATGATGTTTCTACATGTGTCTTTTAAGGACATTGCTAAATATGTGCTTATTACTATAATTGGAATATTTTTACTGTTAAATATCTGATTATTTATGATGCATAAGACAACTACTGGTTTTTACAGATATTGGAAACCATTTAACTTGTTACATGCTCTTGCAGTAACATGTCAAAAACTGAAATGTTTTTCTAGGAATGCATTCATACTATTTTTTCTTATTTCTATGCCTTTTAAAGCTTTTTTTATATAGCATTTATTGCATTGAAGAATACAAACAAAATTAATCACAATATTTTCTCTTGACATTCATGTCTTCATTTAAATGAATGTTAAGACCCTAGTTGTGAATGTTAAGACCATTAAGGAAGCCAACATTAGCTAATATGTGTTCAAATAATAAATAAATAAATATATAAATAAATAAGAAAATAAATTTAAAAATAAATACCTATATTACCTATAATATGCCACATAGTTAGCATTCATATATTTTTTAAACTTGATCTCTGACCTAATGATTTTAAAATAAATGTAGAAATAGCTATATCTAAAGGTGTTTTAGTATGTGTATGTTTTAAGACAGATAGATGTTATATACAAATATCAAATGGGTTTCACAGATAGTGTTGATTTTCATAAACATATGCCTATTTTTATAAGTTTCTGTATGAGTATATTGGTTAATTCTTTTTAGTGGGAATGAACACCCATAGAATAGAATAGTAATCATGCCTCCATCCCTGTCTACATCATCCATCTATCCATCCAGTAAATATCTTCCATTTACACAGTAAGTGTTGAGCACAAAGCTATGTTCTGCGAAAAAAAGATTATAAAACTGTCTAACCCCTGGTAGGCTGGAATATGCATAACTTTACCCGTCATGGCAAATTCCCCTTTTGTGGACCTACTTGAGCATTCATTCACACATTTACTTTTTTTCCTTAACAAGGCACTGATGGCAAGTTCTCAAGTGGTAACAGATAAGTAGGAAACAGAAGTCTTAGCAGTTGATGCTGCATAGTTTATCCAAGAGTTTTGTTGAGTTTTAACCATGAAATTTCATTTACTTCTAATTCAAAAGGTCCATTGTCCTTTTATGGAAAAAATCTACCCGACATGGAAATATATAATATCCACAGAAAGACATTAAATTTGTCATAGTAAAGACAAAATTACTATGTACTAGTCCATCACCTATTTCTGTATCTCAGTGTCATTTGACCCACTGAATGAAAGTCACTGATGGCTCTTAGAATATAATAAGCCATCTCTAAAACATAACACAGAAGTTATAATACTTGCATATTTCACATTGAAAGAGGGGTGGAAACTTCACTTGATACATTTATGTTGTGATTTCAGCAAACTTAAAATTATGAGTAGGGAGCAGTAAATCACCACTGTACACTTTCTTACTTCCAGGCTTGGTCTCAGAATCTTGAATGCTGACAGAATTAACATATTAATTTGAGCCTCCCCTGGATATTTCAGTTTAACTTTTGATATTTTTTTCCTTAGACTTAAAAAAACCTTTCATTTAAAATGCATTACTTAAGGAGATGCTTTAATCATCTCATTTCCTTTCACTTAACAGGCAAATTAACATTTTTTTTTGAAGAATGATATCTGCCAAGAATTTTATTATTGGATGGAAATAAGTAACTTTGGAGTAGAACTTCTGTCATGATTTTGGAAAGGAATTGCCGACTCCATTCATATGACCTATTCATGCAAAAGCAGCAAACACTTCATGTCAGGTAGTAAAACTGAAGCTGTATTGACATGGCTGCTGTAAAATGCACAGGAAGAATGGGCCAACTTGGGGTACCATCCTAACTGCCCTCCTTAATTCACTGAACCCTCCACACTGCACTATATACCCCTCCACATGACCACCCTAAGGTACAACTCTGATCATATTATTCCTCTCTTCACAAGTCTTCCATGACTTTCCAATACCTATAAGTCAAGATCCTCGATCTGCCCTGTAAAGTCTTACACAGTCAGCCTGATTCTTCTGTTGAATCAAACCCTGCTTCCTGTGTACCTTCTCTGACACTTTGCTTCTAGAAGCTGCACACATTTAACTTTCCCTGTTCATGTGCACCTCCAAGCCCTTCTCCCTCCTCTTTCCTCAGCCTGAAATTGCCTTCTCAACTTTTCCATCTCTGGTTGCCCAAACCCACTGTAAAACAGTTCCTGATTCCTTCAAATAGATGTGACCTAGTGTATTTCTTATTTTTATGCATTTTCATATACAAGATAGGGTTTATGTTGTACATAGCATATTTACTCTTTCCACTTAATAATGTATCTGAAAGATCTTTAAATATCAACGGAGCATGTATAGCTCCTCTTCATTTTTTAATATACATGTCTTCATTGAATGGTTTTGAAGAATAAACAAGGAATACCATTGCTTCTTTCTCCTTAATTAACAACAAAACTCAAAGCCTTAGTGAAAATTGAGGGAGCTGAGGAGAGGACTTCACTGTTTCTCAGTTTTTAAACAGCTTGCTTCATATTTTTAATGACCACATTCTATCACATCGTATGGGCACGCCATAATTTAATTAACCGATCCTGTCTTAATGGATATGTTTCGTTGTTTCTAGTGGTTATAAATAGTGCTGTTTGTGGTAGAAAATGCTCTTAACTGTTTATTTTGGGGAACTTTTGTGAAGGTTAGCAGTAGGATTTAATTCCTAGCAAAGAGATTGTTTTCTGTCTTGAATTATAATTACTTGCATGGGTGTCTCTTCACCACCATCCCCTGTACCTGAAGCCCGCTGGCTTCTTGACTCAGAAGGAGCCACTACCATCATCCTCACTGTGTCCCCATCAGGCTCTAAGGGCTTTACAGACATACCTTACTTAGTGCTCAAAACAACCCCATGGAGCCAGGTATGATTCTTCTCATTCCATGTGTGGGAAAGCTGAAGCTTGAGTCTAAGAAGGAGGCTGAACTTGAACTCAGTTTGTGAGACTGCATTTGAACCTACTGTGATCCTGACCGCAGTGCCGTCCCCTACACAGCGGGTCCTCTGAGGGACTTGCTGAATGAGTGTGCCTGGAGCAAAGCAAAAGGCAAACCAGCACGGAAAATAACACAGATAAAAACAAAGCATTTCTTCCTTCAGCCCCAAATGGTCTTAGCAATTCTTTTGGTTATTTTCCTTGAGGACATTTATTTTTCTCAAAGAAATCTGTTTTGTGTTTGGCTAATACCCATAGTTCCATCAGTACGTCTCTGAATAAACAGTTTATTTCCAAGTTTTTAAGAGAAATTCTAATCACACTTCTTTGATAGAAAAACAGAGGAGAGGGAAGCCTTTTATGATTAAAAGAAGTATGACAAAAAAGTTCATTTCTGAAATATTTATTGTACATGGATTATATGCCAAGTGTTGTGCTACCAGGTGGAGGAACAAGCAAGAGTAGAAACAACTCTAAAAGTGCCTGAATAAATGTGTAGGTGCACAAGGTGATTGTGAGTGTTTTGCAGGGATTTCTCTGGAGAGTCAGAGAAAGCTTCTTTTGTTGTCATGAGAGAGTGGCAGTCTGATGATCAGGGGTGAGAGGTACCTGATGATTGGGCAGCGTGTGCTGGGTTAGAGGTAGCAGAGGTGGAAGGGTGGAGGTTGAGCACTGGAAACAGCAGGAATAGCACATGCAGAGGCCTTGTGGTGGGACCCTGGTACATCTCAGGAGCCAGAGAGGTATGTGGTCTCAGTACCAAAGTTGAGAAGAGCGGTTCCTGGAAAGACTGCCATTGGGCACTATTGGTAATGAGTTTTATTTAATACAGTAGTTTTATTGACATGTAATTCACATACTATAGCACTTAGAGTGTCCATTTCAGTGGTTCACAGTTGTGCAACCATCATCTCAATCAATTTCAGAATATTTTCATCACCCCACAAGGAATCAGTACCCTTTACCTGTCACTCCCCATTTCCATCTACCACTTCCCCCAAGACCCTTGCAACCACTAATAGATGTTCTGTCTCTATGGATTTGCCTATTTTGTACATTTCCTATAAATAGAATAATGTAATATGTGACCTTTGTGTCTGGCTTCATTCATGTACCATAAAGTTTTCAAGATTCATCTGTGTTGTAGTATGTATCAGTACTTCCTTCCTTTTTATTGCCAAATAATTGCTGAATTTTACTGCCAAGTAAATGTTGGTGATATTTTATCTTTGTTATTGCTTAGCAATTTCAGCAGCTTCTAAAAATACCTCAGAGACTTTAAACCGGAAAATAAGCTCACCATTCAGACAGTAGAAATACGGAACTATATCCTGGCTATTAATTATTATTCTTACAACATTTAAATGTCATGCAGTAGAATTATTATAAGTGGCCAACAGTGACTTCTAAAAAAGGCTAATACATATTTTCTCCTTTGAAGAAATAATAACTCCAGCAGTTTTCAATGCTTAGTTTTTTGCAACATTATCAGAGCATGTAAACATGTCACATTTTATAATTCCAATTAAAGAATAACTGGATTTTCATAGATTTGTTTTATTTTTCCAATAATGGATAGAAATTGATGTTAGGGACAGTATGTAGGGATATTTTTGTGGTGAACATTTGAACCTATTTCTACTGAAGGAAGTAAATGAGACAAAGTTACTCTCCAGTAAATATTTTTAATTGTTTCAAAACAGTACTCAGTATAATCTTGCCTTTTATTTTTTCTTTCTTCCTTTTTTTATTCTGTCATGCCAAAATAAAAAGAGAGAGGTGGAATCAGATGGTAATTACTTTTCTTTCGTTGCTATATGAGAAGCTCACTCTGGAAAATAATCTGCTGTCAGATTACTGTGAATCGCACAGTGAAAATACAGTACAACTGTGTGCTTTTCCACCCAGCTGCCACTTCTTTGTTCCCTGGCTAAAAAGCTCATTTTTTCTCCCTAAGTGTAGCACAGTGGGAAGAATGCAAACTTAGAATTGGAAAGAGCCAAGGAAAAACAGAATGTGAATTGTGACTCTGCTCACACACTGTGAGGCTTTGGCCAAGTTCTTTAAAATCTCTGAGCCTCCATTTCCTCATCTGTGACTTAGGAATGATGACATCTCTGTCTTGGGACTCATGGGAGGATTAAATTAGAGAGCATGTGTAAGCACCCTGTAGTGTGCCTGGCACACAGTAGGAGCTCACTAAATGGTAGTTATTTGAGAAGGTGGATTTTGACTCCATTTGGCACAAATGGGTGTTTAGTTATCTTATGTCCTGCCTTCCACATAAAAAGTGTCCTTGTGTTGCCAAGATTAGTGCTTAATATATTCCTCTCACTTAAGTAGTCAAGTCTGTGAGTTAAAATCAGAATTACAGTATGAATTCCAAGAGCCAGGAACCTTTCTGCCTCATTGAGTGCTGCCTGTAACTGAAATTTAGTGGGAATCTCAGTAAATATTCCTGAAATGAATGAGTTGTGCATCTACTATATGTACAACGCTCTGTGGTTACCCTGTGGAGGACTTAATAAAATGACTAGCACCCAGTCACTGTTCAAGCAACTTGGAATATGAGTTTGGTAAGTATTGGCTGGGCTCCTTTAGGTCCAAGGAGCTGAGATGAGTTCCAGTTACCGAGAGGAGGTGTGAGAACATTCAGGGACCTGACTCAGTGATGCCACAGCAAGGAGCCACGGAGACCTGGACTGTCATTCAGGATTCACAGATTTATTGACTCAATACATCTTTCACTATCAAACAAGCTTGATTTTTATGACTCTGCCACACTCTTGTCTCCTGTCTTCATCCCACCTTCTACTCTGATTGCATTGCTTCTTGTATTGCTCCCACTTACTTGGCTATTTTACGACTTTTGGGATTCTCAAGACAGAAGGTCTAGCAGTTTCTGGTTGGAATCCAATACAGAAAGAACATCCCTGTAGGACGGACTGTTGGGACAGGCCCCCACAAGTCTCTAGGACCCCTGTGGTTTGTCACAGCCACCTTTGGCTCCCACATTGGTTGTGATTTAGTCAGCTATGGCAAAGCCTGGGGTTCTGGGTTCCGAGCGTGGTGACCTTAGTATGGGGGTGTGTAGGAAACACGTGACAGTTCCAGCCTTTTCTCTGCAACTGAATGGATAGGTATCAATACCAGACTGTTTAAAGTAAATGTCAAGAGACAGAAACAGGCAATGCCACGCCTCTTTAGGGAAGAGAGCCCACTGGGGCGAGTAACCAGGGAAGGAGGCACAGTGTGAATCACAGATTTTGTCTTATGCCATGCAGTGCTCTTAGGATACATTCAGAAAATGCTTACAAAATGGATTGCTGAAGGAAGAGACATTTGAATTACAACATTGAGAAACTTAGGAGGGAGGCAAAAGCAGAGAGTGCTCTGTGGTTTGAATTTGCAGCCCACTTATCTGGTGTCTAACACCTTTCTTTTCCTTTTGAGTTGGCACTTTGGATTTTCTCCCTGTCTGTCTTGCAGGTTGTAGTGTATTTGCTTTTTTAAGGAATCTCAAAATCTAGAGCCATGGTTCCTGGGAAAACTCTATGTTAGATAGGATAGTGATTCCCCATGTGTTTCCCTGTCATTTTCTATGCAATATCAATTATTCTTATGAGAATAAAGAATTCTATGGTCCATTGAGTTTAGAAAACGCTTGGCATAGTAGGATAGGTGTGCTATGGTAACAAGTTAATTATCAAATACCAATTATTTAATTGAGAAAAGGTTTGTTTCTTGTTTATGGAAAGTCCTATGGCAAAGTCCTGGGGGACTTTGCAGGGCAGCCGGCTTCCATGTGGTGGTGTCTTAGAGATCCGTGATGTTCCCAGTGCCTGGCTCTTCTGTCATAATAGGGGGGCATTCATGATCTCCACATAGGAATTGAGGAGTTCGCACAGGAGTTTTTCCCTGCCTCAGCCTGGGAGTGACACACGTCAAACCCACTCACATTTTATTGATTGGAATGAGTTATAAGGTGTTGCCTACTGGGAGGGGCTGAGAATCTTCCTTTTGCTCAGGAAGGAAGGAAAACCCAGATATGAATGCAAGCTATCAATCTTTTTTACTCGGAGACAAACTATATCATATTTTTAAAACTGCAGCAATTTTGTTTGGAGTTTTGAGATGAAAATGTTACAGAAAAACCTGAAAAACTTGGACTGGATCTCTGACCGAAGAACCAAACAGCACTCGGAGGTCTTGGAGTGTTGAGGTTTAAATTTCACACCAGTGGGCTCAGAGGGGAATAATCTCCCAAGGTCTGAGCCCTGTGCACACACAAGAGGAGCAATTTATATTATTTTGATATGTGGCATTTTGGCATGCGCAGGGCAAAAGAGGAGCCCATAGAAGGAGGGGAGGAGAGAGCTGGGGGTGCTCTGCTGACTGCCAGCTGGAGGAAAAAAGCGGTTTACTGACCTTGATGGTTGTGTTGAATATTTTCCTTATCAAAAACATACTTTTCCCATTTTCAAGATCGGCCCATTCTTTGAAGTTTTTCCCAAATTCATTTGCTCATAAAACTACTCACAGAGGCACCTTGTAGCATTACTATTCCATACAACATATTTTGATAAAAACATAATTTATGTGTTTCCTTTCTCACTACTGCTGTAAGTATCCATTTTCCTATCTCCCTTACAGTGGTCTTATTTGTAAACCTTTATTATCATGGGAATTGCTGTAAGTATCATGGGAATTGCTTGCCACTAAAATTTTTAGCTTAATCTCAGTTTTGCAAAATGCACATTTAGAAAGGCAAAGCAAAGAAATGGTTGTACATAGCAGAAGTGATGACTGGGTGACAAGGAAAGAATTGCCATCTGCTGGTAGTTTTATTCATGCCATTGTAACAGTCCACTGGCCCTTTATTTTAGAAGAATAGAGATGAAAATATTATCACTCATGTGAAAAAACAGCTGTCACCAAGATTTTTTGGACTGCTGAATGACGCTGTCATCTACAACGTAAGTAGTAGAGAAGGTGGTTCTAGTCATCTGTTGTCAGACCAGACTTGGTCAGACTTTCAATTCACTACGGAATAGTCTCTGAATTCCTAGTAAATGGAGACTCCACTTCGGAGCCCTGAGAAGGGTACAGAGAAATATGCAACTTAGTATTGTGCGTGATAAGCAGTAATACAAACTCGTTGCCGACTAGACAGTAATCATCAGTAGACAAGTGTTTGCTGAGGATCTCCATGTGCCCCAGACTGTAGGAAGCTTTAACACCTTGCTATGAGGAGTGAGGGGTCTGACACTGGTTCCAGTTTCACTCGACTGTGATGGCAGTTGAATAGCACATCCCGTGATGATAGCTGGAGCAGCCTCTCTGCCCTAGATGGGAAGGGCCACATTTTAAATTGCTGTTCATTCTGCATGAAACCTCACATATGGTAGGTACTCAGTATGCTGAATATATATTCAAAAATGAATAAATGGGTGAATGAACAAATAAGAACAGAGGCTGCGCTACTTTTTTGTCAATATCAGTCAATATTCACAATTCAGGTGAAAATAGTTGTACTGCTAATATTAAAATACACATAAGTAAATATTTGATAGATAAATTTGGCAGGCTACAATGATAATGTATTTATACTTTTTCTTCTGCATCTTATATAATTTCTGGGTTTAGTTGTTTTTGATGGCCATGATGGCAGAAATTGAATTTGGGGTAGAATGTGTACTGAGCCCAGAAATAGCCCTTGAACATTGTTCTAATGACTTTTTTTTACTAAAATCAACTACATTTGTTATGGTTCACTTGTTTCTGTTAAAAAAATGAGTACAAAATGACTTAGTAAATAATACATGTCTTCTAGAGTCAGCCCAAACTGAATTAAAATCTGACCCCTTAATTACTAGGTGTAGCAAGTTATTCTTCCTCTAATCTATCAGTTTCTTCATGTGTAAAATGATCCTTATCATAATTTTTAGCTCACAGCATTATTATGATGATTAAATTAGACAAATTAATGTTTCATCATAGAGCATGCCAAAAATTCTGTCTTGGTAGGAATGGCTCAACAAATATTTGCTGTGATGATAATGATGCTGAGTTCTATCAATCAGGGTACTACATTTTCTTTTCTTTAACTTCTATGTATCATGAAGGTAGTGTGCTAGATGAGTCATTAAAATGGACATAGAGCATATTAAGACATCTGGGAAAGTTATGGAGAATTCTTTCTCCCTTGAAAGAGATTTAGTGTTTCATCTAAATCACAAGACAAAAATTTCCTCCTTCACCAGAAAGTGAATAAAGCATGATGCTGTCCCAAACCTGTTGCTTGTCAAAGAAAGGTTGTCAGTGTCAGTGCTACCCGTTAGGAGGACATAGCACTCTGAACAAAAGTACAAGTTGTCTGTACTGCTTGTTTAATGCACTTCAGGTGTGTGGACACTGGAGGGAATTTGGGAGGAAATGAAAAAACATCACACATTTTCCATTTAGCTTTTAATTTTTCCTGATCTTTTTTTTATACCAAAGTTTAAGAATTAATTTATTAAGGTTACCAGGTTCAACCTCATCACCTGCTTTGTATTTGAATACAAGCAGATTCTGCTTTAGTACTGCCTGGTATGTTGAGTGTCTGTCAGGCAGAATGCTACGTTCAACTCAATATAAAATAGAAATCAGCACAAATCCTGTTTATAGACTAATATAAACAAATCTGGAGCCTAAGCAACAAAAGTGGAGTTAAATAAGGAATTAACACTGTTGAGGAACCCAAGGTAAACTGTTGAACGATTATTTTCCCAAGATCAGGAAGCTGTAGTTAAACGAACGTAGTAACCACTGGTAAATTCACACATACAGACACACATGCATGACACATACGTACATACATTCTTAGAGTTGCCTTGCTTTCATTCATTCATTCATTCAAGTTGTATTTATTGAGCCTGTTCTACATGGCAAGTACTGGAGATAACTACGGTAACCAACACAGACCTGGTCTTTCTTTACACTCGCTCTCTAGTTTGCTCTCTAGCACAGAAAGATGATTAGTGTCAGGAGAATGAAGTCCAATGGTTCTACAGGCATATATAGCTGCCAACTCAATTATCTTCTCCCAGAAATGAATTTAAAAGCCAACTAGGGAATAATCAACAAGCAGGAGAAATAAAGAAGAGACCAAACAATGATCATTGAACTAATAAGAAGATAAGTAATGGACTATTTCCCATTCTGTCTAATATCCACTTTCCATTCTAGATGGGCTTGCTAGGGCTCTGGTTCTATTAAGACAGAAATATTTTTAAAATTTCATTTTCCACAATCTTTTGTTCACATTTTTTCCCTATTTGGAAAGTTGTACTCTTTTCTCTCTTTTTCCAATCCCATCCATGATTAAGAAGCTCCATGAAGCCTTCCCTAAGCCCTCCCTTCCTTTTAGACCTCCTTTCCTGACCTCCCAACTCCCCACAAATGAATAGACCACATCACACAATTCAGTGTTTAGTTACGAGTTAATGTAACTATCACTTAGTCATATTCTAAGACATGGTGTCAAGACCATGTCTTTGGTTTTCTATTTTCTATTCATTAAACTCTGATATGCTAAAGGACTTCTGTTTCTGAACCAAGTTCTATGGGGAGATTGGATGGGTGGGTGGGAGGGATGTACAGGGAAAGGAAAATATGAATGAGCTGAAGTACCTGTCTTAAAGGAGCTTGCCATTGATTAGGGTCCATAAATCATATATGCAAATTACTGTGGTTTGAATTGTGTTTCCCAGAAGAGATAATGTTGAAGTCCTAACCCTAAGTATCAAAGAACATGACCTTATGTGTAAATAGGGTCTTTGCAGAAGTAATCAAGTTGAGATGATATCATATTAGATTTGAATGGGCCCTAATTTGATATGACTGATATCTTACAAGGAGAGTCTAATAGACACAGAAACATGGGGGAAATGCCATGTGACTACAGAGGAAGACATTGGAATGCTAAACAATGCCAGGAATTGATGACAACAGCAGACACTAAGAAAAAATGTGGCCCTGATACCCCTTGGTTTCAGAATGATCGTCTCCTGCATTGTGGGAGAATACAATTTCTGTTGTTTTATGACCCCGCTCCCTGTTTGCGGTAGTTTTTATGGTAGCTCTAGGAAACTAATACACCACAGTGACACCAAGGGAGGACATGACGAGCCAGATTATTTAATGCTTGAATGTTCTGAGGAGAAAGCTGTCATCTCTATGGGAAGCTGGTGGTATCTGGAGAGAAGTTTCATGGGTGGATCCTGGGTCTTCAAATTTAGCAGAATTTGAACATCCAAGATAGGAAGAAAGAAGAAATTATATTACACTTTCAGGAATGAGTATGAATAAAGGCATAGAAACATATTAATAGAATCATAACAGGGGGTTGTATCTAGGGAGAATTAGGTGCTTTTGTTCTGCTGGTGATTTTGTGAATGCAAAAAGTAGTGGAAGATGGGCCTGGGAAAGGAGGCAGGGCCCAGACCATGGAGGCAGGGGCTTCAGGAGCAGCATAAGAAGATGTACCATCATTCACTCAGTGGCCCAAGACAATTGGTGAGCAGACAGTGACAGAAGTGTTTGTGATTTGGGAAGACTCATCTGCAGTACGGTATTGAACAAAGGATCGCAAGCTTACACGTGCACCGGGATCCCCTGGAGGACTTGTTGGAACACAGATTATAGGACTCCATCCTTAGAGTTTCCAAATCAGTAACTCTTGGGTGAGGCCCAAGAATTTGCATTTCTGAAGTTCTTAGGTGGTACTGATGTTACTAGTTCCAGAACCACCCTTTGAGGACCATCGTATAGAGAGATGGGAATGAGAAGATGCAGGGCCAGGAAATACTTTGAAGCTTAATGTAACGACCAGGCAAAAGGTAAACATGAGACAGAGGGGTGTCAGTAGCGTGAAGATGAGGCAGAGGATTGCCACCAGATGGGTCTTGGCATCTCATCAAATACAATGGCTCAGGGAGAGACAGGAAAATGCTTACTCTAAATCCTTGACTCTGGGAAGTTACTATTCTTCTTGATTTCTTGTGTTAGTCTTATTATTCTCACCAAATTAAAAAATCCCTGAGAATAGTGAGCATGTCATTTGGCAGGTTTATTAAAAAAAATTGTCTTTGTATTTGGTATAATAATAACTAACATTTATCTGATATATCATGTATGCCAGGCACTTGGCATAGATTACCTGTTTTAAGCTGCATCACAATTCTGGGAGTTGGGTATTGCCGTTTGTTTTATAAGAAGGAAACTGAAGCTAAGAGAGGCTGAGTAACTTACTTGAGGGCACACAGTGACTGAGGGGTTTACCCAGGATTTGTACTGGTTTTAGAGCCTATGTGCTAATTCCTACATTACAGCACCTCACCAGTAAGGGGTAGGTTGCCTAATCAATACTACATCATTATTCCTGTTTATAATATATGACAACATACAGAGAGAAAAATTAGATGATACAGATATTAAAAAAAAAAGACTCACCCATAAACCTCTAGTGATGGGCACTGCTAACAGATTTCTTTCCAAGCCTGTGGTTACACATATATGGATCACATTATGCTGTTTATAACTCTTTAAAAATTAATATAATACCATGAGCAATTTCCTTGTTAATAAACACACTTCTATCTCATCAATATTAATGGCAATATGTTTTTCTGTTATATGACTAGGCCATAATTTACTTAACCATTGTTCTCTAATTGAGTATCTAGGAGTATGTCCTGCTACTGAGATTCATCCTGCCTATGGATGAATTCTTAACCTGAAGTGTACACCTTGGAGCATAGAACTCTGAACTTTCTTGGAAGTACTAAAGGTCATGGAGTTAAGTTCTCCCACTTAATAGGCGAGAAAGCCAAGGCTCATGGGGGTAAAGCAGCTTGCCTACATTTACAAATTGGAAACAAGGACCATTATCCCCTCACTCCTTCATCCGTCCACCCATCCAGCCCTCCATCCACACATGCATCCAGTAAATATTAGAGTGCCTACTATGAGCGAGATACTGTGTACAGGGAATGCAGCAATGAGCAGAACAGACCGAAGACACTTCCACTGTGGGAGCTAATAAAGGATCGGGGAGGATTCCTAAACCAGTCCCTTTTTACTGTCCCATGCTGCTAACTGTCAAGACCACTTAATTTTGTACCTCATATCAAGGATGCCAGCCACATAAAACTGCTCAATGCAAGACATGATCCCTTCCTCAATGAGTTGCCACCAGGGGAAAACTGCATCTTTCCAAACAAAATGAACTGTGTAGTCTGCAGAAGCACCCTTCAGGGGCATTCATCCACTGCCCCAGAGGTATTTAGGTATGCCCTGCACATTTTTAACAGTCCCTCGCTCCTACTCAACTGCTCACCCTTGAAGAAACATAATTTATTTACCTCATAAGACTGAAGTCAAGCTGAAAATTTTGTTTGTCCATGAGCCACCCACAGCTGAAAGGTATTTCTTTTTTCATACTTTTCCAGCAGTCACGGAGTTGCAGACCCAAGGGCTTTGCTTTCTGTCCTTGTTCTAAGGAACTTGCCTCTCCCAAACTTCCTGAAAGCATTTCCTCAACTGGTGTAAGTCTAGGTTTGCACTCTAAAGTTTAAAGTATTAGAAGATATCTTACTGACTCATACATGTTATCAGGCCATATAACTGGGGGTCAGAACACCTGAGTTTCACATCCCTACTTTACCACATACAGACATAGGCATGTTAACTTTTTAAAAGCTCAGTTTCTTCATCTGTCAAAGAGAGCATAGTTCATATAACTCTGTACTTCTTTGTAGCAATGCTCACACAATATTTAATTTTGTCTTGTGTAATTTTGATAGGTGACCAACTGTCTCCCCGTGGGATGACTGAGGAGTATTTCTGGGATGGGAACCTTTGGGCACTGACACCAGGGACATCCAGGCAGACCAGGACCCAGTGGTCATGCTGAGTTATTCAGTAACCATTAGGAAACTGTTTAATATGTCTCCCTTCCTAGACTGCACTTCTCTTGCTGGCAGGGATCTTGTCTGTGTTGTTCTAAGCACAGTGCTTGATATATTGTAAACACTTGTATTTTTTGAATAAATGTGTCATAGGGTTCAATGAAAATTAGATAGTTAAGATATCTAGTTCAGAGCATAGCATGTCATAAATGCTTCATAAATATAAGTAAGTTTTATTATTTTTTTCCTGTAAGCCCTCGCTAGTCTCATATCTTTTATTGGCAATTTTTAGTTCTCATGACTGCCTTCTACCAGTGTAAATTTCATAAAATAATTAGTAGGACATAATGGATACCTTTAGATAACCGTTCTGTTACTTTGGGAATTGGGGCACTTCAAAGGCATTTCCTCCCAAGGTGTTTCTTACACTTTTCCTTAGTGAGTCTTTTTCTGTTTGCTTTCCCACTTTGCAATTCTAATATCATGATTCCCTTTGTCTTGCGTATATCTTAATTTGGGATTCAATTCTCCCCAGTACTACCAGTACTACTTCAACCTGCTGCCAGACCTTTAACAAAGTAGTTAAAGGAGTAAATTTGTAAGCTAACAGAGTAGAATGAGGTGATAGTTTGGGTGGTTCCATACAAGCAGAACAGAAATGCAGTTTTCCTCACTAGTAATCTGATAAAATAGACTGCAAAATGATTCTTTCCTGTCAGTTGCCATTGGACCTGTGTTCCCTTGAATGTACATAAACGTGTTTTCATTCTTGAAATAATATCACAGAAGGAGCCCATAGTGATTATTTTGAAGTATTGCATGTTGGTGAGTGAAGTGTCTGAATGGCATCTAAGAATACTGATAGTACAGCAAGGGCAATTGTCTGAAGAACTATTAGAACTCTAAGAAATATTTTTTTAAAGGACAGGGAAGCGATTGTTTATTTAGTATATGATCTATCTCAAGCATGATTATATGCTTTCAGTTATGTTATCTCATTTAATTCCCTTAAAGGATTTTGGTGTGTTTCATTATCTCAATACCAAGACTTAGAGAAACTAAATTGTCTAAGTTTACAGAGCTAGCCAGACACATAATTGAGATTTGAATTCATATATGTTTTACACTCAAGCACATGCTTTTTCTAGTTGCTGCAATCATTTGTTTAATAAATATGTACCAAGCATATTTTTCCTGCCAGGGTAAAGTAAAACAAACACAGGAATGAGCCCTCATGTCATTTCTAGTTTACTGGAGTGCCAGACAGTAAGCTAGTTGCACCCTAGGCTCCTCAGAGTTGTATTTTAGAGGTTGAATGGGATTCAGTGCTTGGTATAGAGAGTGAGCTCACTACTTGTTAGCTTACATTGTTGTTATTAAATCACAAAACAGATATGTAACTATAAATTCTGTCAGGTGCTAGGAAGGAAAGGACATGGGATTGTCAAAGCTTATGAAGGAGGACTGCTCTGGCCTAGAAGGTGGGTGCAGGCTTTCCTGAGGAAGGCAGAAGAGATGGGGAGGAGAGTTATCTAGGTAGATAGAGCAGCATGTGAAATGGCCCTGAGGCAGAAGAGAACACCATGTGTTCAAGGAAGTGAAAACAAGTGTGATGGAGCTGGTAAAACAGTGCAGCTGCAATAATTTTCTCCTCAGTGTTTCCCCCAACCCAGACATTTCTCCAAGTCTTTAAGTTGCCCTGATGGTACGTTCACAGTTCTCAGATCCTAAAATCCTCTGTAAGCAGGCAATTCTGCCCAGGAAATTTATCTAAAATGAAACTAACCTATACAAATTTACTTAGAGACTTATCTTAGGAAATAAAGAAATCTTATATTCTGTTCCATCTTTATAGATTCCAGCCATAGGTTAGGTGGCATGTTGATAGGTGGGCTTTAAATTCAGGCAACAGCTCTGTCTTCAAGAGAAAAGATAATTAGGAATGAGTCACTGTCTTTTAAAAGAGCAAGCAGTGAGGACTAGAAAATATGCAGACACAGGTGTTGCACGTGCTAATTCCCTGCCAGTATGGATAGGCTAGGCTACCTAGGAAGAGATTTCCTGAGGGTATTAGGGACCAAAAATAATCATGTTAAAAAGAAAACTCTTCTAAGGAACATAATACTTATCTTGTCATTGTAGACATATTGCATCTTTAGTGGCTTCAGGGTACAGGGAAGGGGAAAATGCAGGAAATGAATAGACCAAAAGCTGTTTAAGAAGGGTGAAAGGTTAATGAGTCTCATAAATGAAAACTAGATAGGACACTGGGCCTCCTGTGGCTGTTGCATCTTAACCACTTTGGAGTCTTATGTTCAGGTTATGCTGGAACTGGGAGAATGAGAAGAGGGTAGAGAACAGGGAAAATGACTTATAAAGTGTAGAGCTGGTGGGGAACACCAGATCACATGGCCTGTGAGACAGTATTCTTCCCCTAAATCCATATCCTTTATCTAACCATGAGAAGACATTAGACAATCCCAGGGGAGAGACATGGTACAAAATACCTTAGCACTGCTTTTCAAAAGCATCAATATCATGAAGGACAGGATGGAGAAACTGCCATAGACTGGGAGAGACGAAGGAGATATAATTACTAAATGCAACGGGATGTCAACTGGGTCTTGGAACAGAAAGGAGGTGTGATAGGAAAAACCAATGAAACCCAAATAAAGTCTGTGGTCTAGTGAAAAGTATTATCCCACTGTGGATTTCTCAGTTTTCACAAGTATGTCATGGTCATGGTTATGCATGATGTTGATATTAGGGGGAGCCAGGTGAGGTATATATACACAGAAATTTCATACTATGTTTACAACTTTTCTGCAAATTTAAAATTATTTAAAAATGAAGAATTATACACACACACACACAGACTCCATATGGCCAAGTTTTCACTGTACAGATAAAGAGATCAAATGCATAGAAGTAACATGCCCACACGGAGCCTTCCTTTGTTACTTACTATGTTAGGCTGGGCAAATACGGAGATAAGAAATGTTTACCCACTCTGAGAGATCTTTCCTCTGGGTTCCTACAAAAGGCTTGGAGGATGCTAAAAAGGGCTCTTCTACTGTACTACATGTTGAGGCAGTTTTAATCTCTCTATTTACAGTTTCCACAAATGTGCAAAGTGGTGTATATTAGGTAAAAGGCCATCCTTAGCATGGTGTGTAGAATGCTGCATGGTTTGGCCTCTGACCATCTCCCCAGACTTAATTTTTCTCTACCATCCAGCCATCCTTGTCTTCCCCCAGATATGTCATGTGCCCTCCCTCCTGTCTCAAGGACTGTTTCTCTGCTTGAAGAGTGGCATCCCTGTCCCCATGGACACACAGCCCTGGGATCCCGTCTCCAGGCCACACCTTCCTCCGGGGAGCCTTCCTGTGCAGTCTGTCTCACCACCTGTACTGCTAAGCACTGAGTAGTCCCGTTATTTATTTATTTTTCCCTCCATGGTATCCTGTGCCTTTCAAGTGAAACAAGCAGGACTCTCAGTCCTGCATGTGCATTTTTTGCTCTCTACAACATACTACTAACACTTATAACTAAGAAGCTTTATTACACATTGTGAAAGAGCATCTCAGATACTTTGTGTTATCGTTAATCCCTGTAGACTTCATCCCCACCCATCAGGATCCTGCAGCCAAAAGTAGATGCAGTCTACCTTCACGGGTGAGTGAATAGTGTTTCTTTTGGGTGGCGATGGGAGCGGGGGTTCTTCTTGCATTATGATGTTTAGGCATGTGCCATTTCTCAAGGATTCATAGCTAGATTCCCAGGTCTAGCAGAGTACAGACGCATGGTAGATACTTAAATTTTTCATTGAATCAATCAATCCTGTATGAAAATAGACAATTGAAACATTTGTCTGAAAAACCAATCGGGCAGTTAAGGTTAAGCAACATATGGAAATCTAACTCAGCTAGATTGAAGCAGTCATGTGTTTTCTCCTTCCAGCCTTTCCACCTTGTCAGGTAGCTTCTGAACCTCCTTTTACTATGAGACAGTAGTTTCCCTTTTCTGTTCCACAATCATGAAAGAAATAGAAGTAACCTATCGCAGGAGATGTATTTGTAGAAAAGCTTCAGTTGGCTCTTGTCATGACTCCTGTAGAAAAGAAAAAAAGATCCTCTAAACTGCTCTGGAAATAAAGAGATTGATGGATTGATGTGCAGTCCCTTCAAATTCTTCCGAACGGTACATCATGAAGATGAGTTACAGTGCTTGTCAGGCCATTTGCAGGAGCAGCGGGTTCCCGCCAGCAGCTTGTACGTGGGAGAGCAGCAGAGCGGAGCTGCGAGGCAGCGGGGTGGGGAGAGGACTGTCACGTGGGCTTCTGATGTGGGCGTCCACTGGCCGATGGCAGTGGCATGAAGTGCTGCGGAGGTACCGCTGTGTAAGTCTTTCTCCTGCCCTCTCCCACCATCATCATCATCACCTGTTTCATCACTTGCATAGGGTTCTGACAAACGTTAAGCAGACTGTTACCTAGAGCATTTCACTGGGACAAGCACTGCTGTGCTATAACCAGAGGAGGATTTACTGAAAAGTTAATCATCTTCAGCCTCAGTGTCCCTCCCTGGCTTGCAAGAACCTCTTCCAAGAATCTCCATTTGATTTTGTCTTTATAATTTTGTATTCTCTTTCTTAAAGTGCATACCTCCAAATTGGGTAAGCTTCAGGTCCCACAAAATCTGAATCTGCCTCTGATTATAATTATCCAGTAGCGTAATTCAGACAAATATACCAGTACTGAATACACAACAAGCTAGATGACACATGTTTTTATGCCTTGGGGGACGCTGCTATATTAGCATACTTAATACCAAGTAGAAACTTGCTAGGTCCTTGTTGAATTAAAGATCGGTGACTGTGGAAAGCCACCACTTTACACTCTTCTGCACTTGTTATTGGGGTAAATGAATCCAAAGATCTAGATGGTGTGATGCGGTGTTCAGGAGCTCTCATCCAACTAACTGTCTGTGACCCCCATGTGAGTGCGGGCAGATGCATGCTTTCACCTTCAGGTGGATGACATTTTTAATCTCTTATTGTAGGACATCCATTATGAAGTCTTATATCAAATTACTTTAGGACTTTTAACATCCTCTCCTGAAGCTAGTGCCATGCTGGTAAAGTGTGTTCCAGAGATATGTAAGCTTCTAATTTAAGAATGCACTGACTGGGGGGTCTATTTTGATTTTATAGTAACCTATTAATAAAACATCATCAAATTTAGAATCTCAGTTCCAAGAAGGGTTATAATAATTCCAAAAGAGCATGTACTGCTGTTTTATGAGGGAAAGTAGAAATACCAGAAGAGGAATGGTAGAAGTTAGGGATGGGGGGAGGATATTCCTACTATATCAGGTTCTTTAATTGATTCCAGAATAGGCTTGAAGCTATTTATTTCTTCATTTATTCCTTCATCAACCATTTATTGAATACCTGTTTGGTAAAATTCCCTAGACCTGTGTACCTTTTCATACTTTCTGGTGTGAAGGATAATATTTGAAGAGGGAATGCTCTCTGTAAAAGATAGTTTCTTCAGAAATGAGGTATTTGTTGCTGAGGATGTAGGAAGTTTTCCTGTAAAACAGATAATCATAATGTAAAATAGAATAAAATAAACATGAAATAGAGGTAATATCTAAATACTATAGGGAAAGTCCAGAAAAAAATAGTAGCTTCTGACAGTGGATTACAGAATTTCACACTGTCAGTGAACTTTGGACTAATTCTTGATGAGAGATGGGATTTGGCAATATTGAGAATGGTAGCCAAGTGCACAGTAGGAATAGGGAATAAATTGGTAACATGGCAAAGACACAAAAGGCTTGATCCAAATGAGGAATGGTCAGCAGTCTGGCGCACATGGAGAGTTGAGTGAGGGAATACCAAGAGCCTTAGAAACGACCATTCCGAAGGTTCTAATACACTCTGATCTTCCATAGAACTATCATCTCATCTTTTCCTCCAAAGCTGGAAGATAGGTGGACTCAATTTTGAATGTGTAAGTAATGAGAAGAGTTTCCTTGTTGATGGTAGAGAATAACAGTAGAACCCTCATCTTAAGAAGTAGGGGTCATATGCCCTGAAAGTATTACTTGCCTTAGCCAATCATTGTGATACATATTTTTTTGCAGTAGCCACTAGACAGTGTCCCTATCACAGATGACAAACCTGAGGAACAGACAGTACTTGTCCAAGGCCACAGAGCTAATAAATGTCAGAGCCAGAAATTTGACTCAAATTTGTCTGACTCCATAGCCTGTGACTAAACTGTGACCAATTTTTGCTGCACAATAGAATAGGTTGAAAGTTAACATACTCTAAGTGCATTTCTGGAAAAACAAGAGTCAAGACATAATATTTCCCGTGTTTCTAATTGCATCCTCAGACCACGGAACAGAGCGATCTCATTGCTAAGATCCACTGCCTGAAGAAAATGAAATTGGGTGGCACCAGCCCCTAGCTCAGTCACACCAATCGGGCCCTACTGTTTCACCTTCATTTTTTTCTCAATCAGATGGAAAATTGGGCAGTTCCTCAATTAAATGTGACCAACACTCTTGTATCCCCAGCAGCAAATGCCTCATTTCTCAGGGGTTTGGCAAAATTTCACCTCTCCAGTATCTCATTGTCCTGGTTCAGCACTAGAAAAGTGGGGGCAAAACACGACTTCCAGCCCAGCTGTTTCTTGCTTCTTGAGTCACCCTCTTAGCAGAGAAAGAATGGTTTTACTGCTTTGAAAAAGCTCCTTTCTTGCCACTTGGTGCATAACTGCATAAACCTCCAGTTTCTCATCCAGTATTTCAACCCATCTGGCACAGACTGGAAGGAAGAGATTTCTTTGTATTGTAAATTAATAAACCATCCCTACCCTTTTTAGAGGCAGTCAGAAAACAGGGTAAATTCCAAGACTGTTTAGAAAGGGATCATTACCATGCTTAGAGACCAAGAATTGACATCCATTTCAATAAATATTAACTGTACTCTAACAATTTTGTCCTACCATTTTGGCCCAAGAGAAAGGCAAATCCCAGATCTGCCAGTTAATCAACAAACATTTATTCAGTATCTACCAAGTGTAAGACACTGTGGAGAATACCAAGAATTTTTAAAAAGGACTTTGCCCACGGAGCCCTGAAATCTAGGGAGAGAAGCTGCATGTCTTTAAATGATTGAGGACTCAATGTCTCTATGTGCTCAGTCAAGAACACACAAGAACCCTGTGTTTTCAGATAAGGGGAATATTTGCTCTGGCCTGGAGAAGTCAGATAAGACTTCTTAGAGAAATTCTATTGGGTCTTTAAGAATAGGTAAATTCAGATAATTGATGAGGAAGAAAGAATAGAATATTTCAGGGAAGAAGGAATGGAAGGTTCCAGCCTAGAACTTTGAATACATTAAGTAATCAAAAGGCTGTTGAATGGAATAAAATTAAAACTTTGTGTTTCAGTTTAACCCCTCTATTGCCATGTCTGATGGTTTCCTAAATACTTTCATGATATCAGAAGATGCTATTACATGCTTTTTTTTTAATATTTAGAGGAATACTTTCAAAGAGAGAATCAATTAATTCACCCATCAAGTTTTATTTGAATAAGACTGAATAATGAGTTGTACAGAGAAAGAGAGCCTACGTGTGAGTTCACTGGTGTTTTTTCTTTGAAGGACACTAATGCCACCCTTATGACTTCATTTAACCTTAATTACTTGCTTAGAGGCCCCGTCTCCAAATATAGTCACAGTGGAGTTAGGGCTTCAGCATATGAATTTTGGGGCACTCATTCAGTCTATAATATGACCTTAAGACTCTTTAATCTGGTATAGCACCCATCCCACTTTTGTTTATGGCCTTATTTGTTGAAACTTCTTAATTTTTAGAAATCATAAAATTATGCTCTAATACTATAAATTGTTTCATAGTATTCTCGGTACTATGAGTTGAGGGTCAGAGTTTGCTCCTATCTAGCTGCCAACTGCCTTTGTGGCCTTAGAAACATCTCACTTTCTTGGGTTTCCTTTCCAGTATTGGACCAGAATGCTTCAATTAGCACGTCTAAGGAATGGGAGCAGGATATCATATTTACGATATATTCCCCACCATGACTCTGATCCTTAGGCAAGATAGAAAACAGCAGGCTAGATCATATTTTATTGCTTTCTTTAGCTATACTTATTCTCTACACTATATATAAAAGCATAACCAATATAGCTCTCCTGAATCATAATTGTATTAGTTTCCTATGTAATGAAGTAACACAGAGTTGGTAGCTTAAAACAACACATTTATACCAGACAGTTCTGGAAGGCACACGTCCTGAAGCTGGGTTATCAGAGGCACTGCTTCCTTCTGGGGCCTCTAGGGGATAATCCATTTCCTAGCCTTGTCTGCCTTCTAGAGGCCACCTGCATTCCCTGGCTCATGTCCCCATCCTCCATCTTTAAGACCAGAAGGGTAGCATTTCCCAAACTCTCTCTTTCTGACTCTCTTTCCCCACAATTATATGCATCTTTCTTATTGCATTTTTATTACATTATACTCTTATAAGATTGTCCAATCTGAATAGTCCAGGATAGTGATCCCACCCCCAGATCCTTGATCACATTGAACAGTCCCCTTTGCCAGGCTGAGTGATACATATATTCACACTCCCAGGGACTGGGGTGTGGATGTCATTGGGGTACCATCATTCGGCCTAACTACCTACATATTTACCAGAAACTAAAATAAAAGCTAAAATAAATAACAAATATTTCATTTACAAAGCAGTTTTGTTTGCCTTTTTAAACTTCATTATGAAATTTGAGGGATGAGTATTATGAACTCTTATTAAAAACAAGGAAAGATGGAAGGAAGAAAGGAAAGAGGGAAGGAGGGAGGAAACTTGCTCAGGGAAGTTTGATTTTAAGTTCATCCTGCTCGATAATATCTGATGCACTTCAAGATTTAGCTTGCTTTTTCCAGGGTAACAGTGCATTTCCCTTTCTCCATAAATATAAGACTCATAACAGTCAACAGTCCAATGATAGGGTTGAGACTTGAAAATTAATATGCAAATGTGTATTTGACTGCATGGGGAGAGCTGGGAGCTGTCTGCTTTGTAGTAAACTGAATGACTATATATAACATACTCAGGTTTCCAACTTTCAAGGACTGCAAATTGATATGAAATATAAGACACCAAATATGGTAACTGTAATGCATATTTATTTATTTAATGTCTAGCTGTTGAGCACTTTGCTCCAAGTACTCTGGTGGGCACCAGATGTAGACTGGTTGAGAAAAGAGACTTCTTTGTAAAGCTTGCAGCCTAGAGGAGGAGGCTGACAGACAGCAGGTGAAAATGACCACACAAATGCTTGCATCAGCACAGGGGGCAAGAAGGAGACAGCATCATGTAGGAGGAAGACCTCGCAAGGGGGCCTGGGAAGTCCTCTCTGAGGATGGCCCAGTGGAGGGGAAGCAGCTGCCCGGCCCTGCCTGACTGTCCTGGTGCCTGCAGTGTGTGTTGGAAGCAGAGGTGGGGGAGGGCTGAGGCTCTGAGCAGAAGGAATGGGATGTCAGATGCTGCCTGAGGAGGAAGGGGTCCTGGGGCGGGAGGGGCTGGGAGTGGAAAATTCGACATACACAAGGGGTGGGAAGGAAGCTTGGGTGGCTGGAACATTATAGACAAGAGGGAAGAGATTAGCAGGGACCAGATCACATAGGACATTGTAGGTTGTGAATAGGACTTTGAACTTCATACATAGTGTGATGGGAAGCTTCAGAGGCTTTAAGGTGACTTTAGGTTTTTTAAAAGATCACTTAGGGTATAGTGAGGAGAGTACTGTAGGCCCAGGACCAGTTGGAAAGTGAATGAAGCAGTGGAGTTTAGAGATGTGAACACAGAGCCTGTTTTGGTGGCAGAAGCAACAGGGCTTGCAGACTGAAAATATGACCCCTGGCAGGGCTGGGTGTATAATTTGTGGGGCCCAGTGCAAAGTGAAAATGCGGGATTCCTTGCTCGAAGAGCAGAAAAATAGTGCCATTAAAAATACTAAAATGTAGAACTGTTTCTTTTCTTCCATAGTCTCTACCTTTCCATCTGTCATATGTTTATTATTTGCTATTTAATGTCACTCTCCCTCGGTATGTGGATACTTGCAGGACAAAGTCTGGACCTTCACAGGCACTCCTGGATTCTGCCTCAATGGCACCCCTGGGTTCTTCTCATCAGCACCCTTGGGCTCTATCTCAGAATGGGCACAGGCAGCCAACTGCTGCATTTACTGTCCTGCCAGCAGTGGGATGGAAGTGCTGTGCCCCACTGGGAACAGGGAAGTCAGTCTGCCCTTGCCACAAGTTCACTACCTCAAGCATGGTGAGCAGGCCGTCCTCAAGGCTATTGCAGCCTCTGCACCATGACACACACATCCCTGGCTGGGCAGGAGGCTTCTTCCCTCACCAAGTGGCCTGTGAATGTGTATGGCACTGCCAGCCCACTGTGATGCCCTTTTGAGACACCACAGGCTGTGTGTGCTGAGCCTTGACCCTCCTGCACATGCCATTCAGGTCCCCACTGGGGGCAAGGGCTACAGAAAGATGTAGTGCCCCTGACACCACCACCATGATCCTGTTGCTGCCCTGAGCAGAGGGCATCAGCTGCCTGGGGGCAGTGACAGGGATGGCGAGGTTGGTGAGGCTCAGGATGCCAGGGGACAGGAGACAGGAGGCTGAGAACCTGTCCCAGGAGGCAAGGCCACATGGAAGCTGAAGCTCCAAGCCCTTGGCATGCACCACTGTATCACTGGACTTCACTTACAAAACACAGATTAGGAGGTTAAATTAAGAAATTCAGGATGGCAGCCACAGAACATTAAACTCCAAGTGTGGAGCCCTTCTGAGTGTGGGGCTCTGCCAGACTGCCTGGGTCATGAGCTCATGAAGCCGG
The DNA here is from genome assembly GCF_040802235.1 of Manis javanica. Taxonomy (NCBI): domain Eukaryota; kingdom Metazoa; phylum Chordata; class Mammalia; order Pholidota; family Manidae; genus Manis; species Manis javanica. The sequence goes on from NC_133156.1 coordinate 37,632,793, forward strand.
CCCTGGGTTTCTGACTTAAGGGTCTTGGTGAACACTGGGGCCATTTATTGAGATGAGGGAAGATGGAAAAACATCCAGTTTGCAAGGGGAAATCAGGTCTTCAGTTTGGCTATGCTAATTCCAGATGTCTTTGATGTATCTGAGGGAATATGTCATGGAAGGAATTGGAAATATAAGTCTAGAGTTTGCAGAAGTTGTGGAAGCTTTGATATGTTCAGGGTCATAATCTGGTAACCCTATTAATTCTTTCTCACAAAAGTAAAGTGTAACTCTAAACATCCGGATGTTTGGATTCTAGAAAAACACAAATTTTCTGTATGTGAATTTCAAATATCTTTAGGCACCTTTGTGTTTATTTAACACAACATTAATGCATTTCAAAGCCTTTCTTTTTTATATACTTGCCTATATTCATTATTCCATTTCTTCTCAATTTTCTGATTTCCAAGTAGTATTTTTGTTTCTTAAGCAAATATTAACTCTTGAATTATTCTGAGTTACAGTGTATATAATTCTATACACACAGAGGGACACTGAGCTTTTCTTTTCCTTAAAATAGAATCAAAATGTACAGCTGGACCAGATCCTCCTGCCTCAAATATATTTAAACTAGAAAACTCTGGCCAACATGCCTATTTGTTATTTACTTTTTCCCCCACCACTCAGTTTATAACTATGTTTCAAAATGAAGCTATTTTGACTGTTCTTCCCCTTCCCCTGTTGTATGTAAGAGGGAGTCAAGAATAATTTAAAATGAGAATTTGATGTTCAACTGAGTTACAAGATGTTCGCTTTCAGTGATGTGTGAGGAAAACCTTTCTCCAATGCTTTGCTTATGGCACTGCCAAGTTCTATTTATTTATTTATCCCCATGAAAGGATTCAGGTCCTAGGCTATTTCTTTTTTTCTTTTCCTTTCTTTCTTTCTTTCTTTTTTTTTTCTTAAAGGACAAAATAAGATAATGTCTGATAGACTCACAGAGATACAAAGATGCCTTCTCATTAAGGTGTGATTTGTGTCTTTGACATCTGTACAGAACATTTTAAGTCAAGCCTCTTCCAAATGACGTCAGAGAAAGCTAGAAACTTATTTCCTCAGGGCCCTGGATTATGACGCTGTCTCTCCTTCCAGTTAATGCTGCTGGCAGCCCATTGAAAGTAGGGACATAATTAGAAATTATGTTAAAGATAAATCTCTTTTTGTAGATGAAAATGGGTTGGAAGATTGTAGCGACCAGTGGTCTAGTTTTAAAAAAATACATCTCTCTTTTGCCTCTGCTGTTGTTAGATGGTAAAGAAAGGATTTTTTCAGGACAATTTTTAGATCATATGTTTTTAAAGGGAACTTAATCCTCTAACAAACTCAATTTATCTAAAAATTAGATTTGAATAAGCATGATGCCTTGTAAATAAGAGGCAGTTAGTAAATATTTGTAGGACTCAAATTGGGCATGAATCTTTTCTAGACTCAGAGCCACGCACTCTAGTGCAACAGCCAGGAGGGAATCTGAAAAGTTAATTCAGCATGCAGGTAATAAAGCTCACCATGAGTAAAGCATGGTACTAGATGCTTGGTGGAATAAAAAAAAAAGAATAAATAGGTAGAATAATAGTTCTGACTTTTAAGAAGTTAGAGAATGCTAAAGCATACAACGTTCATTAGAATTATACTCTTTTAAAGCTGGAAGAAAATGTATAAATCATCTAATCTAATGCTTTACGTCTATAAATGACAGTGTCAGCGTCAGTCAAGAATTAGTGACAAAGTTGGGATAAGATACTGTTCTTAATCCAGTATTCATTTCAACTGTATGTAGGGGGCTTTCTTTGAAAGTCAACTTGAGAGTCCTCTTGCTGAATGTAGTGACTGTTATCCACTTAGTGTAGGAGGCTGTACAGAGCAGTTTTATGAAGTGAGGGTGCAAACTAGCCATAATCATGTAGATTTGGAATAGTCCAGTGGCTTATCTACAGATAGCCATTAAAGTGATCAAAACTGTGATCCATAGGAAACAGGTTGAATGCCCAGTAATAAGGGAATGATTAAATGGATTAACTTGTACCCTGAAAAGTGAAATTGTAGAGGAATGTTTAATGACATAGAAAAATGTTCAGGATGCACTATTATGTACAAATATGCACTGCATCATAATAGCAGGATTAACGTATATATCACCTATCATTTGATACAGCAATCACTTCTTTGAAATTATCCTGAAGATAAATTTGCAAAACAAGTAAAAACAAACAAACAAAAGGCTATTTATTGCAACAGTATTTGTAATAGTAAAAGACTGGGAACAACCTTAAAGTCCATCGTTAGGGATAAAAGAAGAATTATGTTGATGTCACTGAGATCCAGGGCATTTTGAGAAATGAAAAATAGCTGTAAGACAAACAGGCTTAAATAAAGTCATGGTCATTCCGGTTTTATTTATAATTATAGGTTTGAACTTATGATAATGACTTTCTCTGGAAATAAAACAAAAAAATATGTAGTAGGTCTGTCCTCTGAAAAGGACTAGAAAAAAATGACCACCATTAAGAACTTTAGGCTTCTTAGAGCTGAGGCAGAAAGTGTGTGAATTCATTGTGGAACATCTTGTCATACCAGAGAGCAGGCCATATGTCAAAGTCTACTGAGAAAATGTCAGTACGGACTAGCAGCCAACTTAAAGAAGACCCTGCTAGCCTAAAATGAGGGATTTTAGCTTCAGTAAGTGTAATGCTGGAATGATTAAAAAATACCAAATGTGTAAATCCATTCTCTCCTAAGAATGCTAAAAATGAAAAAAAGGTATTTATTGGTCACCTTTGGAGTATGATTACAACAAACTCATTATTTTGAAAACTCATAAAGGGAAAGAAACAAGCAGTCATCTTGTCTTTCTAATACAGGTGTTACCTCAGAGTGGTCAAATAGTTGATATGGAAAAGATGCTCATTTTAGAAATGCTGAAGCTGTTGTTAAGCAGCTGCATCTGGGGAGGTTTCTCCCTCTGCACTAGGTGAAACCTCAGCCTGGGTGAGGGGAGGGTTCTTGACTCTGAACAATAAAGAATTCTTGATCAGGTCGGATGAGTGCAGGTAAGGGAGGAATTCGTTTAAGTGAGAGTAGCAGCAAATGGCAGCAGCTGGGCAGGCAGCTGGGCGCAAGAAGAGCAGAGGGAGGAAGGGGAAGGAAGCTCAGGGAACTTTTGCTTGGCTTGGAGTAGATCCCTTGCCAACTCCTAAAGCCAGGGTCACCTGGTGTGGATAAAATGAGAGTTCCTGTGGTCAGGATTCTCACCTGGCCCTGGTTGGCTAGTTCACTGTACACTGTGGGCAATACATGACTGTTGACTTTATGTGAAGAGCTCCGCCCAGTGCTCTGGGCACAACACGGTGGCAGGGCTGCAAGGCTGCAGGAGAGCAGAGCAGAGGCTGGAGTGGTGGCAGTGTCGAGGGCAGAGGCCTAGAGGATGGCTGTGCAGGATGGCTGTGAGGACAGAGAGGCCCAGAAGCAAGGGGAGAGACCAGCTTGCTGCATGCAGACTCTCTCTGAGTGAACGGGATTTTAGTGACTGACTTGCCACCTGGAAATAAAGTTAGGTATAACCCTTTCACCCCAAGAACGTTTTGCTGTCATTTTCTTTGGTCACACTGAATCCATAGCGAGCTTGCCTGGGGCTGAAACCCATTGGCAAGACACCTGGCATCCAGTGTCCTCTTAAATCTGCACAGCATGGGAACTAAGCTCCTCCCACCCTAGGATTTGGGGGAGCTGCAGAGCACTGTATGGAGTGAGATCATGTTCTGAGAGCTTCCCAAAGGCAAAGAAAGGAGATTTTCAGGCAGGCTACTAAAGAGCATGATCATACAGATGCAGTCCTGTCTGGGTCATCCAGGTGACCAGAACTTGCAAGCCCAAATCAGAGCTCTCAGTAGTCTGAAGTAGAACAGAGAGAGAGAAGAGTTATGCTTCTGTCTAGAAAACAGAATGAAATGGCGAAGTAACAAAGACACCACTGGAAGAGGTCAGAGACAAAGCACAGTAAGTTGAGCAGTGAGAAGAAGTCTTTATTTAAGGCAAAAAGTACAAGCTTAAGAAAGAGGAGTGTGGGCAACCTCAGAGAGGAGGTGCACCTAAGGGCTTAGGATTCTGTCATTTAAGGCTTTCAAGCATGGGACAAAGGGCAAGGTAGGGGGTGGGGGGTGGGGGTGGGGGAGGGTGCCACATAGGCTTGACTTGTGGTCTCACGATGTCTCTCTCCAGTGACATCCAGTGACATATTATGTCATCATTTACAGTTAGTCCTCTAGATATTCTGTAAGATAAACTTACACAAGGAGTTTAATGATCCTGTTCTTCTCCAAGATAGTGTTGACCCTCAAGCAGTGGGGACATGTCATTTAGGACTGCGTGCCCTGCCTTAAGATAGGTTGTTGGCTGATTACCAAAGAATATATTAGGAATATTACCTCCTAACTCCCTGCTTTTTAAAGAATGGAGTATTAGCCTCAAGGCAGGGTCCTTTGTGTTCCTATTATACTTTTACTATAGCTCAGCATTTTTCATCATAGGAAAAATTAGTCATGATACTTATCCCATGTCCTTACCCTACCTCAAAGCTGTACATGAGGAAGGAAGATAGAACTAGAATACCACCATTTTAAAATGCCTGATGAATTAATAGACCTGCAGAGTGATCTTGAAGGTTGCTATCACAAAAAACAGCAACCAGACTATATGTGCCTCTTGATAGAAAACACCACCACCTTTGATGTATTCCTGCCCCAAATATGGACCCTGATTCTGATCAAGCATTTACTATTTATTTTAAGTACCGGAGACAGAGGAGCATGTTAAACAATACCATGAGGATGAAACTAGTCATGGCCACACTGCGTGAAACTCCAGGAGACAAGATAACCTAGTTTCTTCCAAAAAGATTTACAAGGAATGCTGAACTGAGAGTGGGAAACTATAGATCAAAAGAGGCTTAAAAGCAATGAGCTTCAAACTTTAATTAATGTGCCAGTGAATCACTTGGAATCACGTTAAAGTGCAGATACTGCTTCAGTGGATCTGGGGCTGGAGGGGGGCAGGGGGAGCCTGAGGTCCTGGATTTCTAAAAAGCTCCCAGGCCAGGCCAATGCTGCTGTTCCCTTGACTACACTTTGAGGAGGTGAGACTTAAGAGATACAACCCATAGCAATGTGTGGACCTAAATTTTATCCTCATTCAAACAATCTAAAAAAACTTCATGAGAAATCAGAAATTTGAACCTTAAATATGGATATTTAATGATATGAATGAACCATTGTTAAATTTAAATGTGAAGTGATGGTATTAGACTGTGATTAATGAAAAGCACCTTTATTTTGTAAAAGTACATAATGGAATATTTGTAGTTGAAATGATATGGTGTCTGGAATGGTTTCAAAATAACCTGGAGGAAAGGAGGAACCTGGTAGCAGTATAGATGAAGTAAGATTGGCCATGAGTTATGAATTGTGTAGAGTGATGGATGCACTGGATTTCTGTATGCTAATCTGCCTACTTTTGCATATTTTTGAAATTTTCTATGACAAAAATTATTTTATAAATACCTATTACCTCTGCATAGGAAATTTTATAGATTAGAAGTATAAACTCTGATTGGGAGGAAAACTTTTCCTGTGCCCTTCAAGGTTCTTCTAGTTGCTCTAAGAATTAAATTGACATGAGACAGATTAACAGGAGAAAATGAAACAAAAGTTTAATGACACATTGTGGATAAAATGAAAGGTAGTGTGTCCAGGATTCTCACCTGGTCCTGGTTGGCTAGCTCATTACACACGTGTGGGCAATACATTGCTATTGACTCTATATAAAGTGCTCTGCCCAGTGCTCTGGGCAACATGCCTGCAAGGCTGCAGGAGAGCCGAGCAGAGACTGGGGTGGTGGGAGCGCTGAGGACAGAGGCCCGGAGGACAGCTGTGCAGGCAAAGAGACCCAGAGGCAGAGACCAGCTTGTTGCATGCAGACTCGCTCTGAGCGAACGGGATTTTAGCGACTGACCTGCCACTGTGGAAAATAAAGTTGGGTATAACCCTTTCACCCCAAGAATGTTTTACTGTCATTTTCTTTGGTCACATTGAATTCATAGCGAAATTGCTGCGGGCTGAAACCCATTGGTAAGACACACGTACACCTTCTGTAATATGCGGGAGACACCCAGGAAAAGTGGGTATTTGAAATGGTCAAAGCCACGACATTACCTTAAATACCATCTTCAGCTAAAGACAAATGAAGAAGTTTGAGGTAGGAGTCAGTGATGGGAAGTTACCAAGAAAAACAGTAAACACGGGTAAGGTTGTTATGCAGACTTCTTTGGTAACAGTTTCTAGAGATTGAGTCATTCCCCATTTCCGAGTATGGCATGGGAGACACCCTTTCAAATGGAGATTCCCATAAATGTAAATGTGTCTGACAAAAGGTTAAATTAATTTTCAGAGCTTCTCTTGTATCTGCATTTTCTTAAAAATAACCAGCTTAAAATAATCGGTAAGCCAAAGGTGCATATCTTGCGGTGGCAAAATTTACTCCTCATAACTACAAAATTTAATAGTGATTATGGGTGATTTTTATTTATTATTTTTTTTGTGGTGCCCCATAGTTTCCGTATTTCTACAATTGTGTGTATTATTTTTAAAATCAAGTTTTTTTTTTTTAAGGACGAGTCCACTGAATATTGGCCAAGCTGAAAATGACTAGGCTTAACAAGCAAAACCAAGCCCTGGCTAGAGGAGCATAAGTTAACTAAATTAAGGCAGTTTCCCAGCAGAGAGAGAGAGAGACAGAGAAAGTAGGAAAGGGAAGGTATTTATTTAGCTTCTTCCTCTGCTAAGGAAACTAATGCTGGAAGAAGCGCTTTGCTGTCTGTTTCAAGGATGCAGCCCTTCAGATCTAAGGACTTGCGAGTTGGGGGAGAAAGGTTTAGGCAGCCTCAAGTCAAATGGTGTTCAACTGGAGCACCTCCTGGATTTGGCTGTTTCTGTGCTCTCTGTTGGCAGCGGCTCTGTGACATGTGCAAGGTATGAGTATAATGTGTTTACGCCCCACAGGTTTTGTAGGCAACGCAGTTTGAGTTCACATTCCAACTCAGACATTCCTGCAATGTGGCGTTGACAATATGATTTGCCTTCTCTAAGTCTGGATTTCTCCATTTGAAAAACAAAGAAATAATGTCACCTCACAGACTGAGGAGTATATGCCTGAAAAGAGTACACATGTGATAAGTAGAAGTGTGGTTATTGTCAGGAGAAAATAAAATACCCACACCTGCCATTTGAACCAATCTGTGCATCATTTCCCACTTCACTTACTTTTTATCATTTATTTCTCTTACTTTCTCCTTTTTAGTTATTAATGAACCTCAGATTTGATTCTTCTTCCCAAAGGAGTGCTGTGCTGTTCTCAGACCATCAGTTATCATTATGCATAAGGTTGTCATGGAACCGTTTAGGTTATACATGTGCCAAGAAGTCCTGAGTTAGTGAATAAAATCCTATATAAAATAGAAACTCCTGTTACAGGAAATTAACCTGAAATATTAGTCTGAGCTTTTCATTTAAGCGATTTTGAAAGTTACATTTTTGGAGCAGCCCCATTGCCTCCTTAAGTAATTTTCTGGAGTATAAGGTGGGTAGGAACAGAAGCAGTGGGAACTGAGGATAGATGGGAAACCTGGGGTAGGATCCTAGAGACCTTGGATATCATGATAAGTAGTGTGGCTTTAAATCACTATGTAGACGGGTACCTGCTGAAAATTGTTGAGCAGGAATATAACCTAATAAGAACTGTAACCCAGTAAAATTTCTTGGGAATTGCTTTTTGAATGACTGGTGTATAAAGAAGGTTTGGGAGATCTGAGAGGGTGTTCCTATCCTGGAGGCCTGAGGACTGAGACCCAAAGTAATAGAGCAGAAGAGGGGATTATGTGGATGGTATCTAAGGCTCTTCATACATTTAGTTTGTTTTTTGATGAACTTTTATAGAAGAGACTTCTTGGGAGCCTAACTTATGGTACTGGGTATACAGAGAATGGGTGCTGGCAAGGAAAATTGTACAGCTTTGGTAATGCTGGAATGTATATTGGTTTAATGTGTAGAAATAGGAAGCAAAATCAAGAAGTTTGTTTAGAGTTAGGGGTGATACGATGAACGCAAGGTGAATTCAAGTGTGGCCTGAATATGCATATTTGAGTCTCAATAGGTATAACTTGGGTGCTGTAAATATAAAGACTGGGAAAAGATTTTATGTACTAAAGAAATAACAGATTGCCATACAAGAAATTTCATAATTCAATGCATTTCTTTGAAGTAGTAGAGAACTGATGGCACTATGTTTTTCTGCAAGGAAAACACAGCCATAAGAAAGGGCCAAGGAGATGTGTGTGAACTCTGCACGCCACCTCTGCCTAGTTCCTGCCATTTGGCCAGCTGGCTCCTTGGGTCCTTTGTTCTGCGCCTGGACACCCAGAAGAACTGATTTGAAATCTGTTCGGTACTTCAGCCTCACCTAAACCAAAGCTAGTCTTACAAATGCATTTTTAATTTTTGTGGTTACTGTCAGTAGAAAATAAAATATTCTATAAAAATGTGTCTTTAGGAATTGTAATAATAATTAAAATAATTGCACGTGTTCTAAAATTTCTCAAGGGTTCATCCATGTTATTCCAAACTATACAGAGAATCTTGCTTATTCTTCAAGGCTAAGAGAACATAAGCCTTTTTCTAAAGCTGAGGACACTTGGGTTAGAAAACAAACTCCAAACCAAAATAAAACTACAAACCCATCTAGAAAACAGAGACAGAGGCAGGGGGTTAATTAAATCTGTTAGGTCCTGTACTTGCTTCCTATAGGCTTGCTCTCTGATTTCTTTTAGGATTTACTTGCTTCTTTTCAGGCCTGACCCTAGAAGGCTGAGACAAATCTTTCCTGAGAAGTGCAAAGCTAGAGAGATGATTTTCTCACATCTAAACTCAAGTGCTAGTTTGTGAACTTGTTAGTTTCAGCCTGTACAATGGAGGAAGTAAAAGAAAAAGGACCTGGTTTGCAAGGGAAGTTCTCATCTATTAATCAGGCTGGGGGTAGCTAGCACCGTTTATATGAGGTTTAGTAAATTACAGGCCCTTTAGTGCTGCATCCTACCCTCTACACTACCAACTATTGTCCACCAGAGAAATCTAATATAGCTGGCTAAAGAATGTATTCAAATTCACAGAACAGAACTGGCATCCTGAGAACCAAGATTCCACGTAGCCTTAGTTTCTGCCTTTTAAAGGATGGGAGGAAAAGATTAAAAAATGAACACTGCATTAATATTTATGAATTGGACCCCTGAGTAGAAACAAAGCTATTTTCAGGGAACAGTGTTAAAATGTAGGAATCAGAGTATAAATTTGAGCTACACCAGGTGGTAGTAGAAGGACAATGCATAACTGCTGTTAAATAATTGGTAAGAAATAGAAAGCTAGGAGCAGGAGAGATTGATTTATTTTTAATATAAAGGGAAATAAAGAAGAAAGGCAAGAAATATCTAATGGGTTATTGGGATCATTCCATAGATGATTTGACATATTCAGGGACATGTGCTGGAGCGCTGTTCCAAGGTACGTCCAAATGTGTTGTTACAAAATAAGTCAGTCATAGAAACGGGCTGCTTACAGATGGGCTGATAATTTATTCCAGATGTTTCCAATTATTATTAACTGGTAGAATTCTTCCTTTAAAAATCTTACTGATACACAAAAATTGAATCATTATGTTGTACATCTGAAATTAATGATGCTAATGTCAATTATACCTCAACAAAATGTCAATAACAACAACAAAAAGATATATCATTGAAACAGATGTCCAACCAGCAGCCTTCCTTTGTCAACCTTCCTCTCCACCTGCACTGGTCTGAAATGCCTTTTGAAGTGTACAATTCCATAGGATTTGGTCAGAAGGTCCCCACTTTCCCTTTTTTTCCAATTTCATAAAGGGAATTAAACACCTAGGTTGTAGAAAATATCAGGAGGGAGTAGATGGAAAGTTAGGATGAGATTGCCTATCTTCTGTATTGCATCCAATCCCACCTTCATTACATCCCACTATTGCCAGAAAGTTTCTATTTTCTGTTTTGGACAGAGTAATTGGTTGGAATCTCTAATTCAGTTTCAGTTCTTGGTGTTTAGTGTTGTGAGAAGTACAAGAGAATAGGAGACATGGTTCTCTATCCTTGAAGAGCATGCCATTTAAGTGAGCAGACAAGATGTTACAGAAATATAACAAGGGAAGGCAGTCAGTTTCACCTGAGCTTTTAGCCACAACTGTTGTCTTCCTCATTAACTTCATTAACTCCTATATGAAAACCCATAGTGCTCAGCATGGCTTCAAAAGTCTAAAACGATAGAAGAGAGAGAAATTACTAAGGACTGAGGTGCAGAAGGGACAGGTTTCAGGGGGCATTTCATGTAAAAAAGAAACTTAGGTGGGCCTAGAGGGGTGAATAGGATTCAGGTAAATGGACAGTGAAGAGAGACCATGTTGGTGCAATCTGAGGTGGGAATGAGGAGGAGGAGTAGAGGGATGACATGTGAGCAAACTGACTTATTTTCCTAATGGCTATTGGAAATTGATTTGTGTCATTATTATTTTCTGTCTTCTTCAACCTGAATTCACATTACTTGAGGTGCAGTGACCTTGTATATCTCAGCTGCTGCCCAAGCACCTAGTACAGTGTACACAGAAAATTTTGCGATATAAATGAAAGACTGAAAGTAGAGAGCTGATGGAGGTTAGACTGGGCTGTTATCGTGGGGTCAGACTACGGGACTAGCAACACCAGGATTTAGGGCTTGGAATTCATCTGTTGAAAGGTTGTTGAATAGAGAGCTGAACCAATTCTACCGATGTTGTACACTGATAATATGACAGTAGACTTTCTGATGGATTCTGGTGGGTAGAAAGCAGAGTAGTAATCAAGGAAGACTTATTAGGATCCCTTTATACTACTCCAAACATGAGGTGATTAAGATGCGTATTAGATGGTAGTTGTGCAGAAAGTACACAATGTCTGATAGTGAAGATCTGACAGAGGCAGAGTTAACAAGATCTTGTGACTGGCTAGAATAATTCCTTTGGATCTTCTTCATTATTTTCAACCTTCACTCCTCACTAGATTTAAACTGCTGCCAGGGTTGGCAATCTGAATAGCAAGTCAAAAGTTGTAGACTTTGGGGCTTCCTTGCAGACAGAATCCTAAATTAAGCTGTTTTACTTTTTCAAGTCTGTAAACATCTCCAGATTTGTCTTTTTGGCACATACAATGTTATAGTCCACTTGAACTTACTTTGGAGCGAGGTCCAGGAATGGGCAGAACTACTCTTCAGTCAGCAGGGTGAACCCAGGAGACGTTTAAGTCCCTTGGGAAGTCAAAGAGGTCATTCTCTGCCATTGCTGTTTGGGTTGCTTCAAAATACATAGGTTTCTTCTGCTATACCTTCTTCCTTTCTCCATGTGTCTTCACCTCAGTAGACAGCAGTAAGGGGGCTTTTCCTGTGCTTTCAGTGCTCTTTTTGTTCTTGTTTTTGTTTCTCTGAGAAGCTCTGAGAATAATCTCCACTTTCACTCTTCCAAATGGGTGATTCATGAACCATGATTTTTGGAATGTACAACAGTTTTCCACGTTATTCAGTTCAGAATTAAACTTATCAATACACAAAGAGGATTCGAAAGAATTCCTAAGAAATCTGAGGAGTGTGAAAGTGAGGAAAATAGAGGTTCTCATGAAGTAATGCCAAACTCAAACCAGTTCCCAGGCTTTCTTAAAATTGCTGGCTAGCTATGTGAGAAAGTTTGGTATGGGGCATTTCTTGATGATGTAATGTAAGTATATCAGCAGCAAAAATTTCTTGTCTTCCCTAATTCCTTCCCACCTCCCTGGTATTTTAATTTTTTCACTGAAATGATTGTAAATTCTGTGGTAGGAGCATTCTGAACATGGGCACTGTGCATCTGAGCAAAAGCTCCAAAAGGGTTGTTAGAAAAAAAGGGTGTGTTGTAGCCCCCATTTGGGCATTTGCTGGACACACACTGTAAGTCTGGGACTTCTATACATGATGTATAATAACTTTATGGAGGAACCAGTGAATAAATTAACTGCCATTTTTTCAGCATATATTGTCAGCTCAGCACTGGCCAAAAGCTTTATATGCAGTATCTTTATAATCCTTCTAAGTAGGAAAAATATTATTGATTTCATTTTATATTTGGAAAAAATACATGTTAGATGGGTAAAGGAGGTTGCTCAAGACACATAGTTTCTTGGCCTGGGTTTCCCTCAAAGCAGTCCCAGAGACAAATGCTGGTGGGCCAGTGGTTTTCTTGGGAAGTGGTTCTCTGAAGTAGGAGCTAGTGACAGAGAGAATCCATATGTGGCTGTGTTGTTGAATTGGACATGACTAGAAGTCTGTTGTTTGATCTTTCTGGAAGGATACCATGAAGAGCTTTAGGAAATGCATCTCAATATCATCTACCTTGCGGATGAAAGGGAAACATCTATCTGTTTACTACTTGTCCTACACTGACTTCTAGGCTGTACATTTCTGAGTGCCAAGCAGGTTCCCGCTGGGTTTCCCCACCATGGTGTTAGGGAACTCCTAGGACAGGTACTTAGATCAGGTATGTGTCAAGGACCCAAGACAATAGGGTGTCAGTTTGCACCACTCTGAGGCTTACTGAAGCCTGCTTGATACCATTCCAGCAGTGGGTGGAATAAGGGGTAACTCCTTAGGTTATGTGGTGAGTGGTTCATAGGAGGAACCTGTTGCAGTTGGTTTTCAAAGGAACCAAATTTTGAACCCAAGCCAATCTGATTCCAAATGCTGTTCACTTCACCACCATGCATTTTTATCTTCAAAAGCAAATTTGGACTCATTTTTTGGATTGACTCTTCTGGGATCAGCTTTAATGATTTTATCCATGTATCTTGACAGAAAATAGTGCTTGGTCTGAAATGTAACTTATATGAAGTTCATCTACCTATGCCTTTGTCCCACTTTCCCTTTTATGGCATCCGGGGCTCTGGGCTGCACTGCCACTCTGTTACCTCTTGGCTTGCTCTTGGGGAGCGATGTGCATTGCATGTGTGACCTGTCCCTTCCCATAGTGATAATCTGTTGCAGTCTGTGTGATGGCGGTAGGAAAAGCGTGGAGTTTGGAGTTAGACCTGTGTTTTAAATACATTCTTCTTCTTCAAGTGGTGTGACCTTGGGCAAGTCATTTCCCTTCTTCTGAGTCTCAATGTTTTATTTGCCAAAGGGGAGATATAAAACCTCTTATATCTGTGTGTGAGAGGACACACAATGAAGGGTGGAGGTCTATGTGAACACTCCATTACCTACCCTTCCCCAGACCCTCCTTCATTCCTTTTGTCCCTTCTTAAATTGAGAGGTGACTGGAGCCAACTAAGCTAATATCAAGAATGATACACGGCCTAGAGGGACTTCTCTTGGGTGACAGTTTGGCTCGAACTGCCTGAGCTGGAAAGAGGTGGTGAGAACAAGTCACCATTTGGCAAACCCCTCCCTGTCTTTCTTTTTCTTTCTATTTTTTTATTTTTTATTTTTATTATTTTATTATTTTGTTATCATTAATCTACAATTACATGAAGAACATTATGTTCATTAGTCTCCTCCCTTCACCAAGACATGCCACACCCCATTACAGTCACTGTCCATCAGCGAAGTAAGATGCTGTAGAATTACTATTTGTCTTCACTGTGTTGCAGAGCCTTCCCCATGCACCCCCTACTACATGCTAATTATACATGCTAATCATAATACCCCCTTTCTTTTTCCCCTGCCCTTATCCCTCCCTTCCCACCCATCCTCCGTAGTCCCTTTCTCTTTGGTAACTGTTAGTCCATTCTTGGGTTCTGTGATTCTGCTGCTGTTTTGTTCCTTCAGTTTTTCTTTGTTCTTATACTCCACAGATGAGTGAAATCATTTGGTACTTGTCTTTCTCCACCTGGCTTATTTCCATGAGCATAATACCCTCTAGCTCCATCCATGTTGTTGCAGATGGTAGGATTTGTTTTCTTCTTATGGCTGAATAATATTCCATTGTGTATATGTACCACATCTTCTTTATCCATTCATCTACTGATGGACATTTAGGTTGCTTCCATTTCTTGGCTATTGTAAATAGTGCTGCGATAAACATAGGGGTGCATCTGTCTTTTTCAAAATGAGCTTCTGCATTCTTAGGGTAAATTCCTAGAAGTGGAATTCCTGGGTCAAATGGTATGTCTATTTTGAGCTTTTTGAGGAAGGTCCATACTGCTTTCCACAATTGTTGAACAAATTTACATTCCTACCAGAAATGCAGGAGTGTTCTCCTTTCTCCACAACCTCACCAACATGTGTTGTTGTTTGTCTTTTGGATGGTGACGATCCTTACTGGTGTGAGGTGATATCTCATTGTGATTTTAATTTGCATTTCTCTGATGACAAGAGATGTGGAGCATCTTTTCATGTGTCTGTTGGCCATCTGAATTTCTTATTTGGAGAACTGTCTGTTCAGATCCTCTGCCCATTTTTTAATTGGATTATTTGCTTTTTGTTTGTTGAGGTGTGTGAGCGCTTTATATATTTTGGATGTCAACCCTTTATCGGATCTGTCATTTACGAATATATTCTCCCATACTATAGGGTATTTTTTGTTCTATTGATGGTGTCCTTTGCTGTACAGAAGCTTTTCAGCTTGATATAGTCCCACTTGTTCATTTTTGCTTTTGTTTTCCTTGCCTGGGGAGATATGTTCATGAAGAAGTCACTCATGTTTACATCCAAGAGATTTTTGCCTATGTTTTTTACTAAAGTTTTATGGTTTCATGACATGTATTCAGGTCTTTGATCCATTTTGAATTTACTTTTGTGTATGGGGTTAGACAATGGTTCAGTTTCATTCTCCTACATGTAGCTGTCCAGTTTTGCCAGCACCATCTGTTGAAGAGACTGTCATTTCCCCATTGTATGTCCATGGCTCCTTTATCGTATATCAATTGACAATATATGTTTGGGTTAATGTCTGGAGTCTCTTCTGTTCCACTGATCTGTGGCTCTGTTCTTGTGCCAATACCAAATTGTCTTGATTACTGTGGCTTTGTAGAAGAGCTTGAAGTTGGGGAGCGAGATCCCCCCCACTTTATTCTTCTTTCTCGAGATTGCTTTGGCTATTCAGTGTCTTTGGTGTTTCCATATGAATTTTTGAATGATTTCTTCCAGTTCGTTGAAGAATGTTGTTGGTAATTTGATAGGGATTGCATCGAATCCATATATTGCTTTGGGCAGGATGGCCATTTTGACGATATTAATTCTTCCTAGCCAGGAGCAATGGATGAGTTTCCAGTTGTTAGTGACCTCTTTAATTTCTCTTAAGAGTGTCTTATAGTTTTCAGGATATAGGTCCTTCACTTCCTTGATTAGGTTTATTCTGATGTATTTTATTCTTTTTAATGCAATTGTGAATGGAATTGTTTTCCTGATTTCTCTTTCTATTAGTTCATTGTTAGCATATAGGAAAGCCACAGATTTCTGTGTGTTAATTTTGTATCCTGCAACTTTGCTGTATTCCGATATCAGATCTAGTAGTTTTGGAGTGGAGTCTTCAGGATTTTTTATGTACAGTATCATGTCATCTGCAAATAGTGACAGTTTAACTTCTTCTTTACCAATTTGGATTGGTTGTATTTCTTTGTATTGTCTAATTGCCTTGGCTAGGACCTCCAGTACTATGATGAATAACAGTGGGAAGAGTGGACATCTATGTCTTGTTCCTGATCTCAGAGGAAAAGCTTTCAGCTTCTCGCTGTTCAGTATGATGTTGGCTGTGGGCTTATCACATATGGCCTTTATTACGTTGAGGTACTTGCCCTGTATACCCATTTTCCTGAGAGTTTTTATTATGAGTGGATGATGAATTTTGTTCCATGCTTTTTCAGCATCTATGGAGATGATCCTGTGGTTTTTGTCTTTCTTTTTGTTGATGTGGTGGATGATGTTGATGGATTTTCGAATGTTGTACCATCTTTGCATCCCTGGTATGAATTCCACTTGGTCATGGTGTATGATCCTTTTGATGTATTTTTGAATTCTATTTGCTGATATTTTGTTGAGTATTTTTGCATCTATGTTCATCAGGAATATTGGTCTGTAATTTTCTTTTTGGTGGGGTCTTTGCCTGGTTTTGGTATTAGGGTGATGCTGGCTTCATAGAATGAATTAGGGAATATTCATTCCCTCCTCTTCTATTTTTTGGAAAACTTTAAGGAGAATGGGTATTATGTCTTCTCTATATGTCTGATGAAATTCCGAGGTAAATCCATCTGGCCCGGGGGTTTTGTTCCTGGGTAGTTTTTTGATTACCGCTTCAATTTCATTGCTGGTAATTGGTCTGTTTAGATTTTCTGTTTTTTCCTTGGTCAGTCTTGGAAGGTTGTGTTTTTCTAGGAAGTTGTCCATTTCTTCTAGGTTTTTCAGCTTCTTAGCATATAGGTTTTCATAGTAGTCTCTAATAATTCTTTGTATTTCTATGGAGTCTGTCATGATTTTTCCTTTCTCATTTCTGATTCTGTTGATGTGTGTTTATTCTCTTTTTCTTTTAATAAGTCTGGCTAGAGGCTTGTCTATTTTATTCATTTTATTGAAGAACCAGCTCTTCATTTCATTGATTTTTTCTATTGTTTTTTTCTTCTCAATATTGTTTATTTCTTCTCTGATCTTTATTATGTCCCTCCTTCTGCTGACTTTAGGCCTCATTTGTTCTTCTTTTTCCAGTTTCGAGAATTGTGATGTTAGAGTATTCATTTGGGTTTGTTCTCCCTTCTTTAAATATGCCTGGATTGCTATATACTTTCCTCTTAAGACTGCTTTTGCTGTCACCCACAGAAGTTGGGGCTTTGTGTTGTTGTTGTTGTCATTTGTTTCCATACATTGCGGGATCTCAATTTTAATTTGGTCGTTGATCCATTGATTATTTAAGAGCATGTTCTTGAGCCTCCATGTGTTTGTGAGCCTTTTTGCCTTCTTTGTACGGTTTATTTCTAGTTTTATCCTTTGTGATCTGAAAAGTTGGTTGGTAGGATTTCAATCTTTTGGAATTTACTAATGCTCTTTTTGTGGCCTAGTATGTGGTCTATTCTGGAGAATGTTCCATGTGCACTTGAGATGAATATGTATCCTGTTGCTTTTGGATGTAGAGTTCTGTAGATATCAATTAGGTCCATCTGTTCTAGTGTGTTGTTCAGTTCCTCTGTGTCCTTACTTATTTTCTGTCTGGTGGATCTATCCATGGAGTGAGTGGCCTGTTGAAGTCTCCTAAAATGAATGCATTGCATTCTATTTCCCCCTATAGTTCTGTTAGTATTTGTTTCACATATGCTGGTGTTCCTGTGTTGGGTGCATATATATATATTTATAATGGTTATATCCTCTTGTTGGACTGACCCATTTATCATTATGTAATGTCCTTCTTATCTCTTGTTACTTTCTTTGTTTTGAAGTCTATTTTGTCTGATACTAGTACTGCAACACCTGCTCTTTTCTCCCTGTTGTTTGCATGGAATATCTTTTTCCATCCCTTGGCTTTTAGTCTGTGCATGTCTTTGGGTTTGAGGTGGGTCTCTTGTAAGCAGCATATAAATGGGTCTTGCTTTTTTATCCATTCTATTACTTTGTGTCTTTTGATCGGTGCATTCAGTCCATTTACATTTAGGGTGATTATTGAAAGATATGTACTTATTGCCTTTGCAGGCTTTAGATTCATTGTTACCAAAGATTCAAGATTAGCTTCTTTAGTATCTGACTGCTTAACTTAACTCACTTATTGAGCTATTATAGACACTGTCTGATGATTCTTTATTTCTCTCCCTTCTTATTCCTCCTCCTCCATTCTTTATATGTTGGGTGTTCTATTCTGTGCTCTTTTGTGTTTCTTTTAACTGCTTTTGTGAGTAGTTGATTTTATTTTTTGCCTTTAGTTAGTATTTGGTTGGTCTGCTTTCTATGCTGTGGTGTTATTTTCTCTAGTGACATCTGTTTAGCCTTAGGAATGCTCCCATCTAGAGTAGTCCCTCTAACATACCCTGTAGAGGTGGTTTGTGGGAGGCAAATTCCCTCAACTTTTGCTTGTCTGGGAATTGTTTAATCCCTCCTTCATATTTAAATGATAATTGTGCTGGATACAGTATTCTTGGTTTAAGGCCTTTCTGTTGCATTGCATTAAATATATCATACCATTCTCTTCTGGCCTGTAAGGTTTCTGTTGAGAAATCTGATGATAACCTGATGGGTTTTCCTTTGTAGGTGACTTTGTTCCTCTCTCTAGCTGCCTTTAAAACTCTGTCTGTGTCCTTGATCTTTGCCATTTTAATTATTATGTGTCTTGGCGTTGTCCTCCTTGGGTCCCTTCTGTTGAGAGTTCTGTGTACTTCCATCGTCTGAATTATTTCCTTCCCCAGTTTGGGGAAGTTTTCAAGAATTATTTCTTCAAATACACTTTCTATCCCTTTTCTCTCTCTTCTTCTTCTGGTACCCCTATAATGTGAATATTGTTCCATTTGGATTGGTCACACAGTCTCTTAATATTGATTCATTCCTGGAAATACTTTTATGTTTGTGTCAGCTTCTATGCGTTCTGATTCTCTGGTTTCTATTCCATCAATGGCCTCTTGCATCTTATCCATTCTGCTTATAAATCCTTCCAGAGATTGTTTCATTTCTGTAATCTCCTTCTGGACGACATCCCTTAGCTCTTGCATATTTCTCTGCAGCTCCATCAGCATGGTTATGACCTTTATTTTGAATTCTTTTTCAGGGAGATTGGTTAGATCTATCTCCCCAGATTCCTTCTCAGGGGAGGATGTCTGGGTTAGTCTGATCAAATTCTTCTGCCTTTTCATGGCAATAGAGGTAGTTGCGGGAAGCTGGTGCATGTGTTGGCTGGGATAATGACCTTTCTTGCTGGTTTGTGGCCTTCGTCTCTTGGGAGAACAGCAACCCCAGCGGCTTGTTCTGGGCAGCTGCACACCGACAGGGTTTCTAATTCTTGCCCATCCGCTGTGGAAGAAGCTCTGCCCTGCTGCCTCAGGCTGCTGCTCCACTATGGCGGAGCGGTGTCAGAGGGGAAACAGGCAGGAGGCTGTGTATCTCTGTGAGGGGCCTCCAAGCTTCTCTGCTGCCCAGGGGGTTAGGGCGCCCAGAGTTCCCTGGGATTCCCAGCTGCTGGGTCCTGGGATGTTTCTGTCCAGCTGTGGAGTCCCTGCCCCTTTAAGTCTTTCAAAAAGCACTTGATTTTCTTTTGTCCCAGGGGCACCAGCTGTGGGGACCTGCTCATTGGTCTTACTGTCCTGTTTCCCTAGTATCCAGCACCCCACGCATGCACTGTGTCTGCACTCTGGTGCGGATGGCTAGGGGTGGGTGATTAGCAGTCCTGGACTCTCTCTCCCTCCCTGCTCAGACTCCTCTACTCCTGCTGGGAGTTGGGGTGAGGGGCGTTTGGGTCCCACTGGGCAGTGGCTTGTATCTTACCCCCTTCGCAAGGCACTGGGTTATCGCAAGTGTGGATGTAGTCTGGCTGTTGTCCTGTGTTTTCTGGTCTCTCTTTTAGGGATAGTTGTATTTGTTGAATTTTCAAAAATATATATGGTTTTGGGAGGAGATTTCTGCTGCTCTACTCATGCCACCATCTTGGCCCTCCCTGTCTTTTAAGGCCCATGTCACACATCTGTGTTCTGATGCTCTCCCAGACTGGATACCTTAGCACAGCCAGCTGCCCACCACTTCCCTTTCCTGGTAACTTACCCCTGTCCCTCCAGTCCTTTATTCTTATTGGGATGGAAGGAGGACTATTGAGAAGCAAATTGTTCCTGTTATTAACAGTAAGGCGCAATGAACCTCAGGGAATATTCAATTTATCCTTCTCTTTAAGATCAAAATTCCTGTCCAAACTCAGAGGCCAGAGTGGTAGGGAGTTGAGAGAGCCTTACCTGGCCTGGTCAACTCACCTGGAGCATCATTCACTGCTGCAGAGGCCTCGGCTGGTGATCCTGCCTGTCACATACTCTGGGCTGGGGCTGCAGAGTCATTCTTCCTCCCCAGAAGTTTCCTTGAATCTTCACTTGCTCTCCTGATTCCTCAAACCACACCCACCACCATTCTCTACTTTCTAAGAACTTGTCTCCCCTGAAATCCCATTTTCCTTTGTGTCTCACTGCCTGGGGGTTCTCATAGTCATTCCTACTTATGTCATTTTCTGTTCCTGGACAATGGATGAGCTGCAGGAGCTGGCAGTTAAGGGAAAGCCTTGAGTTCTGACATCATTTCTATGGTCTCTGTGGTGTGGCCTCATGGTAAGGCATCTAAAAGGCAGCCACTCTTTAGAAGTTATAAAGATTAACATTTCACTATCATTTTACTCAGTGTACTTTCTGATGTTAAACATCTGGTAGTCTTCTTCAGCCTGGAGTTGCATTACCAAAAAACTCTCCTTTCTTTTCTCTTATTCTAGATACTTGTCAAGTTCTAGGGAGGGTGGTGAAAGAGAAACTTCTGGCCTTGTCTCTCCTGGAGCACTTTGCTGTACTACAATTTACTTTTTAAATTGAAAATGTGATTAAGGTAACTGTAAATTCACATGCAGTTGTAAGAAATACTGCAGAAAGATCCCTGTACACTTTATCCAGTTTCATTCAATCATAATATCTTTCAAAAGTATTGTATAATTTTACAACAATGATACTGACTTGTAATGAAATCCACTAATCTTAATTGGACTTCTGCAGTCTTACTTGTACCCATTTGTGTGTGTATCCGTGTGTGTGCATGCACATGTGCACAGTCAAGTGTATCAAGTTTTATGCAATTTTATCATCTGGGTACATTCTTGTATCATTTCCATGACAAGATACTGAACACGTTCAGCCTCCCCATAGTCCCTCATGTTGCTGTTGTATAACCATATCCACCTCTTTCCTCCATGCCTCCTGTACCTCACCCCTGGAAACCACTAGCCTGTGTTCCATTTCTGCAAATGTTGTGTTTGTCAAATTGAACCATGGAGTATGTGATCTTTCTGAAAAGCTTTGATTCAGCATAATTCCTTATAGGTTCACCAAAGTCACGTGTATCTGTAAACTGTTCCTTTTTATTATTAAGTAGTATTCCATGGCATATATATACCATAGTTTAAGCACTCACCCTTGATGGACATCTGGGGTGATTCCAATTTTTATCTATTACAAATAAAGCTACCCTGAATATTTAAGAATTGTTGTTTTATGAACATAAGTTTTACATTCTGTGGACTAAGCAAGGAGTATATAGATGGAATAAATGCGTAGGAATATAATTACTGGGTCATATGATCATTGCATATTTACTATTTTTTAAAAACTATAAAGCTGTTTCTCCAAAGTAACTTTGCCAGTTTAAAATCCCATCAGCAGTGTGTGAGTGACCTTGTTCCTCAGCACACATGCCAGCATTTCATGCAGTCACCTTTTTAGTGTTGTCTTTTTTTAAGCCATTTTATATGTATTTCCTGACAGCTAATGAGGTTGAACATCTTTTTGTGTGCTTATTTGCCATCTGTATATCTTCTTTTCTTCTGCCCATTTTCTAATTATATCGTCAGTCTTTTTTTTTTTCCTGTTGTGTTGTTTATTTTTAAGATGCTAGTCTTTTGTTAGATATGTGATTTGAAAATATTTCCTCTCAGCCTAGCTTTCTTTTAATAGTCTTTCACATGGCATGGAATTTCACATTGTTAAAATTGTTAGTTTTAATGAGTCCCAATATACCAATGTTTTCTTCAATGGTTTATGTTTTTAGTATCAAGTTTAGATCTCCTGTCACAGTCCTAGACTCCAAAGACTTTCTCCTTTCTATGCCTAAAGGTTTCACAGTTTGTTTTATATTTTAGTCTGTGATCCATTTTGGGTTAAGTTTTGTATAAGGTGTGAGGTTTAGGTCAAGATTCATTTTATTTATTCATATTTTGGCCTGTAGATGTCCTGTTTTTCTAGTAATATTTGATGGAAAGGCTATCTTTCCTTCATTAAATTGGTTTTATATCTTGGTCAAAACTCAGAATGGAGGATGTTTCTATGGATCTATATCTGGGTCATTTTCCCTGTGTCAGTGATTGATTTGTCCATCTCCTCAGCAGCATCACATTGTCAGGATGACTGTAGCTATAGACTAAACCTGCTGTCAGCTGAAGTAATCCTTCCTACTTCTTCATTTTTCTTTGTCAGGATTGCTTTATGTACTCAAGACCCTGTGTTTTTTCAATTAAATTTGAGAGTAAGCTTGTCTGTGTTTACAAAAAAAAACACACATACCTTGCTTGGGCTTTGATAGGCATTGCCTTAAACCTGTAGCTGAATTTGGGGAGAATTGGCACCTTTGTTGTATTGAGTATTCCAGTCCATGAATATAACATGCTTTTCCATTTATTTGGGACTTCTTCAATTTCTTTATGAGAAAATTTTGTAGGTTTTCAGTAGACAGATACTGTTCAAAACAGTTTATACATAAGAAGGATTTCATTTTCTTTGGAGTGATTATAGGTGATGGCATGTGTTTAAGTTCAGTTGCAGCATGTTAATTGTCAGTATACAAAAATGAGAATGATTTTTATGTGTAGATCTTATAAACCTTGCACTTATTACTTCTAAGATATTTTGGGGGAGGGTAGGTTACTTGAGGTTTCCTATGTAAATAATGTCATCTGTAAATGAAGACTTTCATCTCTTCCTTTCCAATATGTCTGCTCTTCATTTCTTTTATTTGCCTTGTTGTAGTGAGTAGAACTTTTAGTACTATATTCCCTAAGGTGGTTAAGAGTGGACATCTTATAGGGAAAGTGTTCAATCTTTTGCTGGAAGCTATGATGTTAGATACAGGTGTTTTGTAGATGCTCTTTATCAGTTGAGGTGATTTCCCCATTCCTAACTTTCTGAGAGTTTTTATCAAGAATGGATGTCGGGTTTTGTCAGATTCTTTCTATGTGGCAATTAATATGATAATATGATTTTCCTTATTTAGCTGCTTCATCTGATGGATTGTATTGATATTTCTGAATGTTGAGTCTGCCTTGCATGCACTTGGTCATGGTGTTCATGCCTTTTATGTGTTACTGAAGTTGGTTTGCTAATATTTTACTGAGAGCTTCTGCATCTAAGTTAATGATAGATATTGGTCTCTAGTTTTCATTTCCTTTTTTTTTCTCAGTACTGTGTCTGGTACTATAACGTAGGCCTGATAAAATGAGAACATCTATTTTTATGACAGATATTGTGTAAAATTGGTATTCTTTAAATATGTGTTAGAATTCTTCAGTGAAACTATTGGGGCCTGGAGATCAACAGCTTTGAAAATATGTATTCAGTTTACCTGGTTTGGGGCTATTAGTATAGTCTATTTCATCTTGGTTGTGTTTTAGTGGTATATTAGTTTTCTATTCTTCTGTAATAAATAACAACAAACAGTATAAAGCAGCACAAGTCAATTATCTTACCGTTCTGTAGGTCAGAAGTATGATGTGTGCCCGCTTTCCTTGGCTCAAGACCTCCTCCCCATCCGCAAAGCCAGCAGCAGTGGACTGAATCCTTCTTACACTGACATCTCTCTGGTTCTCTGATCATAGAGAAATTTTCCATGTCTTAAGAATTGTTGTGATTTGACTGTGTCCCATGAATAATCCATTATACCCTCTCCGTTTCAGGATGCATCACCTTCATCACTGGTTAAGTTCTTTTTTTTTTTTTTTTGTAGATAATTATTTTCTATTGAAGGATAGTTGACACACAGTATTACATTAGTTTCGGGTGTACTACACAGTGACTCAACATTTATATACATGATAATTCTAGGTACCAGTTATCACCATACCAAGTTGTTACAATATTTTGACTATATTCCTTATGCTATACATTACATCCTGGTTACTTATTTATTTTACAATTGGAAGTGTGTACTTTTTTTGTGTGTGTGAGGGCATCTCTCCTATTTATTGATCAAATGGCTGTTAACAACAATAAAATTCTGTATAGGGGACTCAGTGCTCAATGTATAATCATTAATCCACCCCAAGCCCAATTCTCATCAGTCTCCAATCTTCTGAAGCACAACGAACAAGTTCTTACATGGAGAACAAATTCTTACATAGTGAATAAGTTACATGGCGAATAGTACAAGGGCAGTCATCACAGAAACTTTCGGTTTTGATCATGCAATATGAACTATAAACAGTCAGTTCAAATATGAATATTTGTTTGATTTTTATACTTGATTTATATGTGGATACCACATTTCTCTCTTTATTATGATTATTTTTAATAAAATGCTGAAGTGGTAGGTAGATGCAAGATAAAGGTAGAGAACATAGTTTAGTGTTGTAAGAGAGCAAATGTAGATGATCAGGTGTGTGCCTGTAGACTATGTGTTAATCCAAGCTAGACAAGGGCAATACAGCATCCACGGATGCAGCAGATTTCTCTCAGAACAGTGGGGGAGAGGTTCTAAGCCTCACCTCTGTTCATCCCCAATTTCTCACCTGATGGTCCCCCTGCGACTGTGCCTGTCTTAGGTTGTTCCTCCCTTGAGGAATCTTACCCGTCTCTGGCTAACCAGTCATCTTCCGGGGCCATACAGGGAAATGTAAAGTTGGTAAGTGAGAGAGAAGCCTTATTGTTTGAAAAGGTTAGTTTTTTTACTTCTTTGCATATTTATGCCCTGTGGCTTCTATGCCCAGCATTTGTCTTGAGGTATCTTTACTACTCGGAAGAATTGTGATACATGGTAAATTCGATATGAGGCACGAATTCTATTTAGGGGTTGTAATTAGGAAGGAATAAGAAAAGCTATAGAAGTAGCAGGCGGAAGAAAACATGGGAAGATTGATTATTTCTTTCACATATCTTCTTGTAGAGTAACTTCAGCATGTATAGGTTTTAAACTACTAATTAAATTGCACACACACATTAACATAATAGGAGTACAGTTACGTAACCAAAGCATACCTATAATTACCAGCCATCTCCAGTGAAACCAAGAAAACCAGTTAGGCACCTTAGGCATTTGTGAAAACTTATCTGTGATATGGTGGATATTGTCCAACTGAACTTGAACAGTCTGAGAGAAATCAGACAAGTTAAAACAGCCCATTCCTGGGGACTGTTCACATCCCATATGTTCTTTTAACAGTAAATAGTCTTTAGTTGTAAGATTTTGGAGCGCTGCAATTTGCACTTCTCCTAATTCTTGGTTGAGTTCCAACAGTGTAGATCCAGTCAAATTTGTTGTTTTACTGTATGCACAGGCCAGCTTAGATATCTCCTTCTTCATTCCCATGGCAAGTCCGGGAACCAGTGGGATGAGTGCATCTACACCTATAGCAGCGCGTGGATCTTCGTTGGGGTTTTTTGATGATCATCTTCTGGCATGAGTCTTCCAGAGAGTGCTGATGTTGGAAGTTCTTTTTCATATCGTATCTTAGTTCATTTTCTGGGTAGCCAAATTAGGCTTTGATCCTCTGTATAAGCATAAACAAACCCTTTGCCTACACTTTGATATTCCCTTTACACCATTGTGTAGAACTCATTGGAGGTCACCACGCAGGAACTGCTTTTTTTTTTTTGTTATCATTAACCTACACTTACATGATGAATATTATGTTTACTAGGCTCTCCCCTATACCAGGTCCCCCCTATAAACTCCTTTACAGTCACTGTCCATCAGCAGAGCAAAGTGTTGTAGAGTCACTACTTGTCTTCTCTGTGTTGTACAGCCCTCCCCTTTCTCCCAACCCCCCATACATGCTAATCTTAATACCTCCCTTCTTCCCCCCCCATCCCTCCCTACCCACCCATCCTCCCCAGTCCCTTTCCCTTTGGTACCTGTTAGTCCATTCTTGAGTTTTGTGATTCTGCTGCTGTTCTGAAACCTACTTTATCAGCTATTAGAGCCACTCCTGCTTTTTTGGATTAATGTTTCCATGGTCTATATCTTTCTATCACTTTACTCTTAATTTACCTGTGTCAATGAATTTCAAGGGAATTTCCTGTAAGAAGTATATTGGTGTAATTTCTTTTAATGTACCTTGCCACTTCTTAGTTTTTAATGTATTTAGATCACTAAAATTCAAAGTAAATATTTATATGTAACTACTTCTGTTGCATGTTACAGAAATCTTGATAAATGAGAACATAGTTGGAAGACCCATACTTCCTGATTTCAAAACTTACTGTAAAGATACAGTAATCAAGACACTGTGATACATTCATAAGGATAGATATATAAGTCAGTGGAATTGAAAGTCCAAAAATAAACCTGCATGTTTGTAGTTAATTGATCTTTTGACAACAGTGCTAGGTCAATTCAATGAAAAAGAATAGTCTTTTCAACAAATTACACTGGGACAACTGAATATCCACATGCGAAAGAATGAAGTTGGAATAGTACCTCACATCAATTTTAGGATTAACTCAAAATACATAGAAGACCTAAAAAGAAGTGCTAAAACCATGAAACTCTTAGAAAACAACATAGGCATAAATATTAATAGCCTTGGATTAGGCAATAATTTCTTAAATATGGCACCAAAAAAGCACAGCAACAAAAAAATTAACTGGACATCAAAATTTCAAACTTCTGAACATCAAAAGACATACTTTCAAAAGAAAGTGAGAAGACAATACATAGAATGGGGAAAAAATTGCAAATCATATCTGAATAGGAACTTGTATATGGAATATATAAAAAATTATAACTCAGTAATGCAAAATTTTTAAATGGGCAAGTTATTTGACTAGATACAATAGGAGACACAAAAGTGGCCCATGAGCACATGCCATGATTTTCATCATCATCAAGGAAATGAAAGGGAAACCAGAGTGAGATACTACATCATACCCATTAGGCTGGCAATCATTATTAAAACAAAAGAATACAAAACAGAAATAACAACTATTGGCAAAGATGTGTAGAAATTAGAGCCTTCCTATGCTGCAGGTAAGAATTTAAAATGGTGCAACTGCTTTGGAAAACAGTCTGGCAGTTTCTCAAATTATTAAACATAGTTATCCTACTATCTCTCACTTCTACCCCTAGGTATATGTGCATCCAAGAGAATGACAACATGTAACAGGTTCTTACACAGACTTCTACACAATGTTCTGCACAAATGTTCATAAGAACATTATTCATAATAGCCAAAGAGTAGGAAAAAAAAGGTGTGTATTAAAAGATGGAAGAGTAAACAACATATGATATATCCATATAATAGAATACTAATATCACTTAACAATGAATAGAAATAAAGTACTGATACATGTTACAACATGGATGAACCTTGGAAATGTTAGGCTAAGTGAAAGAAGCCACTTGCAAAGGATAATATATTATATAATTCCAGTTATATAAAATTCCCAGAATATAGGAATTTATTGACACAGGATTGTATGTTTTAAAAGGGTGAAGTTGATGGCCCAGTTAAGCTGTACCCAGATCCCTGAGCCATAAAAATTGGGAGATGATAAATATGTGTTGTGTTAAGCCATCAAGTTTGTAGCAATTTGTTACGCAATTATGTGGATAACTAATACACCACCTATTTTTTTATTAGCATACTTTTACTTTCTGTGTGGTTAAGGTTTTCAAAAGAATATTACTTTTGTTTCTCAAATACATATATACATACATGTAATAGGCTGTATGTGTATTTTGGCTCTTCAGTGGTCTCCGATCTGCATAGCCCCACATTGTAGCAGAGCAGTCTCCACTGATGCACTGGCAAACTGCTGAAGAATAATGGCTAAGAAATGAGGGGGGAAAAGTCTGAAACAGGTTTTGTTTTGCAAAGTTGCTTACATGAGTGTTCTTTATTAGGTTAGGTAATGACACCACTTAGCATGCTAATCAATCTAAAACCCAAGAAAACCCTCATTCTGTCTTAATGCTTTCAAGGAAGCCAGCAAAGAATATGATTGGCTTAAAACAGAGTCGGCATGAAAAGGGATTTGTGTTTTTATATTTGATCTGAGTGTTATCTGCTGGGCTTATCAAAGTATTAATCATTATCAAAGAGATGAGAAATATGTGCAACATATCAGCAAATATCTCTAGTACATCTTGTGTGGATGTATATTTTTTTTCATTTCTTCTGCATAAGATGGACAGCGTTAGGCATGTTAATTTCTTAGAGAATCTCTTCTTTTGCTATTAGTAATGATTATCATTCTGTTAATGTATTTGGCACGTTCAGTTGTACTTTGCCATGTGCTTTTCTAAAATCATGTCTATTAGATCAGAATCCTAACTTTTAAAAGGAGGAATTGGAAAATGATGTTTTAATAAATAAGTGATCAACCTACAAGGGAGGGGGGATAGAAAGATGGGCTCTCCTGGTAATTGAGAGACTTTTTAAAGAAATTCTACTGCCTCAAGGCAGCATGAGGACTAGTAGAGAGGGCAGAGGCTGCCACCACCTATGCTTGTTATGAAGACAAAGCTCTGTAAGTCTATATTCTGAAAACTGGGGTTCTGAAGATGGACTGGCCTGCTGGGGACTCAGCTGGACGTTGTCCTACGCGGCAGTGTGTGTCACTTCCTGGTCATGAATTCAAGGCACATGGCTGAAGCCTCCGTAGGTCCATGCAGTGAAATCTCTAATTTCATGTGGGCTCTTACCTCAAGGTGTGCCATGAGGGGGACAAGAAAATGTTAGAAGCCAGGCAAAGCTGTACGTCTGGGGGAGGGTAGTTTTCTTGAGTGTGAAAGTAATGCCTAGGAGTGTAGAGACACACTCATGCCTTAACTAGAGAAGTTCTCTTCTTAGCAATTCGAGTTCCTCCTCTGAGTTACTTATAAATGTCCTTATCTTTTATATTTGAAAATGAACCTTTTTGAAGTCTACTGTTGTGCTATTTTGGTCAATGTAATTTAGTTACTTAAATTACACAGCAGCCCTTTTTACCAGTTTATTTCTCTTTTTTTTTGTATAAGAAAATACAGAGATTTACTGTAAAATATTGTAGCTTCTGACCAAAACTCAAACTGTAGAGAAGTCCTATATTTTAGAGAATTTTTGAATGTCACATACAAAACGTAATGGATACAAGAGGTTGAAAAGTAATCTTTGAGTAGAACCGAACATCCTTTGATTACATTAAAAGTTCCACCAAGTATACAAGATGATCTATCTATCTGTTGGTGTCTTCAACTTTCTCTGTCTCTCTGTCTGTATGAGGAATTGTGTATGAGTTGGTGTTACCTGTAGTATGAGCAATGAGAGCCTATAATCTCAGAGCATTTTTATTTCTCTTCATTATATTCACAAGTCTGTTATTGTTAGGGCTTTGAATAGTCCTGGCCCATGCTCAATAAATATTTGTGGAATAAATATTATGGAAATAGCAAAGTTTCTAATTAACTTTTTTTCTCTGTGGCCAGAATTTTGAATAAATAAATTGTTGGGTAACTTTCCTTGGTAACCTAAAGTAGAAGAAATTTAAAGGGTTGCTAATTTATCAAAATGTTTACCTTCCCTTCAATTTTACCTCAGCTTCCACTGAAGTACACTGTTCAGCTCCAACCAGTGATGAATTTGCTCTCAAGAAGAAAATAAAGAATAAAGAATTTTTAATTGCTCTTTCATGTGGGACAATGTGTAATATTCTGGAAAGGACATGGTTTAGTTGATTGCCTGGAATTTATCAATATTTCTGAGGATTCTTTAACAGTTTTTCCATTCTTATTTGAAAAGGCTGTTGTCCAAATGTCTTTCTTCAGTGAAATAGTTCTGTATATTGTGAGATGTTTGGCAACTCAAGTCAGCTGATGTAAACATCCAGATTCTAGCAATTTCCGAGACATTTTTCAGAAATCCCATGTATAAACCAATGTTGATGCTTGCTTGCTTAGCATTATTACATTAAATTCTGTGAATCCTCTGCAATATTGGTGCTTTGTCTAGTAAAACAGACCATTTGTTCTATTTCTTTTTCATAAGGCAATTGTAGTTTATACAGAATGATACACAAGCTTTTAAATAGCATTTCTGTCAGGATCTCAATGACAGCCATCTATTGTGTATGTTTAATTTTTCCCCCTCTATTGCAATCTCCTCTCATAAATCTTTACATTTCAAAGGAGGCAAAACCATGTTCTATTAAATAGTATTTTTGCACAAACGCTCCACATGTTTTAACAAGTATAATTATATATAATGGGTGATTTAATAGTTCACCCAAAGGCCGTATCTAC
Source organism: Manis javanica (assembly GCF_040802235.1). Lineage (NCBI taxonomy): Eukaryota > Metazoa > Chordata > Mammalia > Pholidota > Manidae > Manis > Manis javanica. Next base: position 37,663,134 of record NC_133156.1, read on the forward strand.
TGCTTGAACTTTAACTCATTAAAAGTTCTTTGTGCGATTCCTGATAGTAATCAACATACAAGAGTCATTATTTGGATTGGATTTTCTACATCTAGTAAGTTTCCTCTACTTCTAGATGAATCTCAAGATTTTACTGCTATTGCAAATCCAGATTCCTTTAATGTCAGAATAATTAGCACAGTTGGACAGAAAGTAATTTATAAGCCCCCCATTTCCACGTCAGACTTCAAAAATGAAAAATGAAAGATTGACCCATGGGCTGTCATGCGCAGTTCTGATGCTAAATAATGCTATTCTACCGTGGGTGGTGGTGATAAGTTATTTTGACATTACAAAGAACTGTTTCATTTGAGATCTCAGGATTTGAAAATCCTTTTAGTACTTAGTTGGCCTTAAGTATATGCTGGATACATTGGTCCATGTCTTTATTTCTTAGTTTAACAAAATAAAAAAAAAATTGTTTCCATTTTAATGATGTAAGGGATATAAAAATACACATGTTCTTTCCTCTCTGTTTAGAAATAGCCGGCATCGTCCCACAAACAAGTAACATAATAATGCTTAAATACTGAATAAAAAAACCAAGGTGTAACTTGAACCTAATCTGTTGCTTTCAGACCCTAGTCCTCAGCAAAACACCATCATAATGAATGAATGACGTATAAAGTATTCCATAGCAGTCTTAGAAGATAATTTATTATGATACATTAGGTCTGGAACTGCTATAGAAAATCTCCAATGTCATTAAGCCACATTTGAAAATGATTCAAGGAGTCAGCTAAGGTAGAGTAGTGCTTCACTTCTCAGTAGACTTGCAGACGTTCCAAGTATAATTTAAATCTCTCTTAGAAAATGCACACATTTTTTGCTTTTCATTACATATTAATATGGCCCTAATTGCTCTATAACCATTAGCAATTTAGCTGTTTTATTTAAAGTGTGCATGCATAAATACATGCTTAATATTTTGGTTTTACCTTTGCATAAAGAGCTTGCTTAAAATATTTATGAATACAATGGCCCAAGCCCTTTTGATGACATTCTTATTTCATAATATTTTTGAGTCTTAATTAAGGACTGCTTGCTTTGTACCTTGTTAAGTTCACATATTAATGAATATTTTTCTCTGGACAAGATATGGCTAAACTTACTCTGTATTGTAAACCTTCACCTTCTATGAGAGTATAGCTAAACTGTAGTCTCCACTTAAACTCAGAGTAAATTCCATGGGAATTCTTTAGGGGCAACACAGTCTTAAAATAATTGTCCTAACTGGGATTTGCATGATGCTTGATAATTTTCATAGCATTTTTATGCCATTTGATATTTGACATTCACAGTATGCCCAAGATAGTAGTACTATGGGTGTTATGGATCTCAATTTGTAAGCCCCTTTGTTGAGTTGTGGTCTAAGAAAAACCTGCTTAATATTGTGTCCCACTTCACAGATAAGGTTCAAGTGTATTTGCTGGACTTTTTCCTGTGTTGTTCTGCTGTTAGGTCGCAGGGGTAGGGGTACACACTAATCTGTGATTTCTGTGATTTTGATTGAGTTCTATGATTAAAGAATTCTATGAGTCCTATGAGATCTATGATTAAAGAATTCTATGAGTTCTATGAGATCTTAGATTAAAATCTGATAGTACTCCAATATCCAAATAGCATAAGATTTTTCATTAAATAATTTGGCTAAACTTTCTGTATATCATAAGCCCTCATCTTCTATGAGAATATTGCTAAATTGTACCCTCATGAAGATTTTCATTAAGTAATTTGATGCAAAAGCAAGTCTTCTCCTTAGGGAATCATATTCAGCATATATCCAGTCTGCAGTTAATAACAGTTACGAAAACTTACTAACAATTAGCAACAATTATTAAAATGGTAAGATCTTGGTTCTTTCTATGCCAAGTCCTGATTTTTCTTGTTTTGTTTCTTGCTTTGGCAAATTTTTAAATCTATAAACCTTGGTTTCTTTATCTTTAAAAAGGAAATAATGCTAGTTGGTACTTTAGTTCTGAGACTAAATGAGATACTGCATATAGCAGTATCGATATAGAATATACATATAGTACGATACAGAATAAGCACTGAATAAATGCTTGTTCCACCTATTTCTTCCATCTTTAAAATGTGTTTTAAACCAGGTAGGAGAGGTGTATAGAACTGTATAGATAAAGAAAGTATAGATATCTTTTAGACATTTTCATGTAATCCAATAAAGAACAAGTAACCTACTGAGAGCTTGTGTACCTTTCCCATATAAATCAGTGAACAAAGTTGGTCTTAATTTTTTTGGCAGAGTTACGAAACCAATTAGCTTGGTAATGTATGTTCAACTTTAATGGGCAAGTAAATAATTAATGTTATTGCCTTTGTAAATTTAGCTTTTCAGTTATAAATTAACATAATTAAAAGAGTAATGTTTCAGTATGCATTCTACTGGCCAAATTTAAATCAAGCAATTAAACTGTAGGTTTTCTGCATCAAATAAGCTCAGCTCAATGACACAAATGACAGACGTAAATTTGTTTTTTTCTCGGTCAGATTCATTACAAAAACATGAAGGAAAATACTTGCAGTGTAATCAAGTAAATTATTCTAAGCACCATAAATTGTTTCTCTGGGTCTTCTACCTTAAATTCAGAATTTAAACAGTGTCATTTTTTTCCTGTCTCCTGAGGCGTAATCTCTTCTTGCCAAGGATCACAGGATTTTGTGAGGATATTACCATGTTGGTGACTAGGTACAGCCATCCAAATCTCTACAATCTGTTGATGTGTAGCGACCTCAAATCAGAGCAGAGATCATTTAAATAAGAGGTTTACCATTTTGCATGACTTGGATTTGAGAGGCTAGCCGTGTGAAAATTGAAATTGTGTGGAAGTCATTGTGTGCTCTAGAATCCATGCAGATGCGGAAAGGTATAGAGCAGTAGCTTGTATCCTCCCTAAGATGTGAAGCAGGTGTAACTTTCCCCCTTTGAAGTCAGCTCTGTGGAGTACTATCAGATTTTAATCTAAAATAATAGATTTTGTGACTACATCTTTCCAAGCTGAATGAGTAGAGAATGGGACCTGCTACGTGGGGATAATTAAACTGCAGATATTTCTAATCTTCAAGAAATACTAGTATATAATTAAGCATGCGCTGACTAATGATCTGTATTTAACTGCTCACCACTTTGAAGCACACTACCAAAAGGAAAATTCTGGGGCATATTAGAATGGCACATGTATCACATAAATCTCTTTTTTGGAGACAGATACACCTACTTCTCTTTTTCCTTTAGTGATGTCAAGTATAGGAAAATGCACCATTTTGACATATATGTTTTGTTTCATCTTTAGTGATACATTATCTTAATGTGTAATATCCTAAGGGCACAAGTCTTAAATTATTTGTTAGTTATTCTTGGAAAATGTGAATCCTGCTTGTGCTCCTTTTTGTTTATAGAATCCCTTCCTTCCTCTTTTTTCTCTGTTAAAGGGTCTTTGTCAGCTTAGGGCCAATTAAGAGTTTTTCTAAATGTGATAGATAGTCATTTCGTTTTGTTTTTCTGTCCAGCATTTTTCTTCTTTCTGAACTTACTCCCCATTACTTATGACATTTGTTATGAATACATAAAAGCAAATAAAATTGCCAATTACAGTTAACTTACAAATTTCCCATTCTAAGTGACAAGCAGTAGCTAACCCACTGGCCCATCAATTTACCGTGGAATAAGGCTCAAAGTCAGAAATTGTAAATCTTATTTTAGATCAGAAGCTGTTGGCCTTCTTGTCAGGTAAATTCAAATAACCCACTGTACAAAACTCCCAGCAGCTACTCCATGGTTTCAGGTGAAAATCTCTATAATTAGGGTTACTAAGACTGGCAGTTTCCCTTTTATTTATTATTCTGTTCTAATTCAATAGTTCTCTGTAAAAATGTGCTTTGAAATTAGCCTCTACTAATGGTCTGTATTGGTCATACTAACTTAAATTTGTGTCACCTCTTTTTTGCAAAACACTAGTGACTCTTCAGAGCCAAACCAAACACTACTTGTTCCATGAAGCTCTCTCATTTCTCTCTCAGTTGCATTTCTACCACTCTTCTTCAACTTCCTCTCTATGGAAGCAGCGATTTTTCAACACATTTTGTTGTACATAGTGTTTCTAATAAACATTGTAGAAATATGCACTTTATAAATAAGAGTAATTGAAATAAGCAGGTCTGAGCACAAACACAGTTGCCCCATGGTGTGTGTACCACTCAACTGATGGGGATAGAAATGTGCACGATGTAATAAGGTAGCCGGGTAGTTTCAATTGTGTATCATGACATGGACTGATTGCTCTATCTTATAAAAGGATTGAAAAGCATTGTATCATTTGGTGAGCTGGTGTATTGTAGGACATTTAAGAGTTTCTGTTGCAATAGGAAAACTAATTCATTCTGATCTCTGCACTACCAACTACTATTTCAGAAAAACAGGCTTAAGCAAGTTGCAAGTTGTATGTCTTCTAGTAAATACTATCAATATCTAATTTTGGTAATGTTAATTTTCAAAGCTGTAAATTCCTTTTTGCTTTTTTGCATATCTTTGTGAGGCAGATATATATATGTTTTAAAAGGTTTTACTATTGAATCAGGGGCCGGGAACTCTTGTCTCGTAATAGGTTTACCACATTGGGTAAACTATATAATTTGTAGGCCTGAATTTTCTCAATTGTAAATGGGGATTATAGTCATAACTGAGTATAGTTTATAAGGTTGGATGCCTTATACAGACAGCAAGAATTAAATAAATATGATGTTATAAATAGTGAAAGTGATTATTTACTTTTCACATATTCAATATGGAATCAATCTTTTTGATATATTCTTAATTTTATTCATTTGAAACAGACATATAAAACTAATAATTACATTTATTTTAAGGATCCTGAAGGCATTGATACTATCTTTGGCAATGTTAAGATCCACAGGTGAAATTTTTACCAAGTTTTACTGCCTCTTCTAAGCAAATGTATTATTTTTATTTAATAAATTTTATCAAGCTGTCTATCTACAAAAATACAGAGTCATAGACCTGAGGGTTGATCAGTTTCAGTGCTTAGCTTCACTGTGACTGCATCAAGCCACCACAGGGACCATTAAAATGCACCACAGTTCATTATTTCAGTCTTGTTACCCTTCCCAACACATAAAAAGTACATAGATTATTGGGAAGTATTGAAAATGGTTCCTTTGTATTACTCTATTTATTTCTTTCCAACAATAGAGGTCACACCACCAAATTCTCAGTGAGTTTAGGCGGGGTGTGATGATAATCTAGCTCTCCAGAAAAAAAAGCCATGTTTTTATAGTGTTTGCCAATGTTTGGAGTATAAAGACTCCTAACAAGTCTAACTTAAGTGATTTAACAAGCAGTTGACAAAATTCCTGAAAATTTATCATGCTTCGTGCTAGCTAGCTTCAACTTACCATGATAGATTCTCTGATCCTGTTACTCAGAGCCTCCCTGTAGCTGATGCCTTCTTGTAAAATAAAACACCTCTTCTTTTGGACACATTCTTTCTTCTGTCTATTCCTTTCACATCTTGTCTTGCTGGCTTCATCTTCATCCTTTCAGCCCCTGTGCAGATTTTATTCATCCAGTTTTGTTTGATTCTTCTCTTATTTTTCCACCTTAGAGGTGGTGTAGTGGGGGAGTGGAATGGAATGGGGAAGGTTGGGGAGCCAAGCCAGCTAGAACTCTTGCTCTTCCCTTAACTTAAAAAAATATATAGCTTAAGTTGTTTAAACTCCTTAATGTAGCCTGCCTGGCTTTGCGTGGTCTCATCCCAGTTTATTTTTCCATTGGAATCGTTTATACAGTTCCATCCTGAAAATACTGATTCATCCATCCATATAGGAGTTCCTTAAGTTCCTTGAAAGTAGTGTTGTTTTTTCCAGGCTCTCCTACATATAGTTTGTTATGCCTGGAGAGGTCCTAACATCTTTTCCCCTCTGCTTCAGTTTTCATGTGGCTAAAGGCTCTTCAGCCTCTGATCTCATGGATCTTTCCTCTATGATGCCCCAGATGAAGACTATCCCTTCATCATCACACAAGGTCTTGTACTTATTCTGCAAAACCACTTAGTCATCCAGCACCTGGCTTTTTTTGTCAACAATATAAGGCACTCCATATATATTTTGCCAAATGAGGTACCATGGCTTTTGAAGGATACCTATGAATTAGGAATCAGGAGGTCTTTAATTATTGGGGACAAGTCAGAAGATCTCTTGTCATGCTTTGTGCTAGACTTGGTTTTCTTCTTTTATGCAATATTGTGAGTTTCTTTTTCTGCATCATCAGGAGCTACTTACTCATCTATACTTAAGGGATCAGTGTCAAAGCATAATATTTAACATATCCCTTTGTGGTAGAATTTCTTTGACCTGAGAAGCAGCATAGTGCCATGGTTATGAGTATTGATCTGGATCCAAACCACCTTGAATCCTGGCCCTGCTACAAATGGCGAGTTGCCTGTTTTACCCCCTGTAAAGTGGAGATTATAATAGAACCTTCCAAAGAAGTCAGCTAGGAACAGGAAATGAGTCCATATATATGAATAGAAACTTGATGTTATTATTACTGTTACTGATTCTTCCTTTTTTTTTCTGTTCACTGACTTCTGTAAGGCATTGCTTCCCTTGCAGTTATAATGGTCATATTTCTACTTTAACTTATTTGCACTAAGTTCCCAAAGAATCCCCAAATGTCATATCCCATGAAAATTAGAATACTTTTCATTCACCTATAATGTTCCTTCCTTCCTTTCTTTATAAAACACTTTGTGTAATTCTTTTCAAGAGTTCTGGAAGACTGTACAGCTTGGGTTGGTTATTAGCATAATGAATTTCAGAAAGCATGAAACAGTTTCTTGTTCTGCTATTTCCTTGCAGAAATGAGCATTTTCAGGTACACCGGCAATTTTTGTCAAATAAGTACTCTCTCCCCCATAGCCAAGATAACTTTTCAAATTAATATATGATTTGTTCCATTCTAAGAGGTAATTATCTGTAATGTTTTATTTTTAGAGCAATATCCAGTAATTTTCAGAAGCTGGGGCTTGTCATAAAATCGTTGAAAGATAAGTAATTTTCTCTTTACTCCAGGAGAGTGGCACAATTGATTCCAATTCTGTTTGAGAAATGAGTTTAGCATCCAGCTTGGCAGATTTATTTACAAAGAAAAGATAAATATGTTGTGAAGTGTCTGAGATTTTTGGGTAGGGAGGGAAGAATGAAAGAAAAACAGAATATTTAAATGAAAAAAACTTATTAGAGGATTTGGTTCTAGCCAATAAGATATATTTCCACTGTTAAAACAAAAAAGAAAGAGATGACTTTAACATCCACAGAACATCAGGAACATCTCGGGCCAGGGGACCCAACTTCCTCCTGAATGAGTGGGGGCGACGAGTCCCGTCATCTACAAATCATCAACAGATCTGTTTCAGATCCTTCTATGGAGCAGTGATTGCGCCTTCTGTTTCCAATATGCTGCAGGCCCTGAGGCCAGAAGCAGCTCGGTGTTTCACAGGATTGGAAAGGTGGCCACTGTGGCTACTGCATGTGAAGCAGGTGGAAGTGTAGGATACAAGGTGAGACTGGTGAAACAGGGCTCTGATCTCAGATCTTCCAAACCATGGTGAGGACTGGGGATTTTATTTTAAGGTCAGTGGGATATCTCTGAAAAGCTTAGGCTGAAGAGAGGAAATGATTTATTTCTAAATGCTCATTCCTTCTGTAGGGTAGAAAATGGATTGAAATCAGCCAAAGATGAGTTGATTAGAGATCAGCAAGAAAGCTATTAAAATAACCCAGGCAAGTGGAGATCTGCTTGAGTAGCTCTCCAGCCTGTGAGAGGCCTCGCATATAAGCTGCTTGGTGGCGGCTTGGCTTTTTAGCAAGAGGATGTGTTGTCCTTCATGGGGAAGGATGAGAATTTATCCTTAAAACGATTTACCCTTTGCAGTTTCTACTGTGTGTGTGTGTGTGTGTGCACGCATTGGATAAGGAAAGTATGTAGTGTAGCCTTAAGTTAATTAATTAAAACCGGAAGCTAGAGATGGAATCTTTTTAAGCTTTCCTATGTAATTGTGAACAAGTTTACCCATTGGTTTTCCTTTTCAATAAACCATTGTCTCCTTTTAGGAATTTCTTAAACTCAGAAATTTGAGTAAGTGAGATGTAAAATTAAGATAGACGTTTTTGGATTTTTACCAAATGGTTCATGTAAGTTCATGAGCATCACTTGGTGCCAGATGGCTAGGAACAATTATCAGGCATTTCTCTAAACTTTAATGTTTTCAGAGAACTTTATGATTAGTGACTAATTTAGCTTCACATTTGCCTGGCAAGAAGAGTGAGGGCAAAATAATAGCCAGCCATCTAAGGCACATTTATGTAATTCATAGGGCTCTGTGGATTCTTAAAAAATATTGAATAGTAGCTTAGCTTGTGCTGTGATAGGAATCAGACATTTTGGGGAAGGCTTAGGATAAGAAAATACAGCAAACCTCTATTTCCCAATACTTCATACCTAGGCTTAAGGAATTGTTGTTATCGTTTTGTTCCTGTTTGTTTTGCAAATGAAAACCAGGTGTCTAGTCTTTAGAAAAAACCTCTCTTCTGTAGTCTTTTCCCCTTTCAAAACTATAGCTATTATTATACCTCTTTTATAGCATGGTACACTGAGGCCAGCTGAGTAGATGACTAGCTTAAATTTGCAAAGCAAGGATTTGGTTCAAAGGTGTGAATGGCTCCATATCATTTCTTGGAAGTCAAATGGTAGCTTTTGACTCCTTGTCAAGGTGACAAGGCTATTCCTTTTCCTAGCCAGACACTTTGCTGGCCTTCAATGTGTATCTGTGTTGTTTTATAAACTTTCTGTAATCTCTGTCTTAATGGGGCTAAATATGTTTCTAAATCTAATCATTCTGGTTTTTAATGTAATTTCAATGGAAGCTTATTTCCAATGCAATGGTTTTGCAATTATAGTAGAGTCTCAGTTTATGTGCATTTAATTTATGCAAGTTCAACTGTACATGCATGGCAAGTAAAAAAATAACTATTTAAATAGTGCAGAGGGTTCTGTCCCGTGTTTCATGCAATGAGCACATGTTCCAGAGGAAGAGAGGCTGGATTCTGCTTTTCTCTGTCCCAGTTCTGCACAACCCTGTTTGAGAAATTGGTCTAACTGAGTGTTCTATTGTTTAAAAATACTATTTTTTCACACTACATTGCCCCTAAGATGAATCTTTACTTAACTTATTGTTCAATCAAGCAAAGAACTGTGCATTGCAAAACTGAAGGAAAGGTTTTTTTTTTTCCCTCTGAATTTATCTGTTCATTTAACAAACATTAAAAGAGAAAGCATTATGTACCAATGCTATTGTAGAGACCAGAAATACTACTGAGGATGTGGTGGACTAAGAAAAAGTTCTCTATCCTCACAGAACTTCCAGCTTAGTGGCTTTTGAGAACTGTGCTGTAAATTAACACACTGCCTTCCTAAGATATTTTGAAGAATGATGTTGGTCATATGTGATTTTCACTTTAGGTGAAATTTAAAATCCCTCCATACAACCACTCTGAAGACCATTTAGCAGTTTCTTACAAAACTAAACACACTCTTATGACCCAAGGATCATTCACTTTGGTATTTACCTGAAAGAATTAAAAACTGATGTGCACACAAAAACCTGCATATGAATGGCTACATCAGATTTATTCAAAATGTCCAAGATATGGAAGCATCCAGGATGCCATTTGGTAGGTGAATGGATAAACTGTGGTGTATATTCAACCAATGAAAGAGTACTCAGCCCTGAAAAGAAAGGAGCTATCAAGCCACAAAGAGACATGGAAGAAGCTTAAATGAAAGAAACCAATCTGAGAAGGCTACATATTATATGATTCTAACTATATGACAGTGTGAAAAAAGAGTCATTAAACTATAGGGACATGAAAAAGATGGGAGAATGCTGTTGTTTATAGGTAAGGGAGGGATGAATGGGGAGAGACCAGGGGATCCTTAGGGCGGTTTAACTATTCTGTATCATACTATTATGGTGGGTACAAGCATTCAACATTTGTCAAAACTCATAGAATACATTACAGCAAGAATGAGCCCCAAGGTAAACTCCTAACTGTGGAGGATGATGATATGCCAATGTGAGAGCTCCTGAATTGTGATAAATGATCTCTGATGCAGGATTTGATGGATGAAGCAGTTGTAAATGTGTAGGGGCAGGGAGTATACAGGAACTCACTGTACTTTCGGCTCAAGTTTGATGTCAACCTAAACTGCTATAATAAATAGTGTATAAAAATACAGACCTCTTCTTAGGCACCCACACAGAAGCCACATTTCTCGTGTGTCCTACATAATCTTACCAGTTTCTGATAAAAGATGATTGTAGGATCCAGAAGTATTTGATCAGATGACATAGTGTGGCATGGTCATGAAAGACGGGAACTGGGCATTAGAGACCTGGGTTATTGTTACCCATCGACTGCAACCACTTCTGGGACTCTGGACCAGCCATTCTTCTCATCTGCAAAGCAATAGGATTTAACTGGCTGATCCCTATGGCCCTGTCTAGTTATTTTCTTTTGAATATTTTTTAATTGGATGATTAAGACTTTTTACTAATTATTTTTAAGTATTAGAGTAAAATATCTTCAGTGTAATGAATTAGTCATATTTTTGTTACTTTAAAAATAAAAATATTTCTAAGTCTATAAACTGACAATCTCGCAGTGAGGTATTCTGTAGGTTTCCCCATAGGGCAGATTTCCGATATCTCTTATTCAATTATTTGGAAATTGTTACAAAAACTGGAACATCCTTTGCTTTTAGAGGTCATTTTGGAGAAAGTATTCAATATGACCTAATAGAGAAAGATAATAGGAAAGTCTTTTTATTTTTGAGTTTTATAATATTTTTTATTATTATTTATATATTATATTGGTATATGTTAAAAGTTAAGGAAAATGATGCAATGAATAGATGAGCATCTACTATCCAGCCTTAACAATATTAAATTTTGCAATATTTGCTTCCCAATTGTTTAAGTGATAAAATAATATTGGTAGGTAAAGCCTCATATGGAAAAAATTATCTTTAAAATTTCCCATTTCCATTTGTAAATATGGCATACTTTCATTAAAAGAAAAAAAATTAAGAACTAAAGAAGTCAAAATCACACATAATCCCCCACCTAGAGACAAGTATTAATACTATTTTCATAAACTTCCTATGTAATACAGATACTCTTTGTACTTGTTTCTGGCAAATAGTTCTTTATTTTACTAAGGAGCATTGAAAATGTATCTTAAAGTAAAGAGAAAAAGGTAATGAAATCCTGTGTACACATAAGCCAGTTATAAGAGTTACCAGTTTGTTAGCTGTTTATTTTATTTATCACCCAGCCCCCACTGGAGTTTATTTCCACCCATAATCCCTCCTCTTCCTCAAGTATTTCAGTGTTCATCTCTAAAACATCCTTTTAATAATATCTTTTTTAATAAATGAAACAATGCCATTATGATAACAAATATATTAATAATTAAGTACTATGAAATATGAGTCACTTTTGAAACCACTGATTATAATTTTTTCTTTCATCTTGTTTGTAAATCAAGATACAAATGAGTTTCATCCGTTAGAATTGACGTTCATGTCTCGTAAGTCTCTCTTAATCCATAGGTTCCCCATCACTCTCCACTGTTTTTTCCTTGAAATTTATTTGTTGAAGACAATGGAGTTGTTTTGTCCTGCAGACTTCTGGATGTTTCTGCTGTGTACCTATGATGTATACCACACATTTCTCAGTCATCTGCTTTTTGTGGAAGTTAACAGCTTTAATTCAGGTTGGATGCTTTTGACTAGACTACTTTAGAAGTGAAGCTATGTTCCTCCATCAGAAAGCACTTGAAATGTTCTCTTTGTTTTGTGATGTTAGCCGCCATTGATAATTATTATCTAGATACTTTTTTCATTAGGGGTTAGAAAATGTTATTACGATTTTGTTGTTCTGTTTTCAGATTTTGTGAAAAACTTGTACAGATGGAAACTTTTTTAGTATTTGATTATAGGTCACAAGTAAAGGTAGGACAAAAGTTTGATTTTTTTTTTAATTTATCATTTTCAAATAATGATTTGGTTCCCTAGTATCCTACAAAGGTAACTGATGAGAGTATTTTTTTCTTCTTCTTTGTATTGTTATTAATTCATAGATTTAAATCTATAGTGTTTTAATCCTTTGCAGTATTACAGAAACTGATGCTCTAATTTTCCCATCTATAATTTGCATTTATCTTATTATGAGTGTTGCTGAGTTCATAGACCATGTGCGTTTCTTTTCTTTAATGTTACTGTTGCTATACCTTACCTATTTTTCAAGGCATTTACTCGTGTTTTTCTTTTGTATCTTTAGAAAGTCTTTATGTATTAGGACTATTAACTCTTTGCTCTTATGAAATGAAAAGATTACCTGTCACAACCTTACCTAAGCAATGTAAGAAGATAAATAACATGCTATAAAAACATATTTATAATTTTTATTGCAGATAAAGATGAGTGTGTGGCTCAGCAGGAAGGAGTGTAACAGTGATTGCAGGCCCAGACTCTGGACCCAAACTCTTCTGGGTTCTGATTGATGTTCTGCATTGTTGCACATATTATTTCAACACTCAGAGCTTTCACCTTCCCCTTATGCAAAATGGGAATCTTAATCACACTATTGGTTTATTGGGAGCATTTCAAGAGCTAATATAAGCTCAGCATAGTGCTGGCACCTACAACCTCAATAAATAATGTCAATTACCAATAACAGTGATAATCATTTGTACTTGCATTAATTAGTTGTGGATTTGGTAGTAATTCTACCCCTTATTCTCAGATTTGGGTCTACCCAATGCTCCAGTCATTCACTAGGCTAGCCACCAGAGTTAGCAAGGAAATGCTTTGTTTGATGTCAGTGAAGGGTGTCAGACATAAATGATTAATTTATGTCCACATACAGACATTATGCCTATGCAATGACTATATTATGTTTTTATTCTGTGCCTCAAAGTAGTAAACATGACATAGAGATTGTGATTTCAAAGACTTGGTGTAATAGGTGAGACATAAACATATTGTCAGACATATTACTATTTTTCATCCTCCTAACATCCTTGTAAGAGATAACTGAGCTGTTAATATACCCATTTAATAGGTAAGAAAATTCATAACGCCATGTATATTAATTCAAACAGCATCATTGCATTAAATCATCCTTTGCAAGAACCCTGTGAGATAGGTGTTATGATTTCTGTGTTGCAGGCAAAGCACCGAGAAGTTACACCCAAAGATACAGATAGCGGCAGCTGAACTAGGAATCAGACCCAAGCAGGGATCTAATACTTGTAACCAATATTACCTTTGCAGTTTATGGTATTAAGGGAAATTAGTGTCCTTGTGGATGATGGCCTCAGGATGACAGTTTTTGCTGAGCATCCTCCTTTTGTGTTCATGTGGAATAACGTGGGTTTAACTTATGTTTCACCACAAATAAGAGATCAGGGGCTGGTGTTCTAGGGATGAGGTGATTCTTTCTGATCATTTTCTTTATTCTGTTTAGTATCTGGGTATAGATGGAAAGATGCCATTTAAACTGGCCCATGGTAATTTAATCTCTGGCCAGTCGAAGCATGTAATCCAACTATATTTCCATGCTGAGAAAGTTGGGTGTGGTAGACTCAGCTATTCTCTGGGTTTGGGGTAGCACAGAACACCCACTGTATGGATTTGAAGCCATGTGGGGTACCATGCTGCTACTGTGAATCTTGTTGGTACCCACAAAATATGCTGGTCTGTAGGCATGTATGGAAGTTTATGTGAAGTTGTGCTATATGAATCATGCAAAAAGCATATGTATTTAGGGAACTCACATATACATTTGCTGTTAGGCTGGGAATGAGGACTATTCCTGATAAACACAAATTTTCTAAAGCAAAGGGTGGACCTGTACTTCTAGATAATCTGAAATAGCAAATGTCATCTTTTCATGTGCTTGTTGGCCATTTGTTTGTCTTCTTTGGAAAAAATGTCTATTCAGTTCCTCTTTTTTTCTTTTCCCATTTTTAGATTGTGTTATTATTATTAATATTTTGGTGTTGAGTTGTGTATGTTTTTTGTATATTTTGAATACTAACCTCTTATTGGATACACCATTTGCAATACATTGTCTTATTCAGTAGATTGCCTTTTTGTTTTATTGCTGATTTCTTTTACTGTGCAGAAGCTTTTTAGTTTGATGTACTCTACTTGTTTCTTTCTACTTTTGTTTCCCTTATTCAGGGAGAGGTATCCAGAAAACAATTACTTAGGCTGATGTTAAAGAGATTCCTGACTATGTTTTCTTCTAAGAGTTTATGGCTTCATGTCTTACATTCAGTTCTTTAATCCATTTCAAGTTTATTTTTGTGCATGGTGTAAGGCAGTGATCCAGTCTCATTCTCTTTCATGTAGCTGTCCAGTTTTCCCAACACTATTTATTGAAGAGACTATCCTTTCCCATTTTATTTTCTTGCCTCTTTAGTCATAGATTAATTGACCATATAAACGTGGATTTATTTTTTAGCTCTATTCTGTTCCATTGATCTATGTGTCTATTTTTGTGCCAGTACCACACTGTTTTGATTATTATAGTTTGTAGTCTAGTTTGAAATCAGGAAGTGTGATATATCCAGCTTTGTACCTTTTCTCAGGATGGCTTTAACTACTTGGGGTCTTTTTTGGTACCATATAAATTTTAGGATTATTTGTTCTAGTTCTGTAAAAAAAATGCCATTGGTATTTTGACAGGGATTGCATAAAATCTCTAGGTTAAAATTTGAGTCACTGTGTTGTACAACTGAAACTAATATATTATGTCAACTATACTTAAATAAAAAATATAATTAAAAAAATAGCAAATGTTAGACTTGGAGTGAATAGCAGGCTGATGCATATGGAGAGGGGTGAAGGTGAGAATCTGCCCTTTAAAATGAGCCCTAAATTTTAACATTCTCATAGGCATTGCTATTACTACCTGTAAACCTATAAACCATCAGTGTCTGATTCACTTGATCAAGTTTGAGAAAAACATTTCATTAAGTTGCAAAGAAGAATACGTATCAATAATTAGCCCAGATGCTAGGAAAGTCTCTTAAATTTTATTGTAATATCCAGTAACTTTTCTTCTAATGTCCCTTTATTTCACTTTTCAATTTAAAAGACTAACCAAATAAGGAAATGCATTGGTAAGAGATCCATTGTCTAAGTCACTAGATGTTTCTTACAATCCTTAAAATCAAGTGACAAAGATTTTCTCTTTCTATTCCCTAGCAGTTTGGTTGTTTGGTGTCCAGACAGGAATTTAATATTTAGGCAAAGAGTAGTGAGTGAATCTAGTTACAATTGACCATTCAAGTCCCTAAAGTATTTTATGTTTCATGGACAAACATTGTTTAAGTAATGTCCACTCATAGGAAATGTAATTAATATTTTACAAACTGAGCCCCACGACCTGTGGTGACCTGGTTCACTGCTGCTCAGGAGACAAGTGTTCCAAAGAGAGTATGACCTCGTTTATGGCTTTGGAAGAAATGTCTCCTCCCTTACTTCAGTGATCTCACTCTCCTCGGCAGAGACTGAGTTGGGCCAGTTTTCAGTTATATTCTTAGCAGGCTGACTGAATTCTTCCTTTGGATTTCATACTTGGGCATTTTCGTGTGTCAGAACTAGGCTTACTCAGAATTAAAATCTAGGAAAGAATCCATTGTGATTTTCATCATGTTTGGAAAACACCCATAAGTTCCAAGTTTGGTTCTGAGTGTGAATCTTGACTGTCATTTTCAAGTTATATGATTTCAAGCAAATTTGTCTAAGTCTCTAAACCTCACCTTTCTTACATGCAAATGGAGGTAATATCCCTGTTGGGCAGTAAGTCTGTGAGGCACAACTGTGGATGAGTATGTGGTAACATATAATTGTATTTCTCCTTGAAAGGGAGCTCTTAGAGCAATGCTTCTGTAATTCCCAGTAGGATTCAACCCTATTGGTGTAGTTACATAGATCTAAATTCATAGTTCATCTCTTCCACCTGCAACTTTCCACTGAGAAATCTTAATCAGGCTCTATTTTAGAGTTCCTAGGCCCTTATATCCCTCCCTTTCTCTCCATGCCCTGCCCTCTCTGGATGCCAGCATCTCTTTGGAATGTGTCAGGATGCATTTGTGGATCAGTGCCTGTGTGTATTCTATAATCACAGGAATCATTTGTAATGCAGCCCAACCATTAGAGAGGTGTGGTTCACACACTGTCATCAGGACAGCCACTAATCGATACCTCTTGAAAAATGGCACATTTCCCGATGTGTTCAAGGCTGTCCAACAGGCAAGGATGCCATCCACCTCTGTGATTAGCACTCTAATCATGAAGATACTGGTGATTTAAGATACAGGTTTTTCCTTCTTGACATTATTCCCTTTGACAATATTTTAGTATATCCTTTACTGGCTTATTTTGCAGTAATGCTGTCATTTTCCAAACATTGTGGAAGACTTACTTTCAGAAGCTGCATTGTCTGAGCTCAGTACCCTCTATACTGTATTACCCATGGGGGAGCATCTTGTTGATGGATAGTGCACTTGAGGATTTGATTAACACTCTTCATTTCTTTGCTGCAGGAGGGAAATAAACCAGGATCATCTCAGAAGAGGTGTGATTTGGGTGGGGAATGGGGACCAAACTAAGGAAATGAGCTTGTCTCCCAACAAAACCAAGACTTGTGGCATTCTCTTTATGTATATCAGGTAGGAATTAGGTGTCTATATCAGCACACCCTATATCACCACTTGGACAAATCAGCAACTCGGCAGGAGTTTGTCATGTCTTCCCAGATCTGGGCAGAAGTTAGGAAATTGCAGAAGACAAAAAGTGCTGGAATGAAAGCTTTGTGAGGATAGGAATAAAGTTTTCAACATTCCCTTCCATATCCTAGTCCTTAGCAAAATTCATGGCAAATACTACATAGTCAATAAAAATCTGTCAGGAAATGTGTTTTTGAGCAAGTCCTTTCAGTAACTTAAAATGGAGTGTAAGTAACTTTTCGCTAAAGCATCTTAGCTTTTTATTAGGTTGTAGTGTAACTAAACCTGAATAGTAGGTGACACATTTTTATGTTACTACCCAAACGTAGACAGTTTCTTAATATCAGTTAGGAAAACAGAAATAAAGATGCATTTGGATAGACTGGAGACTTGAATTCTCAAAGCAGTCAGCACAATTTCTTTAATCACTTCATATATCATTGTGATGAATTATAGCATTGTTTGCTTTCAAAGTTGTGTTTTTTGGCTTTAGAATGCAGAAATAATTGTAGACTGTGGCTTGACGATTATCAGCCTGCTATAATACTAGGGCCAAGATCATCCTCAAATTGCTGGGTATCAGCAACAGGATAAGAGATGAACCAGAAAAGCTGAAGTTCTCATGTTATAAAGTTCTGCCATCTGCCCCCAGAATGTGGGGGCATTTGGGGTGAGGATATTATCCTGAACCTGGAGATGGTCCAAAAAATGTTGCCCGAGGTTGTCAGGGCCACAGGAGCAATTCTATATAATGGAAGATGGAAAAAATTCAGACTCTGGGTAGTGGTGATATGCAGATAGGTGAAACTATGAAATATGTACAATGTAAGCTTGCAATGAGAAAAATTAAAAATTAAGACCAGCAAACATTTACTGAGTATTTGTCATAGAAAGTAACAAATGATACCTTGCTTCATTTTCATAGAAATACTTATCTCTTTAGGATAATTATCAGCTTACTTTTACAGAAAAATATGATTACCTATAGAAGCTGAGTGTCTTGGTCAGGGTCTCCTAGTAGTGGAACCATGATATAAATACTGTAATTATCCCAAAACCCAATTCTTAACCTTTGCACCCTACCTATATACCAACCAATCTTAGACTACTCAGAATAAGGGAGACTTTCAGTAATTAAAAAAGAAAATGATCATTTTTTGGAGCTAGGAAATCTTTGGAGGGAACGTGTTTGAGCCCAGAGAGCAAAAGGCTCCCAGGAGGTACAGAAATCACCCTAAGATACATAGCAAATGGGTAACCACGTTTGACTCAGTTTCAGGGGTCTTTGATTTGAGCCCGACACCTTGTCCCTAAACACATCTCTTCCTTTCCTTTGTCTTGGGTCCCTTTTCCTTATGCTTCTTCAACTAAGGCAGGGAGAGATTTGAGGGAAGGACAAAAAATAAAGGAATGGAGTAAAAGACAGGGAAGTCAGAGGAAGACATGGTGAAGGTAACAGACTGCAATATGAGGATGTAGACAGAGCCATCCCAGTATGTGCAACATATACTCTCTTGGTGTTCCTAGAAATCATTTTGGGCTCTTCAAATATATGTATCTCTGTGTCACATGCCAGACTATGTGGAACCTATTCCTAACATCAGCACTGGAACACATTCATGTAGTTAGTATTACATCGTGTCAAGAATGGTGGAGACAGAGTGTTTTTGGTTCAACCTGGTTCAGCCACTTAATACCTGAGTAGTCTCACAAAGGTTTATTTAACCTTCCTGTATGTGCATTCATTCACTTGAAAATATATATTGAGCTCTACCTTGCATTAGGTTGTGGGTAAAGTGCTGGAGTTCCAGCAGGACACCAGAGATAAGATTCCTTGCCCACAGGGATCTTAGGTTTCCTTGGGGGAAGGCAGATAATAAATAGGTACACCATGTAGTATATCTAAAAGTCTTTACCAGATTTTAAACAGAAAACAAGGAATGAGGAGATGTAGTCAGGGTCTACAACTTTAAATTGGGTGACTATAAAAGGTCTCACTATAGAAACAAATATAAAAGATAACATAGGAACAAAAATGGCTTAGTGAGAGGAAAAGAGCCTTTCAAGTAAAGGGCATGGTGCATGCCTAAGCCTCCAGGAGAGGTACAGGCATGTCAGAGGAAGCTGGAAGCAGCATAACAGGTGAGGAGTGAGGGAAGAGGTAGGAGACAAAAAAAAGTAGTTAACAGAGCTACCTCATTCTGTGCCTTTTGGGCCACTGTAATGACACTGACTTTGATTCTGGGTGAGGTAGAAGGTTTTGGGCAGAGGAGTGTCCCTCTCTCCCTCTAGGGTCCAGTTGGCAGTCACAGCCCTGGTGTGCACACACCTGGTGTGCAGTCTCATAGATCTATAGTGCCACCTCTGACCACGGTGGTAGGAAAGGAGGAGGTAAGAGTTATCAGCTGTTGTGTTTATTCTGAAGATAGAGCCACTAGAATTCACTGATGTGGTGCAGGACATGGAGTCTGTATGAAAGCGAAGAGTCAAGGTTGACTGGCACAGTTTGGGACTGACCAACAGGGTAAATGAAATTGCTGTTGACTGATAAGGAATCAACTAAGAATAGAGCAAGCCTTACTGTTTTTTCAGCGGGGCAGTGGTGCCAATAGAATCATGACGTCAGTTTGCCCGTGTCGTATCTGGCATGGCTGGTAGAATTCCAAGCAGAGCTGTTGGTTAGTCAGTTGATATCTGGGAGTTCAGGGAAATATCTGGGCCTGGAGACACATCGCAGAGTCGTTAGTGTACAAATAATCTCTGAAGCCACAGCACAGGAAGATGCCCGCTGGTGACAGAGTGCGCACGGAGGAACAGCTCAGGGCTGAATGCCAGGATGTTCTTAATGTTGGAAATCGGGAGATGAGAGGATCTAGCAGAGGTAGCCGAGACGGGGGACAGTGATACCAGGCAAGTTCGGTATCTTAGGATTCAAATGAGGGATGTATTTCAAGATGAAGTGATACATTGTTCCCTTGTCTCATTTTAGCATAGACCAAAGTGTTAAGCACCTTGTTTGTGTTTACTAAAGATTCACTTACTTCACTGGTTGAAATATGCCACAGGTAATAAATCTCCACAGAAAAACGATTCTTCTACTCTGAGCTTCACCGTCCCTATAAGTTAAATGAACAAATTTGTCTTCTTATGTACTAAAAAAACGTTTTAACCTTGATCCACTGTGACATTTTCTGCTTTTCTGTGATTCCTTGACTTTAATCAGGATCAAATCCACTTAGATATTATGTGTTTTTATGCCATTCAGAATTTCATGTTTATTCAACCAAATGGTCTTTAATTCAATACCATTGTGGTTTTCGTTCTTTTCGTTTTTATTTACGTATACCTTCTTTCTCTTGTGATTCTGTAGACATAGAGCAGCCTTTGCCTTTGGGATTTGGAGAAGGCTGCCCTGAACCTGGGTGGAGAACTCTCCCTTTGGTGGCGGCCTGAGGACATTATCGCAACCCCAATGTTGCCCTGAAATTTGTGTTCAAGATTCGAGAAGATTAGGACTGTGAAGGTATGGATTGGTGACTTAAATATATTTTTAAAGCAAAAACATTTAAAGATAATCGTTTTCACAACGTTTTCTCCATCTCATTCCATTTCCTTTTTCTCTTTCTCCCTTCCTCTTTTAAAGCAGTGATCTGGTCTTTCTCTACCACCAGCCTGTGGAATGTGGGGGAAGGGATAAAGATCTAAGGGGAGAAACTGAAGTCTGCGTTGTCTCCTCAGTAAAGAGGTGACCAGATGGGGTAACAGAAAGCATAGGGAGATATTTTGTTCAAGTGTCTCTGATGGCAAGAAAAGAGAATTTGTGCATATGTGGTAAGACTTGAAGTGGAAAGATAAGTAAACAAGTGGTTCTGTGTCATACAATTTTGTTCCCATTTTCAGTGTCCATAGGAAACTTCTGGCAAAGCTTTGTAGTATTTCTTAAGGTCCTGGGGGATTGTCTTTGTATTTCTTTTGGATACATATTCATGCTGGGACAGACTTTAAGTTCATGAGGTTATCTTTTTTTTTTCTGGTTATAGTGATATTTCCTTTGTGTGTACACACACATGCACACGTATGTATGATAGATATACAATTCATCGAGTGGTGTCTGTCATCTCTCTCTTTCTTTCTTTGGTTGGGGAGAGAGGGACAAATGGAAGGAGAGAGAATCCTACAGAAATTATCATTAATGGTGTGCTTGTTGTGAGTCAGGCATTCTGCTATCAGCATTAGGGGAAAAATCACAAATACAACTAAGAACCATAGGGAATAGGGATTTCTGTTCTGGGAAACCAAAGGAGATAAAAATAAAAACATTTCAAAGGTGGTATAACAAGGTAGGGCCAAGGGTCAGACACATTCCCAGACATGTTAGAATTAAGTTTCTGTGCTCACCCACCATACAATAGAGGATTGCATACACTGCTGGCTGAAAGCACTGGGGAATATGGTGTGACAGCTGAGGTTCACATGTCATGTCCAAGAGAAATTGTAGAATGTCTCTGACTGCTCCATTGATAACTCATTGCCTGTAATTTTAATTTTCTTTAAAGAAAAAAACCTCATAACCCAAGTGTTTTTGGGAGATAATGTAGCTAATGTGTTGGGTAGGCTCCCTTCTCATGACCCGTGGGTCTCCCCTATGTCCCATTGTTTGTGTAAGGTAGAGTTCCAGAGACAATGAGAATCAAATTATTTATAGCCATAGGCCTGCTTTCATTTTATTTTATCTCTTACTTTCTCAGTGCTGGAGTAAATGTGGTCTGTACTTTCAGCTGATCATGAATAAACCCTCCTTTGAGAATGAAGCACACAAACTTTCTACTGAGATTTTGTAAAATCCTCCAATGCCCATGCAGAAATGAGCTCGCTCGCACGTTCTCGCTGCTCACAGTACGTCTGAGTGTTAGGAGACTGGTGAAACTGTGAGGGTAGCATTTGGTACAAACTTCTCCCTTCCCTTTTATTCAGATGATTTTTTTTTATTTTTATACTTTATAAAGGAGATAGTTTTTCCTTCTTTGAATCAAAAGGCATATTTAAAGCAGTTTAAACATAAATACTATTTATGGAACTCATTTTCCATTAAGATGATTTCAAAGGCTAAATAGGTAATTTAACAATCAGAAAAGAAAACACATACAGTGGTGTTTTTTGAATCCTTGCATAAGAGCAAACATTCTACGTAATAGATGCATAGTTCTGGTGTGGTTCTTCGCCTACACGTCCTTGATCTGTCAGGAAGGAAAGCTAAAAAGCCCTACTCTGCCTGACCTAAAAACCTAGAGAAGCTTAAGGATTTGGGTTGGGATTTTCCTGACTGAGTTCTTCGCTTTGAGAGCACTGATATTTAATTCAGAATGCCTGTTTCTGTCAACAATATTCATCTAGATGCCAACTACTTAAAACATAAATTCAGCAGAGAAAGTTTTAAAGGACTTGGCCACAAACTCTTCCTGGTTTGGAGACCAGTCAACCCTTAAGGGAAAATAAAGCTCTTTGTGACTGTTGCCAGAGGTTACAAGAAGTGTGTCTCCTCTACAGTGCACATTCGTAACAGCACTAGATTCGGCTGTAATGTGTACAGGTATATGCACGGCCCTGGTCACAGACCAAAACCCAACTTCCAGGAGGGAATAAGAAAATGGGCCACTGCTGGTACATCGATCTGCCGTAATGCTTCCTGGCTTGCATGCTCCAGCGTGCAGAGTAGATTTTTCAGATGTCTTTTCCAGTGAATCTTGTACAAATTAGTAGCTGTGGGCTCAAACTTCAGAAAAGGCAAATCAAGCTTCTGCATGAACATGAGAAAAGCCTTTTAATTTTTCTAAGCCAGTGCTGTTCAAAGTGTGGTCCATAAACTGGCATCATTATCACCATCTAAGACTGTTAAGCATGTAAATTCTTAGGCCCTTTCCCAGGCTTAATAAATCAGAACCTCTTGGAATCAGGTAAAGGAATCTGTTTTTTAAACAAGCTCTCTGGATGATTCATATGCCTTGGTAGAAGTCGAAAACCGCTGTTAAACCTGTTCCCAGATCTCTGAAAAAGAAGTTTTAAAAAATATCTCATGTCTAAAAACTAGGAAGCTCTAAGAATATTAATGATTAGTATGCCTAAGCGTGTGTGCTCATATGTATATATGAACACATACACGTAGGTTTATGAAGATATATATTTTGGCACTGAAAGGAAAAATAACTTTTTCAAATATCAAAAGTAGTTGCTGAGGTTTTAATCACTGCATTTGAAATCTAGAATAGTGAAAAAATAATAAACTGTAGTATTAGGATAGCAGCCTTTATAAATAAATGGATTCATGGAACAGAGTTCTTCAATAGACACACTTACAGAGTCAACTACCTTTTTCTCAAAGCAAAACAATTCCATAGGAATAGGAAGACTTTTTCAACAACTAAAGCTAGAACAACTGGATAGTTATTTGAAAAATAAAGAACACATACCTCAGCCCAAATAAAAAAATTAATTTGAGTCAGATCATACATTGAAACACATGTAGCAGAAGATAAAGTAAGAATATCTTTGTTACTTCAGGGAGCAAAGGTTTCTTACCAGGGACCCAGAAAGCACAAACAATAAGAGGAAAAGAAAATTAAAATTGAACTTTATGAAAATTAAAATATCTAATCATCCAAAGCCACTACTAAGTAAATAAAGAAACAGCCCACAGACTGGAAGAAAATATTTACAACAGATATACCTAACATACAACTAAAGAGAAATTTCATAAAACCAGATAAGAATGGCCAATATACATAAGCCATGGTGTTTTAACATAATTTATCAGTAGAGAAATGCAAATCAAAAGCACAGTGACATACTACTACACACCTATCAGGATGCCTTAATGAAAAGGACTGAAAACACCAAAACTTATGAGGATATGGAGCAGCTGGAACTCTCATAGTATTGTTAGAAGTGTAAAATGTTCCAACCACTTTGAGAAATGATCTGGAAGTTTCTTATCAGTTACACAACTATCCACACTAAGATCTGGCAATTATAGACCTAGATATTTATCTGAGAGGGTTGAAAACAGATGTCCACACATGTTCATAGTAATTTTATAATCCAGTGCTGAAAACAACTCAGATGTCCATCAGTAGGAAAACAGGTGAACTCTGATATGTTCATAAAATGGAGTACATGTCAGTAATAAAAAGACACATTTTACTTATAAACATAATAACATGGACAAATCTGAAAGACAGTATGATGAGTAAAAGAAGCCAAACACCAAAAAAACTTACTTTATGTTTTAATTCTTATGAAATTAAAGAATAGTCAGAACTAACAATCTATGATGATAGAAATCAGTTCAGTGCTTCCTTCTGGTGAGAGATTATCTGGGAAAGGTACATGAGGAAATTTGTGGGTTAATGGAAATGTTCTGTCTTGATGTGCATTCATCAAAACTGATTAAACAGCAGATTCACCAGGCATTTCACCGTATGTAAATTATGCATGTAAAAATGCATAAAATTTTTAAAAGTTTCCATTTATTGAGTACTTTGTCAAAGGGGATATTCTTAATATATACAGAACTCATTTAATCTTTGGAACACTCAGGGTTTATTATTATTATTCCTAGTTTACAGATGTGGAAACTGTACTATGAAGAGTAAGGTAATTTGTTCCAATCATACTGCCTGGTCACAGAAGCCAAACTCAAGAGTAGCTCCATTTTCCTGCAAAACACATCTTAAAAATGTTGTTACACCTTTGGCAGGAGTAACCCTGGCTCCATTTTAATTCCAAATCAAGTGTGAGGCAATAGCCCGCTGGAAGAGGCTCCCAGAATGGACAACGAGGGACAGTTGTTATAAATGGATAAATTGGATATTTTCCTGGCAACTATGGTAGGGAAGATAAAAGTTACTAGCAAACTTCACCGCTTCACTTAGGGATCATTGCTTTCAAACACTCTAACATACATCTGTTTTCTCAGTGTGAACCTTCTTGATTCTGGAACATAATATAAAGAGCAGTGTCCAAAACTCTACAATATGCAGTGTAGCAAACACAGTATGGTGACTAGCAGAGACATTGTCACTCAATGCAGAGCACAAGTGAGGCTGGTTGGCGTAAGTGTAGGCCCTCCCCTTTCTGGATGTATGACCAATGGCAAGTCACAGAGCCCCCAGCCTCAGTTTCATTGGTAGGATGGAGATAATTCTCATTGTGATATAGTTAGAGAGGAGTAAATAAAATTACACTTATGAAGTGCTAGTATGGACTGCTTGCTTATAATCCTGTATAAATGTGAAGCTGCTCTTCTTTGGTTTTAGAGATCATATGAACGATGACACTCCTAAGTAAGAGAATGACATTAAACTCAATTTTATGTGGCTTCCATGATTCACTGTGTACATCTATGCAATTACTTAACTTTAGCTGAAAGCCACATGCTAAAACAGTTATAGTTTCATTATAAGAATTAGGGAACTCTGAAAAAGTTGACCCTGTTGCCCTCCCAAAATGCATTTAATTAATATTAATTAAATTGTGTTGAGGAAAAACTGTCATCAAATGTAGATGTTACATTTTGTCTGTCCAGAGTGATTGAAAGGCAGCCTGAAACTATTTAGCAAGCTTAATGGCTATCAGCAAGGTTAATTGTCTTGGGAACGCTGAAGAGCTGAATTCCTTTATCCTCCTCCCCTTTTTGTGATACTGTCATATTAATTTTCATGATACTTGGACATAAGTCTTTAACTGTGCTTTTTAGTTTCAATTTCTATAGTAAAATTTAAAGGCCCAGGATATTACAAACCTATGCAATGTAACAGTGCTTTTCTTAAGAAGTACAAGTCAGTCTATTACCAACCCGCTATTATAAGTAGAAAATCTCTCCACACCTTCGAAAATGTTATCCCAGGGAAATCAAAAGCTATTTTTGAGGATAGTTTATTGTCATGGTTTCTAATAATTACTATAAGTGTGGGAAGGGTGGGTGGCTCAGAAGAACCCTACAGAAACTGTTGGGGTGTGTGTGGGTGTGTTTCCCCTTCGGGATCTTTCTCATCAATACATTCTTAGCTGGTCTTAGGCAAGTGTTAATATTTATGTGGATCGCTTTTGCACATGTCTGTTCCTTTTGGAGGTGGAAGTGATGGTTTTTATATTTTCTGTGCCTCCTAGCACAGCAGCAGAACTGTGGCTAACTTATCAAGTCTTATGACTGCCCTTTTCTTACGGTTTTCTTCAGCCCTCACTGAATTTCCCCTCAAATTCATCATCCATCAACATGTTCTCTCTGGTAATAAATACCCTAATGTCAAACATGAAAGCCTCTGCAAAACTGCTTTCTTGTAAAAGGAGAAGAATCTTGCCAGGGAATCCAGAGTGTCATTTCATAAACCTGACTTAGTTTCTTTATTCAGCCAACACATGCTGAGCACCTGTCATGGGATAGAGAAGGTGCCTAGTTTATTACTTGATATCTACATGACACCTATCTGTTCTTTTCTGCCTCAGTTTCCTTATATGGAAAATGGGAGTTTGAATCAGATAAGCCTGAGAATCTCCTTGATGTAAGCAAATGTTAAAGTTTCATGTAATTTCTAGTAAATTAGTAATAAATGGTGTTGCTGCAATATTCTCTGGGTATGTTTGATACCTATCTCTAAAGATCAATTCAAACAAGAAATATGAAAGTGTCAACAGATTGAGCTGAAGCAATTATAAAAATTCTACACAAGACTTCTTATTGAATTTTATTTTTTAATTAAAAAAAAGTTATTCACTTTATTTAAGGAAACAAAACAAACAAAACAAAGTCCGACCATTTCTCTAACCCCCAACCCTTCTCCCTTGCAACTACCAATCCATTCTCTCTATGAGCTTGGTTTTTATTGTTTTCAGATTCTGCCTGTAAGGGAGATCATACATTGTTTGTCTTTCTCTGACTTATTTTATTTAGTGTAGTGCCTTCAAAGTCCATCCATGTTGTTGCAAATGGCAAGATTTCATTCTCTTATATGGCTGAATAACATTCCAGTTTATAATACCAGTTTCTTTATCCATTTACCCATCTGTGGACACTTAGGTTGGTTCCTATCTTGGCTATTGTAAATAATGTTGTAATGAATATGGGCATGTGTGTATATTTTTCTAAATTACTGTTTTTGTTTTCATTAGGTAAATAACCAGAAATGGAATTGCTGGGTCATATTGTAGTTCTATTTTTAATTTTTTGAGGAAGTTCCATACTGTTTCCCATGTATATGTGTTTCTGGAAAAATGTCTTTTTAGAATTTTTGCCTATTTAAATTTGATTGTTTTATTTTTGCTATTGAGTTGTATGAGTTCTTTATATATTTTTGTTATTAACCCATTATTGGACATGTGATTTGCTATTATTTTCTCTCATTCAGTGGGTTGCCTTTTTATTTTGTTGATGGCTTCCTTTGTTGTGCAGAAGTGTTTCAGTTTGATGTAGTTCCACTGTTTATTTTGGCTTGTGCTTTTGGTGCCAGATTAAAAAACATCACCAAGACTTATGTTAAGAAGCATATTTTCTGCTAGGAATTTTGTGCTCATGTCTTTAATCCATTTTGAGTTAATTTTGGTGTATGAAGTAAGATAGGGTCAGCTTCATTCTTTTGCATGTGTCCGTTCAATTTTCCCAACATGGTTTGTTGAAGAGACTGTCCTTTCCCTACTGTATATTCTTGGTTCACTTGTCATTAATTAATTGACCAAATATGCCTGTGTTTATTTCTGGACTTTCTGTTCCACTGATCTGTGTCTGTATTTTTGCTGACACCATACTGTTTTAATTAATGTAGCTTTGTAATATAACATGAAATCAGGGAGTGTGATGCCTCCAGC
This sequence comes from Manis javanica, assembly GCF_040802235.1. Classification (NCBI taxonomy): domain Eukaryota; kingdom Metazoa; phylum Chordata; class Mammalia; order Pholidota; family Manidae; genus Manis; species Manis javanica. The sequence continues at coordinate 37,690,929 of NC_133156.1, forward strand.
TTTGTTCTTTCTCAAGATCACTTTAGTTATGTGGGGTCTTTAGTGGTTCCATATAAATTTAAGGATTGTTTGTTCTATTTCTGTGGAAAATGCCATTGGTATTTTGATAGGGATTGCAGTAACTTACAGCTCTCTGGGTACTATGTACGTTATAACTATGTTAACTCTTCCAATTCATGAACACAGGATATCTTTCAAATTATTTGCATCTTCATCAGTTTCTTTCATTAATATCTTACAGTTTTCAGCTTAGAGATTTTTCACCTGTTAGTTAAATTTATTCCTGAATATTTTATTATTTTTGATGCAATTGCAAAAGGGATTATCTTCTTAATTTCTCTTTCTGATAGTTCATTATTAGCATTTATACATGCAACTAAATTCTGTATGTTAATTTTGTATCCTGTGATTCTAACAGTTCTTTGATGGGGTCTTCAGGGTTTTCTATATAAAATTTGTCATTCACAGATAGTGACTGTGGGTAAAATTGAAACATTTTCAGAATATCTCACCTGGCTTCAGTGCATTTTCATGTTCTCAGGGGTGGAGAGAAGTTCATCTCCTTGTCAATGGATAATTACCTGAGCAACCGAGGGCATGTCTGAACCTGAGAGGTTAAGGGGAGGAGCTTGCTTGCTTCTTCTGGTGCAGGGGAGAGAGATTGTGCTGGAATGCAGTTTGTAAGCAATAAATGGGTTTTAAACTTTATTTCTCCCTTTGACTGATTTCGGTTTTTAGAGGTATTTTGCCTGGGATTTCCTCTCCACAGACTTACACCTGGCATAGTCAGCAGGAATCCTCTGAACCCAAAATCTGTCATAATGGCTGTGAACTTTGAGAGGGCTGCTCCTGTGGATGGTGGGGAGGCCCCAGTGGATGCAGCGGAAGAGGGTGCTGCTTTGCCTGTTACTATCCCCCAGCTGTGGGGCTTCCAATTTGGGAAGGCCTAGTTGGAAACTGTACTAGGGTAAAGTACCTCCTAGAGGGGTGGGGCATTCCCCAAAACTGGGGAAGGGTGTAAGCTCCAGAAGCTGCAGAATTAGCCCTCTGTGAGCTGGAAGACTGCTTGGAGACCTTAGGGGGTCATGGGTTCTCTTTTCTTCAAGATAGTGGAAAATGTTATACAGGAGAAAGAGAGGATTATCAAGAAGGTTAGTGAGGGCAGAGAGGCACTTAGGTGGGAGAGAGAAAAATTTAAGCATCACTTGGAGGAGCTGGGTGATAACATATAGGGTGCTATTAAAGAAGAAAGACAGTTACTGAAAAGACAGGTCATGCTCCTAGAAGATTCCTTAGCGACAAGGGAGAGGCAGCAGGAAAAGCCGCTTTGCGGAAGGCCGTGGGGGAGGGGAGGAAAGAGTAGTGCCTTCAGCCCCAGAAATGGTGGAGGAGGAGCTGCTGGTAGAGGGGCCCGAGGGGGAAGAGAAGGTGGGGCCACTGGTAGATCTCCTACTCAGGCCACCACCCGAGGTACCATCTTCTCCTGTTTTTAAAGGCTCACCTAGCTGTAATTAAGAAAATAAAAACTAAACAACCACAGGCTCCTCAGTGGGAGAAGCAGCACCCTCCCCAGGTTGTGGCACACTCCATGCTCCCCCTCTATGCCCAGAATGAGCTGGTGGACATGAGCATCTGGTATAGGCAGAGGCCATCAGAATCTCTGCCTACATGGCTTTTATGTCTCTGGGATATGGGGGTGGAGAACATTGTTAATGTTGGGTACTGAGATGAGTAGAATGGCTTCCCTTACAACTCACCCTTCCCTCTGGCAGTGGTTGCAAAATGCCCGTCATGCCTCAGGGAATCAGACACTCCTGGAATGGCTGACAGCTGCCATAAGAGTAGTTTGGCTTAATCAGGGTGATTTACCATATTTTCCCAGTAGTTGGAAAACATATGCAGAGCTCCACCAGGTACTGTGGGAATTGGTTATGAAAAATGTCATCTATAATATGGACTCCCAGGGCCCTGACGAGGAGGTGTTCACTGTAGGAATCAGAAATCTGGTGCTACATACAGTTCCCACATCTCTCTGTGGGTCCCCAGTGAATACTCTTGCCCCTCCACCTAAAGCAACGCATAAGTGAGGCTACTCGTACTTTAGCAGATCTGGGGGAGGTTGAAATAATAAGGGCATGGAGGAAAGTACGGGCCAAGACTGAAATGAGAAGTGCAAAAGGCCCCGTGAAGTTTCAAGGACCCAGATGTGGGTTGATTTGATCAAGGCCGGGATAGTGAAAGAAAAACTTGATGGGCAGCCCAATAGAATATTGTTAGAATGGTGGCACCAATTAAAGCCAGAACAGCAGTTTCAGCCGCTCAGGTCCAGGACACGGAAACCAGAGTCAAGGCCTCATGCCCAGCCTGTGTCCCTGCAGAACCTCCTGGGAGACAGCACTCAGGATTTGCCTGAACCCTCACCCCCATAGGAGGATGATTGGGCATTGTGGTTTGACTGAGGTGGGGGTCAAACTCCCCACCCTGGGGGACATGGTGGAGGCCAGAGGCCACATGTAGGATTAGCAATTCATTGGTCTCCTGTGAATGTACAATGTGTCCTGGTGCTGGTGGTCACAGGAGCTGAATGTTCTCTAATTTATGGCAACCCTGAGCATTTTGCTGGGACCTCTGCTGTGATAGACAGCTATGGGGGTAAGGCAATTAGAGTGAAGAAAGCCCAAATCCCATTGGGGATAGGGTGTTTACCTCCAAAGGAGTATACTGCATACATTTCTCCCATCCCTGAATATATTTTGGGTGTAGATATCCTGTAGGGCCTGTGGTTGCAGACCACTGCAGGTGAGTTCAGACTAAGGGTACGTGTAATAAAGGCAGTTCTGAGGGGACATGCTAAGCACCCATCTGTAGCTCTGCCTGTACCTCGGCAGATGACAAATATTAAGCAGTATAAATTGCCTGGCGGGCACAAGGAAACTTAGAAATTCTACAGGAGTTAGAGAGGGTGGGCATCATAAAGCCCACTCATATTTACAGAAGTGCAGCGCCATCTCTACTAGCCCCTTCAGTGAAGAAGCCAACGCTTATTGGAGCCAGTGACCTATACCAGTGGAAAGCAGGAAGAACATGCTTTTCAGCCCTTGGTAGCTGAGACTCCTTATTAGGAGGGAAAAGCCCCTATACCTGAAGATGCTTGTTACACAGATGGCACACTTTTAATCCCCAGTGGGGCCAGTGAGAAAGCCAGATGTCTCCTGGCATATGATGTAGACTACAGGGAATTGAATAAAGTCACACCCCTCTTTGCATGCTGCTGTCCCCTCTATAGCAGACATTCTGGACACCCCCAATCATGAACTGGGAACGTATCATTATGTAGTAGACCTTGCTAATGCTTTCTTCTCTATTGACATAGCACAGAAAGTCAGGAACACTTTCCCTTCATGTGGGAAGGCTGGCAGTGGACATTCACTGTCCTTCCACAGGCATACCTTCACAGCCCCACTGTCTGTCATGGGCTTGTAGCCCAGGACTTGACCACATGGAAAAAACTCAAACAGTGCAGTTGTATCAGTAGATTAATGATATTTTGCTCACATCTGATTCTCTTGCAGATTTAGAAAGGACAGTTCCTAGACTGCTGCAACATCTACAGGAAAAAGGGTGGGCTGTGAACAGCACCAAGGTTCAGGGACCTGATTTGTCTGTGAAATCCTTGGAGGTTGTCTGGTTGGTTAAAACTAAAGTTATTCCTGAAGCAGTCATAGACAAGGTCCAGGCTTTCCCCACCCACCACTGTGGCAGTTTTACAAGAGTTTTTGGGTCTTAGGGGCTACTGGGGAGTGTTTATCCCGCACTTGGCACAAATTCTGAAGCTCTTATACTGGTTGGTTCGAAAAGGCATCAGGTAGGACTGGGATGAGATGTGTACAGCTGCTTTTACTGCTGCCAAGCGGGCAGTCAAGGCTGTACAGGCCTTGAATGTAATGGACTCATCAAAGCCATGTGAACTAGATATTCATGTAACCGAAGATGGTTATGGATGGGGTCTTTGGCAGTGGCTTGAACAGAAATGCCAACCTATTAGATTATGGTCACAACTATGGAAAGGAGCAAAGGTCCAGTATAATTTGATAGAAAAGCAACTGGCTGCTGTGTACTACACCTTGCTGGCTATGGAGCCCATCACTGGAACAGCTCCCATCAAGGTTATAACGACCTATCCCATCGTGGTGAAGGTGCAAGACTGGACCGAAAGGCCAGGGAGTGGTGTGGCACAGACACCTACACTGGCTAAATGGGGCACATATTTACAGAAGTGCAGCACCATCTCTACTAGCCCCTTCAGTGGAGAACCCCAACACTTACTGGAGCCAGTGACCTATACCAGTGGAAAGCAGGAAGAACTTGCTTTTCAGCCCTTGGTAGCTGAGACTCCTTATTAGGAGGGAAAAGCCCCTATACCTGAAGACGCTTGTTACACAGATGGCTCCAGTCATGGGCAGCCCCCGAAGTAGAGGGCTATGGCTTTCCATCCTAAGACTGAAACAATATGAATGGAGGATGGAGAGGGGAAGAACAGTCAATGGGCTGAGTTGTGGGCAGTATGGCTTGTGATCAGCCAGGAGCCCTCCCCCATAGTTGTCTGCAGTGACAGCTGTGCCATCTATTGGGGCTTGACCCTGTGGCTACTGACATGGTATCATGCCAACTGGATGACGGTCACCTGCCCCGTTGGAGGCAAGAGTTGTGGTAAGACCTATGGGCCTCTGGTCAGACTAAGACTGTTACTGTTGGTCATGTAATTGGCCATTTGTCTTTGGCATCCCCAGGGAATGATGAAGCAGCTACATTGGCCCAGGTGAATTGGCTAGAAGGAAAGCGTGCCTTTGATGTAGCCCAATGGCTACACCAGTGTTTGTTGCACGTGGTGCAAAAGACAATGTGAGCTGTAGCCCATCGGTGGGGCTTGTTTTTGACATTTGAAGAAGTCAGCAGAGACCAGAAGGAGTGCCTTGTGTGCTCTAAGAGGGATTTACACTGAGTCCCACAGCAACATGGGACAATAGTAAGGGGCCAATACCCCTTGTCAGGTGGCAAATAAGACTATATTGGGCCTCTACCCATATGAAAAGGATATCGGTATGCCATGACTTGTGTGGACATGGCTACTGGAGTTTCTTTTCCTGCATGTCGTGCAGATCAGCAAACCACCAAGAGGGGCCTGGCATGTCTCTTTGCAGCCTATGGCTGACCACAGGTGATTGAGAGCGATCAAGGCACCCACTTTACTGGATATGCATTACAAGAATGGGTGCAGCAATTAGAAATAAAGTGGAAATTTCATGTACCATATAATCTGACTGGAGCAGGCATGATAGAGAAGTACAATGGTTTGCTGAAATCTGGCCTGAAGTCGGACACGTCTACGGGATTGGTCAGTTCACCTATGGACAGTGCTGTGGTGTTTGAATGAGAAGCCACGTAAAGGAACTTTGAGCCCTGTGGATATGCTCACACACCTTGCTGCCTCTCCTACACATTTTTATGTCCAAACCCAAGAAGAGTTATTGAAGCCAGGTTATGGCCAGCAGAGCAACATCCTGCTGCCAGCCCCTACTGCACTAAGCCCTGAAAACACTGTTGAATTGATGTGACCCTGGACATTTCGACACATGGACCAGTGATGGCTGATCCTTCTGGCACCTTGGGGGAAGGCCTGGAAGCTGGCCTTCTGTGTATTCCTGCAATAATAGTTGAATGGCTCCTAAAGGTCATGGTAGTGTACCCACAACGTCCAGGAGGTAAGAACATCTCACGGGCAAGTTTTGTTTTATCTTTATGGCCAATGCATGTACCTCGCATAGCCCTATATATGGACCCATCTGTAACTCCCACAGGGAGGGGGGTGAAAGTCTGGTATACTAGATCAGGACGAGATCCCATTCCTGCCACTCTTTTATTACAAGACCACTCTCTTGCATGTATCCACCTGATGGACAAGATTTGCCCATGCTGGTGTCATTAAAACATGTAACTTATCACCCTTAAGTTATTTTATCCTACAGCCCTGTGGCCTGAATGCGCCCCTGGCTGCAGCTGCTGCAAGATGATTGCTCTGAACCCTCAGCTGCTGCCTGCCTATAGAATGGACGAGTTATGGACTTAATCTGGATAAGACTTTGAACCTAGCTGAATCCTCTGGCTTGAGGATTGCTGTGATTTTATTGCTGTTGCTATTGTTTTGTCATTATTCTGGTCATAATGCTCCAGTTTTCTCACCCAGGGACCATTGTGGAAGAGGGGGAATGAGTAGATTGTAGGGCGAGATTTCTGGAGGGGTGGCCTTTGGATAAAATTGTAACATTTTCCGATTATCTCGCCTGGCTTTAGTGCATTTGCATATCCTTAGGGGTGGAGAGAAATTCTTCTGCATGTCAGTGGGTATTACCTGGACAACCAAGGGTGTGTCTGAACCTGAGAGGTTAAAGGGAGGAGCTTGCTTGCTTCTTCTGGAGCAGGGAAGAGAGATGGTGCTGGACTGCAGTTTGTAAGCAATAAATGAACTTTAACCTTTATTTCTCCTTTTGATTGATTTCATATTTTAGAGTTATTTTGCCCCAGGATTTCCTCTCCCCAGACTTACAGTGACAATTATACTTCTTTCTTTCCATGCCTTTTACTTCCTTGTCTTCCCAATTACTCTGGTAGGACTTCCAGTACTGTGTTATATAAAAGTTAGCAGAGAGAAATCCTTGTCTTGTTCTTGATATGGGAAGAAAAGCTTTCAGTTTTTAACTGTTAAGTATGATGTTAGCTGTGGGCTTGTCATATACGACCTTTATTATGTTGAGGTGTGTTCTCTCTATTCCTATTTTGTTGAGAGATTTTTATCATAAATGGATATTGAATTTCATCAGGTATTTTTCCTGTACCTATTAAAATTACCTGAATGTTTTTATCTTTCATTTTGTTAATTTGGAACAGCACTTTGACTTATTTGTGCATATTGAACCATCTTATATCCCTGGAATAAATCCCACTTGATCATGGTATATGATCCCTTTATGCATTGTTAACTTTGTTTTACTAATATTTTGAGATTTTTTGCACCAATATTCATTAGGGATATTGGCTGTAACTTTCTTTTTTTGTGTGGTGTCTTTGTCTGCTATTGGTATTAGCATAATGCTTGCTTCAGAAAATGAGTGTGGATGAGTTCCCCTTCCCTTCTATTTTTTTTTGGCAGGGTTGGTTTAAATCTTATATAAATAATTGGTAGAATTCAACAGTGAAGCTGTCTGTTCCTGGAATTTTTTTTCTTGGGAGTTTTTTTTATGACTGATTCATTTTCCTTGGTAGTAATTGGTCTGTTCAGATTTTCTAATTCACCATTATTCAGTCTTATTGAGTTGTATGCTTCTAGGAATTTAGCTATTTTTTTTCTAGATTGTCCAAATTCTTGACATGAAATGTGTATAGTAGTCTCTTATGATGCTTTGCAGTCTGTGGTTGGTATAAGTTTAAATCTGATCTCTCAGTTGTGATTTTTATTACATCCTCTCTTTTTTTTCATGGTGAGTCTAGCTAAAGGTTTATTACTTCTGTTTATCTTTTTAAAGAACTAGCTCTTTGGTTCATTGATTTTTTCTATTTTTCTCTTTAGGCCCTATTTCATTAATTTCTGTTCTAATCTTTGTTATTTCCTTCTGTCTAGTAACTTTGGGCTTCACTTATTCTTTTTCTAATTCCTTCAGTTGTAAAGTTAGATGGTATTTTTTGAGACATTGTTTCTTGAGGTATTTATAGGTATGAACTTCTCCCTTAGAACTGCTTTTGGTGCATCCCATAAATTTTGGTTTATTACATTTCTATCTTTGTCTCAATTTTTTTTTTGTAGTATACTTTGTTTATTCACCAGTTGATGGACATTTTGATTGTTTCTACATTTCAGCTAATAAAATAATGCTGCATGAACATTTGCATACAAGTCTTTGTGTAGATATATGCTTAGGAGTGGAATTGCTAGGTCATATGGCTCATGTTTACATTTTTTTTTTTTTTTGGAGAGGGCATCTCTCATATTTATTGATCAAATGGTTGTTAACAACAATAAAATTCAGTATAGGGGGGTCAACGCTCAATGTACAATCATTAATCCATCTCAAGCCTAATTCTCGTCAGTCTCCAATCTTCTGAAGCATAACGAACAAGTTCTTACATGGTGAACGAATTCTTACATAGTGAATAAATTCTTACATGGTGAACAGTACAAGGGCATTCATCACAGAAACTTTCGGTTTTGATCACGCATTATGACCTATAAACAATCAGGTCAAATATGAATATTCGTTTGATTTTTGTACTTGATTTATAAGTTGATCCCACATTTCTCCTATTATTATTATTATTTTTATTTTTAATAAAATGCTGAAGTGGTAGGTAGATGCAACATAAAGGTAGAAAACATAGTTTAGTGCCGTAAGAGGGCAAATGTAGATGATCAGATGATCAGGTGTGTGCCTATGGACTAAGTATTAATCCAGGCTAGACAAGGGCAGCAAGACATCTATGGATGCAGAAGATTTCTCTCAAAGAAGGGGGGGTGAGGTTCTGCGCCTCACCTCTGTTGATCCCCAAATTCTCACCTGATGGCCCCCCTGCGACTGTGCCTGTCTTAGGTTGTTCCTCCCTTGAGGAATCTTACCCGTCTCTGGCTAACCAGTCATCTTCCGGGGCCATACAGGGAAATGTAAAGTTGGTAAGTGAGAGAGAAGCCATATTGTTTGCAAAGGTTAGCTTTTTACTTCTTTGCAGATTTATGCCCTGTGGCTTCTATGTCCAGCACTTGTCTCGAGGTATCTTTACCACCTGGAGGAATTATGATACTCGGTAAATTCGATATGAGGCACGAATTCTATTTAAGGGTTGTAATTAGGAAGGAAGAAGAAAAGCTATAGAGGTAGCATATGGAAGGAAACATGGGAGGATTGATTATTTCTTTGACATATCTTCTTGTAGAGTACCTTAAGTATGTATAGGTTTTAAACTACTAACTAATTTGCACACACATATTAACATAATAGGAATATGGTGACATAAACAAAGCAAATCTATAATTACCATCCATCTCCAGTGAAGCCAAGAAAACCATTTAGGCACCCTAGGAATTTGTGAAAATTTATCTATGATATGATGGATATTGTCCAACTGTACTTGAACCATCAGACAAATTAAAGCAGCCCATTTCTGGGATCTGTTCACATCCCATATGTTCTTTTAACCATAGATAGTCTATAGTCATGAGATTTTGGAGTGCTACAACTTGCACCCCTCCCAACTCCTGGTTGAGTTCCAACAGTACAGATCCGGTCAAATTCGTTGTCTCACTGTATGCACATGCCAGCCTAGACATCTCCCTCCTCATTCCCATGGCAAGTCCAGGAGACGGTGGGCTGGATGCAGCCACAACCGCAGCATCGTCCGGATCCCTGTGGAGGCTTTTTGATGATCATCCCCCGGCACAAGTCCTCCAGAGAGTGCTGATGCCGGAAGCTCCTCCTCATATCGTATCTTAGTTCATTTTCTGGGTATCCAAGCTAGGCCTTGATCTTCTGCATAGAAACAAACAGACCCTTTGCCCACACTTTGACATGCCCTCTATACCACTGTGCAGAACTCATTGGAGGTCAGCACACAGTAACTGCTTTTTTTTTTTTTTTAATTAAGAGAAAGGAATATTATCAGAAAAGAGTACCTCCATAGCTGATCATCTGACACCCTTTAAGTGATCAACATTAAGGATATTTAAAGCATGCGTTGATCTTTGATTTACCAATAGTTTTATCCTATCAAGGAGTAATCCCCCTTTTCTTTCTTTCGTTCTTTTTTCTTTTTTTTTTTTAATTTTTAATCTACACTTACATGAAGAATACTATGTTTACTATGCTCTCCCCTATATCAGGTCCCCCCTAACAACCACATTACGGTTGTTAGCTAAGCTGTCCATCAGCTTAGCAAAATGTTGTAGAGTCACTACTTGTCCTCTCTGTGTTGGGCAGCCCACCCTCCCCTTTCTCCCTCCCCCGCATGCATGCTAATCTTAATACTCCCCTTCTTCTTCCCCCCCCTTATCCCTCCCTGCCCACCCATCCTCCCCAGTTTCTTTCCCTTTGGTACCTGTTAGTCCATTTTTGGGTTCTGTAATTCTGCTGCTGTTTTGTTCCTTCAGTTTTTCCTTTGTTCCTATACTCTTCAGATGAGTGAAATCATTTGGTATTTCTCTTTCTCCACTTGGCTTATTTCACTGAGCATAATACTCTCCAGCTCCATCCATGTTGCTGCAAATGGTTGGATTTTTCCACTTCTTATGGCTGAGTAGTATTCCATTGTGTATATGTACCACATCTTCTTTATCCATTCATCTACTGATGGACATTTAGGCTGCTTCCAATTCTTGGCTATTGTAAATAGTGCTGCGATAAACATGGGGTGCATCTGTCTTTTTCAAACTTGATTGCTGCATTCTTAGGGTAAATTCCTAGGAGTGGAATTCCTGGGTCAAATGGTAGGTTTGTTTTGAGCATTTTGATGAACCTCCATACTGCTTTCCACAATGGTTGAACTAATTCACATTCCCACCAGCAGTGTAGGAGGATTCCCCTTTCTCCACAGCCTCGCCAACATTTGTTGTTGTTTGTCTTTTGGATGGCAGCTATCCTTACTGGTGTGAGGTGATACCTCATTGTAGTTTTAATCTGCATTTCTCTGATAATTAGCAATGTGGAGCATCTTTTCATGTGTCTCTTGGCCATCTGTATTTCTTTTTTGGAGAACTGTCTGTTCAGTTCCTCTGCCCATTTTTTAATTGGATTATTTGTTTTTTTTTTTCTTGAGGCGTGTGAGCTCTTTATATATTCTGGACGTCAAGCCTTTATCGGATCTGTCATTTTCAAATATATTCTCCCATACTGAAGGGTTCCTTTTTGTTCTATTGATGGTGTCTTTCTCTGTACAGAAGCTTTTCAGCTTAATGTAGTCCCACTTGCTCATTTTTGCTGTTGTTTTCCTTGCCCGGGGAGATATGTTCAAGAAGAGGTCACTCATGTTTATGTCTAAGAGGTTTTTGCCTATGTTTTTTTCCAAGAGTTTAATGGTTTCATGACTTACATTCAGGTCTTTGATCCATTTTGAGTTTACCTTTGTATATGGGGTAAGACAATGGTCCAGTTTCATTCTCCTACATGTAGCTGTCCAGTTTTGCCAGCACCATCTGTTGAAGAGACTGTCATTTTGCCATTGTATGTCCATAGCTCCTTTATCAAATATTAATTGACCATATATGTTTGGGTTAATTTCTGGAGTCTCTAATCTGTTCCACTGGTCTGTGGCTCTCTTCTTGTGCCAGTACCAAATTGTCTTGATTACTATGGCTTTGTAGTAGAGCTTGAAGTTGGGGAGTGAGATCCCCCCTACTTTATTCTTCTTTTTCAGGATTGCTTTGGCTATTCGGGGTCTTTGGTGTTTCCATATGAATTTTTGAATTATTTGTTCCAATTCATTGAAGAATGTTGCTGGTAATTTGAGAGGGATTGCATCAAATCTGTATATTGCTTTGGGCAGGATGGCCATTTTGACGATATTAATTCTTCCTAGCCATGAGCATGGGATGAGTTTCCATTTATTAATGTCCCCTTTAATTTCTCTTAGAAGTGACTTGTAGTTTTCAGAGTATAAGTCTTTCACTTCTTTGGTTAGGTTTATTCCTAGGTATTTTATTCTTTTTGATGCAATGGTGAATGGAATTGTTTTCCTGATTTCTCTTTCTATTGATTCATTGTTAGTGTATAGGAAAGCTACAGATTTCTGTGTGTTAATTTTGTATCCTGCAACTTTGCTGTATTCCGATATCAGGTCTAGTAGTTTTGGAGTAGAGTCTTTAGGGTTTTTTATGTACAGTATCATATCATCTGCAAATAGTGACAGTTTAACTTCTTCTTTACCAATCTGGATTCCTTGTATTTCTTTGTTTTGTCTGATTGCCGTTGCTAGGACCTCCAGTACTATGTTAAATAATAGTGGGGAGAGTGGGCATCCCTGTCTGGTTCCCGATCTCAGAGGAAATGCTTTCAGCTTCTCGCTGTTCAGTATAATGCTGGCTGTGGGTTTATCATATATGGCCTTTATTATGTTGAGGTACTTGCCCTCTTTTCCCATTTTGCTGAGAGTTTTTATCATGAATGGATGTTGAACTTTGTGAAATGCTTTTTCAGCATCTATGGAGATGATCATGTGGTTTTTGTCTTTCTTTTTGTTGATGTGGTGGATGATGTTGATGGATTTTCGAATGTTGTACCATCCTTGCATCCCTGGGATGAACCCCACTTGGTCATGTTGTATGATCCTTTTGATATACTGTTGAATTCTGTTTGCTAATATTTTATTGAGTATTTTTGCATCTACATTCATCAGGGATATTGGTCTGTAATTTTTTTTTTTGGTGGGGTCTTTGCCTGGTTTTGGTATTAGGGTGATGTTGGCTTCATAGAATGAGTTTGGGAGTATTCCCTCTTCTTCTATTTTGTGGAACACTTTAAGGAGAATGGGTATCATGTCTTCTCTGTGTGTCTGATAAAATTCCGAGGTAAATCCGTCTGGCCCCGGGGTTTTGTTCTTGGGTAGTTTTTTGATTACCGTTTCAATTTCTTTGCTCGTAATTGGTTTGTTTAACTTTTGTGTTTCTTCCTTGGTCAGTCTTGGGAGGTTGTATTTTTCTAGGAAGTTGTCCATTTCTTCTAGGTTTTCCAGCTTGTTGGCATATAGGTTTTCATAGTAGTCTTTAATAATTCTTTGTATTTCTGTGGAGTCTGTCGTGATTTTCCATTCTCATTTCTGATTATGTTGATTTGTGTTGATTCTCTTTTTCTCTTAATAAGTTGGGCTAGAGGCTTATCTATTTTGTTTATTTTCTCGAAGAACCAGCTCTTGGTTTCGTTGATTTTTGCTATTGTTTTATTCTTCTCAATTTTGTTTATTTCTTCTCTGATCTTTATTATGTCCCTCCTTCTGCTGGCTTTAGGCCTCATTTGTTCTTCTTTTTCCAGTTTTGATAATTGTGATGTTAGACTATTTATTTGGGATTGTTTTTCCTTCTTCAAGTGTGCCTGGATTGCTATATACTTTCCTCTTAAGACTGCTTTCGCTGCATCCCACAGAAGTTGGGGCTTAGTGTTGTTGTTGTCATTTGTTTCTATATATTCCTTGATCTCTATTTTGATTTGTTCATTGATCCATTGATTATTTAGTAGCATGTTGTTAAGCCTCCATGTGTTTGTGAGCCTTTTTGTTTTCTTTTTAGAATTTATTTCTACTTTTATACCTTTGTGGTCTGAAAAATTGGTTGGTAGAATTTCAATATTTTGGAATTTACTGAGGCTCTTTTTGTGAGCTAGTATGTGGTCTATTCTGGAGAATGTTCCATGTGCACTTGAGAAGAATGTATATCCTGTTGCTTTTGGATGTAGAGTTCTATAGATGTCTATTAGGTCCATCTGTTCTAGTGTGTTGTTCAGTGCCTGCGTGTCTTTACTTATTTTCTGCCCAGTGGATCTATCCTTTAGGGTGAGTGGTGTGTTGAAGTCTCCTACAATGAATGCATTGCAGTCTATTTCCCTCTTTAGTTCTGTTAGTATTTGCTTCACATATGCTGGTGCTCCTGTATTGGGTGCATATATATTTAGAATGGTTATATCCTCTTGTTGGACTGAGCCCTTTATCATTATGTAGTATTCTTCTTTATCTCTTGTTACTTTCTTTGTTTTGAAGTCTATTTTGTCTGATATTAGTACTGCAACCCCTGCTTTCTTCTCACTGTTGTTTGCCTGAAATATGTTTTTCCATCCCTTGACTTTTAGTCTATGCTTATCTTTGGGTTTAAGGTGAGTTTCTTGTAAGCAGCATATAGATGGGTCTTTCTTTTTTATCCATTCTAGTACTCTATGTCTTTTGATTGGTGCATTAAGTCCATTTACATTTAGGGTGACTATTGAGAGTTATGTACTTATTGCCATTGCAGGCTTTAGGTTCGTGGTTACCAAAGGTTCAAGGTTAGCTTCTTTGGTATCTTACTGCCTAACTTAGCTCGCTTATTGAGCTGTTATATACACTGTCTGGAGATTCCTTTCTTCTCTCCCTTCTTATTCCTCCTCCTCCATTCTTCATATGTTGTGTGTTTTGTTCTGTGCTCTTTTTAGGGGTGCTCCCATCTAGAGCAGTCCCTGTAGGATGCCCTGTAGAGGTTGTTTGTGGGAAGCAAATTCCCTCAGCTTTTGCTTGTCTGGGAATTGTTTAATCCCGCCATCATATTTAAATGATAGTCGTGCTGCATACAGTATCCTTGTTTCAAGGCCCTTCTGTTTCATTGCATTCAGTATATCATGCCATTCTCTTCTGGCCTGTAGGGTTTCTGTCGAGAAGTCTGATGTTAGCGTGATGGGTTTTCCTTTATAGGTGACCTTTTTCTCTCTAGCTGCCTTTAAAACTCTTTCCTTGTCCTTGATCCTTGCCATTTTAATTACTATGTGTCTTGGTGTTGTCCTCCTTGGATCCTTTCTGTTGGGAGTTCTGTGTAATTCCGTGGTCTGTTCGATTATTTCCTCCCCCAGTTTGGGGAAGTTTTCAGCAATTATTTCTTCAAAGAGACTCTCTATCCCTTTTCCTCTTTCTTCTTCTTCTGGTATCCCTATAATACGAATATTATTCCTTTTGGCTTGGTCACATATTTCTCTTAGTGTTGTTTCATTCCTGGAGATCCTTTTATCTCTCTCTATGTCAGCTTCTATACGTTCCTGTTCTCTGGCTTCTATTCCTTCAATGGGCTCTTGCATCTTATCCATTCTGCTTATAAATCCTTCCAGGGATTGTTTTTCTTCTGTGATCTCCTTCGTGACATCTGTGATCTCCTTCCGGACTTCATCCCACTGCTCTTGCATTTTTCTCTGCATCTCTGTCAGCATGTTCATGATTTTTATTTTGAATTCTTTTTCAGGAGGACTGGTTAGGTCTGTCTCCTTCTCAGGTGTTGTCTCTGTGATCTTTGTCTGCCTGTAGTTTTGCCTTTTCATGGTGATAGAGATAGTTTGCAGAGCTGGTACAAGTGACCGCTGGAAGAGCTTCCCTTCTTGTTGGTTTGTGGCCTTCTCCTGGGAGAATAGCGACCTCTAGTGGCTTGTGCTGGGCAGCTGTGTGCAGACAGGGCTTCTGCTTCCTGCCCAGTTGCTATGGGGTTTATCTCTGCTGTTGCTGTGGGCTTGGCCTGGCTGGGGCTGCTCCTCCAAAATGGTGGAGCCCCGTTGGAGGGGGAGCGGCCAGGAGGCTATTTATCTCCGTAAGGGGCCTCTGTGCTCCCTGCTGCCCAGGGGGTTAGAGTGCCCAGAGATCCCCAGATTCCCTGCCTCTGGTCTAAGTGACCTGTCCTGCCCTTTTAAGTCTTCCAAAAAGCACTCTCCAAACCAAAACAACCACAGCAACAATGAGAGAGGGAACAGAAAGAAAAAAAAAAAAAAAAGGAAAAAACATGTGATTTTTTTTTTTTTGTCCTCAGGCGCCGGTCCCAGGCACCCGCTCACTGGTCCTGTTGCCCTGTCTCCCTAGCACCGGGGTCCCTGTCCCTTCAAGGCTTCCAAAATGCACCCACCCACCAGTCCCGCAGGGAAAGAACGCTCGATATTCTTTGTCCTCAGGTTCTGGTCCCAGGCACCCGCTCACCAGTCCCACCGCCCTGCCTCCCTAGCACCGGGATCCCTGTCCCTTTAAGGCTTCCAAAAAGCACTCGCCAAAAAGAGAAAAAAAATGGGGAAAAACACACGATTTCCTCCGTCCTCAGGTGCCGGTCTCAGGCACCCGCCCACCTGTCCCACAGGGAAAAATGCGGGATAGTCTTTGTCCTCAGGTGCCAGTCCCAGGCACCCGCTCACCAGTCCCACCTTCCTGCCTCCCTAGCACCGGGGCCCCTGTCCCTTTAAGGCTTCCAAAAAGCACTCGCAAAAAAGAGGAAAAAAGAGGGGAAAAACGCGTGATTTCCTCTGTCCTCAAGTGCCGGTCTCAGGCACCCACCCACCGGTCCCGCAGGGAAAAATGCGGGCTATTCTTTGTCATCAGGCACCGGTCCCAGGCACTTGCTCACCAGTCTCGCCACCCTGCCTCCCTAGCACCGGGGTCCCTGTCCCTTTAAGGCTTCCAAGAAGCGCTCGCCAAAAAGAGAAAATAAAAGGGGAAAAACGCGTGATTTCCTCCGTCCTCAGGTGCCGGTCTCAGGCACCCGCCCGCCGGTCCCGCAGGGAGAAATGCGGGATATTCTTTGTCCTCAGGCGCCAGTCCCAGGCACCTGCTCACCGGTCCGGCCACCCTGCCTCCCTAGCAACGGGGGCCCGTCCCTTTAAGGCTTCCAAAAAGCACTCGCCAAAAAAAAAACCACTCTGGTTTCTTTCCACCCGCCGGGAGCCGGGGGGAGGGTCGCTCGGGTCCCGCTGGGCCGGGGCTTGTATCTTACCCCCTTCACAAGGCGCTGGGTTCTTGCAGGTGTGGATGTGGTCTGGATGTTGTCCTGTGTCCTGTGGTCTCTATTTTAGGAAGATTTTTCTTTGTTATATTTTCATAGCTCTATGTGTTTTTGGGAGGAGATTCCCACTGCTCTACTCATGCCGCCATCCTGGCTCCGCCCCCTTTGTCTCAATTTTTTAAAAAAATTCTTTTTGATTTCTACTTTGGCCCATTGATTGGTCAGTAGCAAGTTGTTCAATCTCCACATATCTGAAATTTCCAGTTTTCTTCATGTTATTAATTTCTAGTTTCATACAATTGTGGTCGGAAAAGATGCTTGATATCTGATGCCTCTTGAATTTATTAAAACTTGCTTTGTGGCCTAATATATGATCTAGCTTGCAAAATGTTTCATGTACACTTGAAAGAATACATATACTGTTGCTTTGGGATGGGATGTTCTGTAAATATTGCTTAAGTCCATAAGATATGACATGTCATTTAAAGCTAATGTTGCCTTATTGATTTTCTGTCTGCATGATCTATCCATTGATTTAAGTGGGGTATTAAAAGTCCCTTACTGTCATTCTATTGCTGTCTAATTTTCTCTTTAGTTCTGTTAGTATTTGCTGTATATATTGAAGTGATCCTTTTTGGCTGTATAGATACATACAAATGTAATATCTTCTTGTTTGACTCATTTATCATTATGTAATAGCCTTCTTTGTCTCTTATTACAGTCGTGATTTACAAAGTCTATTTAATATGATAAAATTAAAGCTTTTTTCACTTCCATTTCCATGAAATCTCTTCTCCATCCTTTCGCTGTCAGTCTATGTAGGTCCTTACATCTTAAGTGTGTTTCTATTAGGCAGCATATAGATTGATCTTAAAAATTCATTCAGGTACTGTCTTTTGATTCACCAATATAGTCCACTTATATTTAAAGTAATTATTGGTAGGTATGTGCTTATTGCCATTTTATAAATTGTTTTCTAGTTGTTTATAATTCATCTCTGCCCCTTTCTTCTTCTCTCACTCAACATTTGTTGTTTTATGACTTTCATTTGCTGGTATGTTTATACTCCTTTTTTATTATCATTTGTGAATTTAGTGTAGATTTCACTTTGTAGTTACCATGAGCATTACATGTAACAACTTTTATCTAAAAAAGTCTATTTTAAGTTGATGACAACTTAAGTTTGGTCCTATTCTAAAGCTCAACATTTTTACTCACCCCCCACACCATGCTTTGTTTTTAATGTCACATTTTATATCTTTTTATCTCATGTATCCCTTAATTGTTGTAATCAGTTATTTTTTTTATTACTTTTGTCTTTCAATCTTCATGCTACCTTTATAAGGAATCAATCTACTACCTTTTCTATATACTTCTCCAGTGAGATTTATTCTTACGTGTATGTTCTTTTAACTAATGAGTACCCTGTCTTTGCAGTTTAAAGAAGTCCCTTTAACATTTCTTGTAAGGCCAATTTAGTAATGATGAAGTTCTTTGGCATTTGCTCACAAGGAAAACTATTTTTTTCTTCAATTCTGAGAAAACTTTGCCAGGTAGAGTATTTTTGTTTGGAAGTTTTTTTCTTTCATCATTTTGAATATATCATGCCACTCCATTTTAGCCTGGAAGTTTTGCTGAAAAATCTGCTGATATTCTTATGAGGGTTCCCTTGTATATAACAAGCTGTTTTTAAAAATTATTTGCTACTTTTATTCTCACCTAGACTTTAGCTTTTGATGTTTTAATTATAATGTCTCAGTGTGGGTCTTCCTAGGTTCTAGTTACATAGAACTTTTTTGGGCTTCCTTTATCTGGATGTCTGTTTCTTTTCCCAAGTTTAAAGAAGTTTTCAGTCATTGTCTTTTAAATGTGTTATCTGCCCCTTTCTCTTCTCCTTCTGGAAGCCCTACAATAGCAATATTAGTCCTTTGGATGTTGTCCCATAAGTCTCATAAGGTATCTTCATTTTTAAAAAATTATTTTTCTTTTTCCTACTCTGACTGGATGAGTTCCACTGAGTTTTCTTCAACACAATAGATTTTTTTCTCCTGCTTTGTTTAGTCAGTTGTTGAAATCTTCTAGGGCATTTTTCAGTTTAGTCATTGTATTCATCAATTTTGTTACTCTATTTGGAATTCCCATATATTTTCCATTTCTTTTGTTGCAGTTCTTAGTGTGTTTGTATATTCCTCTCCCCAGTTCACTGAGCATCGTTATGGCCATTACTTTGAACTCTTCATCAGGTAAATTACTTACCGCTGTTTCATTATGGATTTTTTCTGAGTTTTTTTTATCTTGTTCTTTCATTTGTAACATATCCCTCTGTTTCTTCATTTTGCTTGACTCACTGTATTGGTTTCTATGTAGTAGATGAAGCAACCTTCTCTCTCTCTCTGAATGAGTGTCCTCATCAGGAGATGAACTTTTTCATTCAGCCTTGCCCCAGCTGTTGTTCAGCTGTCAAATCTCTGGTTTGTTTAAACAGCTTATTTTATTTTTAAGAGCTCCCAGTATTTCAGCATGTCCCAAGACCTGTCAGTTTTTAAAAGGAAAGGATCTCAGCATCTACATTCAGGAAGACTAGAAGCCATATCCTCAAGCAGCTTTTAAACTTATATCAATATATACAGTCTTGAGGAGCTTCACATATAAATCCCACTGCCAACAAACCAGGCAATCTGGAGGTGTCCACTAGGTGGCAATCACAAAAATCAGGACTGTCTAAGTAACTTCCTGGGAGATACCAGTGAGCTGGAGAAGGTTAGATGGAGAGCGCTAAGATGGCATTCATAGCTTACATTTCTTGAAAGCTGCTCTGTAGGCCATTAAATGTGTGTTAGATCTGAAGCTGCCTCTCAGTCTGAAGCTCTAGGACAAAGTAGCCTCCTTCACTCGAAGATGTGGTTGTAGTTCTACCTGCTCTCACTGTAGTACCCTGGGGATTATAGCCTGCTAAGAACTGTCTCTCTGATTGCCACTGCCCCATGGGACCTAGGAATGCAAGTCTCTCTGTCCAACAGCTCCAGGTTATCAAGGGGTGTCACCTGGACATCAGCTGCAAAATCTGACACCAGATGTATATAAAGCTCCCCTCCAGCAGAGATGCTGTAGAACACAACAGAGAGTTAGTGCAAAGATAGTACGTACCTTCCGAGGTCTCTGGAAAAGATGACAGTCAGACCCTGATGTGTCTTTCATTAGATGCCTTCCCTTCAGGCCATAGTAATGATGATTATCAATAGGCTCCTTCACAGAAAGACCAAACTGCTGGTTCTGTTCTTTCTTGATGTGCCCTGGCAGAGAAGGGGTGATAGCTATTTAAGGACTCTTTCTCCATTGGTTACAGTCTTTGCGGGACTTACAAGAGCAAGTACCACTGGCCACCAGAGCCAGGTGATGTAGAGGTGTCCCTGGCAGTAGCCACAAATACTGGGGAGCCAGAAAGAGGTAGGAGTTCCTTTCTGGGTGAAACCAACTATTATAGTCCAATGTGACCAGGAACACAAGGTCCCCTGGCTTCTAGTGCATGCAGTCAAGACGCATTCCTTGGGCAGCAGCTGCAAAAAGATGGGCAGCATGTTCATATGAAGACTCTCTTCTAAGAACTGCTCTGGAGCATGGCAAAGGGGGAGCACAAAGTCTCCATCCCACACAACTAGATGTACGTTGTTTAATTAGATGCCTATCTCTCAAGCTAAGTTTTAATATAAGCATGTGGTCTTCCTTCACTTTAAGTCTGGGGATGATAATCTACTTCTTAGCTGGGCTCTGAAGCAAATGAATCCAAGTATGTGAGCCTTAGAAGGGGCATTTCTCAGATTGCTACCATATTGCGGCTCTCAGGACATGAGTATTGTTGGCCTTCAAAATTAAATATACATTTAAGTGACAAACTCTCAAAATATCTTAAAGTGGATATGCCCAGTGTAGTGTTTGAACCCTTTGCTTCTCAGGGGGGAGCTCTGGCTTTTGAGTTCCCTTCCAGTTATGCGCTGCTGTGCCAGGGGTGGGATTTATGATGAGATTGTGTCCCAGGCTTTCCTGTCCAGTTTGATGTGGTCTTCTCATTTGCCCCGTGTATGGTCATCACTAAGCAAGCCTTTAGGTTTTTTAAGAAGAAATTGTGTCATATGTAGCTATAGACTCAGTGTGTCCATGGGAAAAGGGAAGTTCAGAATCTTTATATGTTACCACTTGATCTGGAATCCTTCTTGTTGAGTTTGAGCACTTACTCTGTACCATGATATGAACCATTCAGAAAGTCTTATTTGAGATGTAGTTTAATTTTTTCCTCTATATTCTAGAGGTCTTTTTAAATTTCTATCTCCAATAGTGGCCCTCAAGGCAGCTATCTCATTCAACAGATTGGGAAACTGAGGAACCGAGAGGTTAAGTAATTTTTTAAAACCACACTGGCAGAATAAAAGTTCTCTGATCTTTGGGTTGGGCCCTTAAAATGCTTGTAATGGGCCCAACTTTGTTCGTAGAATTTGTTTTTCCTAAGCTAAAGGACATCTACTAAAGAATATCTGCTCAGTGTTCTTTGATCCTGCTTCTGAATGTTGGTAGCATCCTTTTGGTTTTTTTTTGTTTGTTTGTTTCTGATTCAGACAGCTCCCATTTTAAGAACAGTCTCCTTTTGACAGTTACTGAAGAAAAGATTTGTGTTTCTCCCCTTGAGCATTATGTTTTAGAGTCTGTTTGTTTACTTGGCTGAATTTTACCCAAGGCCTTTGAAACTAACAAAACCTGAGTTGTTGCTATGTTCAAAATCTTGTAGAAATATAGGTCTTACTGGCCAAGTTAAAACACACACACACACTCATTACTTCCATGCACACCAACAATAACAAAATGGCCATTTAACTGTTCCTACAATTTGGCATATGTTGTTTTCATAAGGAGGCAAACTTAATATAGGTTAAAAATCTAGACATTGACATCTACACATGATCTCCTTGAAAAGGTATTTTCTTCAACTTGTTTATTCTTTTTTGCTCTGCTGCTAAACTCACCCTACCCACTCTACTATTTCTTTTTGTGACACTTTCTCCAGTCTTCACACCAATATTTTCTTCATATTTAGCATATTTATTTAGGTCTTCATATTTAGCACAGAGTTGAACTGTGCCCATCACCTATATTTCTTGAGAGTATCAAGTGGTAGTAATGGTGAAAACATTTTGAAAATAATATCACCCCATTGCCTGAAGAACTGTCCAAAGACCTTAATATGCAATACACAGTTTTCCCATTCCTATTTTGCATCAGCTCTTTCTGCTGTTCACTGCCCTCTCCCTGCCCCACCCAGCCTTTCTATCAGCTGCTGTGCTCTCCATTTTTCCAGAAATATGCCACACCATTTAAAATCTCTGCTTCCCACATGCTAGTCCTTTTGCCTATAGTGTCCATCCCTACACCATTGCCCCACCTCCCCAAAACAATTTCTTTTGCAATATCTTTTATCTTCTAAGATCCAATTTAGTGGAAGCCTTCTGGAGCACCCTTGAGCCTTTTGTCACTTCTTTCCTTTTGACTACATATGGCATTTTTTTCAAACCTGCATTATAATTCTTTTGTTTTTTTTAATATTTTTCATTTTATTCAAGAAAAAAAGCATTAACCTAGCCTTTTTCTGTGAGTAGTTGTGCCACTGAGCCCTTATCAACTGAACGCTATGAAACCTTGATACTTATACCTGGAAATTTGTCTAGATTTATCATAAAAGAGCCTCAACATTTATTTAGTTAGGTTCAACCAACAGCTGCTTAATGAACTAGCAGTGAATACAGTGAACCTGCTGTGAACTAGACATTACACTATAAACTAGTACTGCAAATATAAATAAGAGAGAGACCCTGCCTGAAAGAGATTTATATTCCAAAACAGCATTGAGATTCTATTCAAATATAATAGCAGCACCTGTGCCCAGTGGTGACACCAACAAAAATAAGTCTGGTCCCTGAACTGGGGAGATCAGATCTAACATGAAAGGTAGACACACGAATAAGAAAGACAATGTGAGTCTATGCGTAAGTGGAAGATCATTAACAGGGTCAGCAGGCAAGTGACCTCACAGGATTGGATGGTCTGAACCAATTTACTATAGTCCAGAGTGTGTTTGTCACCCTTGTAAGTCCAGGAGTTAGACAATAGCAATGCAGTCAGGAGAGATGATCAACCTCTCCACCAAGGAAATTTTGACTAAATTCTGGACACTAATGGATAAATCATTACAGACATTCTTTTCCCATAGTCAGAATGTTCATATTCTAACTTATTCCCTTTTGAATGATAAGGAACAATATCAAAGACATGTAGAGCTACTATGGGTTGTATATTTACTCACTTAATCCTCAGCACAAGCTCATAAGGTAGGAAATATACTCATTTTACAGGTAAGAAAAATGAGACATAGGGAGGTTCAGTAATTTGCTTAATTTATGGCCAGGAAATGAAAAGAATCAGGATTTGAATCCAGCTTGGTTTTTTTTTTTTTTTTTTTGAGAGGGCATCTCTCATATTTATTGATCAAATGGTTGTTAACAGTTAACAACAACAAAATTCTGTACAGGGGACCCAATGCACAATCATTAATCCACCCCAAGCCTAATTCTCATCAGTCTTGGATCTTCTGAAGCACAACGAACAAGTTCTTACAGGGTGTACAAATTCTTACATAGTGAATAAGTTCTTACATGGTGAACAGCACAAGGGCAGTCGTCACAGAAACTTTCGGTTTTGATCACGCATTATGAACTATAAACAATCAGGTCAAATATGAATATTCGTTTGATTTTTATACTTGATTTATATGTGAATCCCACATTTCTCCCTTATTATTATTATTATTATTATTATTATTATTATTATTATTTTTAACAAAATGCTGAAGTGGTAGGTAGATGCAAGATAAAGGTAGAAAACATAGTTTAGTGCTGTAAGAGAGCAAATGTAGATGATCAGGTGTGTGCCTATGGGCTAAGTATTAATCCAACCTAGACAAGGGCAACAAAACATCCACAAATGCAGAAGATTTCTCTCAAAACAGGGGGGTGAGGTTCTAAGCCTGATTTCTCACCTGATGGCCCCCCTGCAACTGTGCCTGTCTTAGGTTGTTCCTCCCTTGAGGAATCTTACCCGTCTCTGGCTAACCAGTCATCTTCCAGGGCCATACAGGGAAATGTAAACTTGGTAAGTGAGAGAGAAGCAATATTGTTTGAAAAGGTTAGCTTTTTACTTCTTTCCAGATTTACTCCCTGTGGGTTTTATGCCCAGCATTTGTCTTGAGTTATCTTTACCACTTGGAGGAATTATGATACTCAGTAAATTCGATATGAGGCACGAATTCTATTTAAGGGTTGTAATTAGGAAGGAAGAAGAAAAGCTACAGAAGTAGCAGAAGGAAGAAAACATGGGAAGATTGGTTATTTCTTTGACATATTTTCTTGTAGAGAAGCATGTATAGGTTTTAAACTACTAATTAAATTGCGCACACACATTAACATAATAGGAATACAGTTACATAACAAAAGCAGACCTACAATTTCCAGCCATCTCCAGTGAAACCAAGAAAACCAGTTATGCACCCTAAGCATTTGTGAAAACTTATCTATGATATGATAGATATTGTCTAACTGAATTTGAATAGTTTGGGAAAAATCAGACCATTTAAAACAACACATTCCTGGGAACTGTTCACATCCCATACGTTCTTTTAACAGTAGAGAGTCTATAGTCGCAAGATTTTGGAGCACTGCAACTTGCACTTCTCCTAATTCTTGGTTGAGTTCCAACAGTATAGATCTAGTCAAATTTGTTATTTTACTGTATGCACAGGCCAGCTTAGATATCTCCTTCTTCATTCCAGTGGCAATTCCAGGAACCAGTGCGATGAATGCAGCTACAACTGCAACAGCACCAGGATCTTTGTTGATGTTTTTTGATAATCATCTTCTGGAATGACTCTTCCAGAGTATGTTGATGTTGGAAGTTCTTCTTCATATCGTATCTTAGTTCATTTTCTGGGTAGCCAAATTAGGCTTTGATCCTCTGTATAAACACAAACAGACCCTTTGCCCACACTTTGATATGCCCTTTATACCATTGTGAAGAACTTATTGGAGGTCACCAAACAGGAACTGCTATTTTTTTTTTTTTGCTTTTTTTATCGTTAATCTACAATTACATGAAGAATATTAGGTTTACTAGGCTCTCCCCTCTTCAAGGTTCCCCCTATAAACCCCTTTACAATCACTGTCCATCAGCATAGCAAAATGCTGTAGAATCACTACTTGTCTTCTCTGTGTTGTACAGACCTCCCCTTTCTCCCAACCCCCCCATTATCCATGCTAATCTTAATACCTCTCTTTGTCTCCCCCCCCATTATCCCTCCCTACCCACCCATCCTCCCCAGTTCCTTTCCCTTTGGTACCTGTTAGTCCATTCTTGGGTTCTGTGATTCTTCTGCTGTTTTGTTCCTTCAGTTTTTCCTTTGTTCTTATACTCCACAGATGAGTGAAATCATTTGGTATTTCTCTTTCTCCACTTGGTTTATTTGACTGAGCATAATACCCTCTAGCTCCATCCATGTTGTTGCAAATGGTAGGATTTGTTTTCTTCTTATGGCTGAGTAATATTCCATCATGTATATGTACCACATCTTCTTTATCCAATCATCTACTGATGGACACTTAGGTTGCTTCCAATTCTTGGCTATTGTAAATAGTGCTGTGATAAACATAGGGGTGTATCTGTCTTTTTCAAACACGAGTGTTGTGTTTTTAGGGTAAATTCCTAGGAGTGGAATTCCTGGGTCAAATGGTAAGTTTATTTTGAGCATTTTGAGGAACCTCCATACTGCTTTTCACAATGGTTGAACTAATTTACATTCTCAACAGCAGTGTAGGAGGGTTCCCCTTTCTCCACAGCCTCGACAACATTTGTTGTTGTTTGTCTTTTGGATGGTAGCCATACTTACTGGTGTGAGGTGATATCTCATTGTAGTTTTAATTTGCATTTCTCTCATAATTAGCGATGTGGAACATCTTTTCATGTGTCTGCTGGCCATCTGTATTTCTTTTTTGGAGAACTGTCTGTTCAGTTCCTCTGCCCATTTTTTAAGTGGATTATTTGTTTTTTGTTTGTTGAGGTGGGTGAGCTCTTTATATATTTTGGACATCAAGCCTTTATTGGATCTGTCATTTACAAATATATTCTCCCATACTGTAGGGTTCCTTTTTGTTCTATTGATGGTGTCTTTTGCTGTACAGCTTAATATAGTCCTACTTGTTCATTTTTGCTGTTGTTTTCCTTGCCTGGGGAGATATGTTCAAGAAGAGGTCACTCATGTTTATGTCTAAAAGGTTTCTACCTATGTTTTTTTCTAAGAGTTTTATGGTTTCATGACTTACATTCAGGTCTTTGATTCATTTTGAATTTACTTTTGTGTATGGGATTAGACAATGGTCCAGTTTCTTTCTCCTACATGTAGCTGTCCAGTTTTGCCCAGCATCATCTGTTGAAGAGACTGTCATTTTGCCATTGTATGTCCATGGCTCCTTTATCAAATATTAATTGACCATACATGTTTGGTTTAATGTCTGGAGTCTCTAATCTGTTCCACTAGTCTGTGGCTCTGTTCTTGTGCCCATACCAAATTGTCTTGATTACTAGGGCTTTGTAGTAGAGCTTGAAGTTGGGGAGTGAGATCCCCCCTACTTTATTCTTCTTTCTCAGGATTGCTTTGGCTATTTGGGGTCTTTGGTGTTCCCATATGAATTTTTGAATTATTTGTTCCAGTTCGTTGAAGAATGTTGCTGGTAATTTGATAGGGATTGCATCAAATCTGTAAATTGCTTTGGGCAATATGGCCATTTTGATGATATTAATTCTTCTAGCCGTGAGCATGGGATGAGTTTCCATCTGTTAGTGTCCCCTTTAAGTCACTCTTAAGAGTGACTGGTAGTTTTCAGAGTATAACTCTTTCACTTCTTTGGTTAGGTTTATTCCTAGGTATTTTATTTTTTTTGATGCAATTGTGAATGGAGTTGTTTACCTGATTTCTCTTTCTGTTGGTTCATTGTTAGTGTATCAGAAAGCCACAGATTTCTGTGTGTTGATTTTGTATCCTGCAACTTTGCTGTATTCCGATATCAGTTCTGGTAGATTGGGGGTGGAGTCTTCAGGGTTTTTTATGTATAGTATCATGTCATCTGCAAATAGTGACAGTTTAACTTCTTCTTTACCAATCTGGATTCCTTGTATTTCCTTGTTTTGTCTAATTGCCATGGCTAGGACCTCCAGTACTATGTTAAATAACAGTGGGGAGAGTGGGTATCCCTGTCTAGTTCCCGATCTCAGAGGAAAAGCTTTCAGCTTCTCTCTGTTCAGTATAATGTTGGCTGTGGGTTTATCGTACGTGGCCTTTATTATGTTGAGGTACTTGCCCTCTATTCCCATTTTGCTGAGAGTATTTATCATGAATGGATGTTGAACTTTGTGAAATGCTTTTTCAGCATCTATGGAGATGATCATGTGGTTTTTGTCTTTCTTTTTGTTGATGTGGTGGATGATGTTGATGGACGTTCGAATGTTGTACCATCCTTGCATCCCTGGGATGAATCCCACTTGGTCATGGTGTACGATCCTTTTTGATGTATTTTTAAATTCAGTTTGCTAATATTTTATTGAGTATTTTTGCATCTACGTTCATCAGGGATATTGGTCTGTAGTTTTCTTTTTTGGTGGGGTCTTTGTCTGGTTTTGGTATTAGGTGATGTTAGCTTCATAGGATGAGTTTGGGAGTACCCCTCCTCTTCTATTTTTTGGAAAACTTTAAGGAGAATGAGTATTATGTCTTCCCTGTATGTCTGATAAAATTCTGAGGTGAATCCATCTGGCCCGGGGGTTTTGTTCTTTGGTAGTTTTTGATGACCGCTTCAATTTCATTGCTGGTAATTGGTCTGTTTATATTTTCTGTTTCTTTCTGGGTCAGTCTTGAAAGGTTGTATTTTTCTAGGAAGTTGTCCATTTCTCCTAGGTTTCCAAGCTTGTTAGCATATAGGTTTTCATAGTACTCACTAATAATTCTTTGTATTTCTGTGGGGTCCGTTGTGATTTTTCCTTTCTCATTTCTGATACTGTTGATTTGTGTTGACTCTCTTTTCCTCTTAATAAGTGTGGCTAGAGGCTTATCTATTTTGTTTATTTTTGTGAAGAACCAGCTCTTGGTTTCATTGATTTTTGCTATTGTTTTATTCTTCTCAATTTTATTTATTTCTTCTCTGATCTCTATTATGTCCCTCCTTCTGCTGACCTTAGGCCTCATTTGTTCTTCTTTTTCCAATTCGATAATTGTGACATTAGACCATTTATTTGGGATTGTTCTTCCTTTTTAAATATGCTTGGATTGCTATATACTTTCCTCTTAAGACTACTTTTGCCCCACAGTAGTTGGGGCTTAGTGTTGTCGTTTGTTTCCATATATTGCTGGATCTCCATTTTGATTTGGTCATTGATCCATTGATTATTTAGGAGCGTGTTGTTAAGCCTCCATGTGTTTGTGAGCCTTTTTGCTTTCTTTGTACAGTTTATTTCTAGTTTTATGCCTTTGTGGTCTGAAAAGTTGGTTGATAGGATTTCAATCTTTTGGAATTTACTGATGCTCTTTTTGTGGCCTAGTATGTGGTCTATTCTGGAGAATGTTCCATGTGCACTTGAGAAGAATGTGTATCCTGTTGCTTTTGGATGTAGAGTTCTGTAGATGTCTATTAGGTCCATCTGTTCTAGTGTATTTTTCAGTGCCTCTGTGTCCTTACTTATTTTCTGTCTGGTGAATCTGTCCTTTGGAGTGAGTGGTATGTTGAAGTCTTCTAGAATGAATGCATTGCCTTCTATTTCCTCCTTTAGTTCTGTTAGTATTTATTTCAGGTATGTTGGTGCTCCTGTATTGGGTGCATATATATTTATAATGGTTATATCCTCTTGTTGGACTGAGCTCTTTATCATTATGTAATGTCCTTCTTTGTCTTTTGTTACTTTATTTTGAAGTCTGTCTTTTCTGCTACCAGAATTGCAACACCTGCTTTCTTCTCACTATTGTTTGCCTGAAATATGTTTTTCCATCCCTTGACTTTAAGTCTGTGCATGTCTTTGGGTTTGAGGTGAGTCTCTTGTAAGCAGCATATGGATGGATCTTGCTTTTTTATCCATTCTATTACTCTGTGTCTTTTGATTGGTGCATTCAGTCCATTTACATTTAGGGTGATTATTGAGAGGTATGAACTTATTGCCATTGCAGGCTTTTAGTTTGTGGTTACCAAAGGTTCAGGGTTAGCTTCTTTACTATCTTACTGTCTAACTTAACTCGCTTGTTGAGCTATTATAAACGCGGTCTGATGATTTTTTATTTCTCTCCCTTCTTATTCCTCCTCCTCCCTTCTTCATATCTTGGGTGTTCTGTTCTGTGCCATCTAGAGCAGTCCCTGTCGGATGCCCTGTAGAGGTGGTTTGTGGGAGGTGAATTCCCTCAACTTTTTCTTATCTGGGAATTGTTTAATACCTCCTTCATATTTAAATGATATTCGTGCTGGATACAGTAGTCTTGGTTCGAGTCCCTTCTGTTTCATTGCATTAAGTATATCATGACATTCTCTTCTGACCTGTAGAGTTTCTGTTGAGAAGTCTGATGATAGCCTGATGGGTTTTCCTTTGTAGGTAACCTTTTTTTCTCTCTTGCTGCCTTTAATACTTTGTTCTTGTCTTTGATCTTTGCCATTTTAATTATTATGTGTCTTGGTGTTGCCCTCCTTGGATCCCTTGTCATGGGAGTTCTCTGTACCTCTGTTGTCTGAGAGGCCATTTCTTCCCCTAGTTTGGGGAAGTTTTCAGCAATTTTTTCTTCAAAAACACTTTCTATCCCTTTTTCTCTCTTCTTCTTCTTCTGGTACCCCTATAATGCATATATTGTTCCTTTTTGTTTGGTCACTCAGCCCTCTTAGAATTCTTTCATTCCTGGAGATCCTTTTATGTCTCTTTGCATCAGCTTCTCTGCCTTCCTGTTCTCTGTTCTCTGTGTCTTGGTGTTGTCCTCCTTGGATCCTTTCTGTTGGGGGTTGTGTGCATTTCCGTGGTCTGTTTGATTATTTCCTCCCCCAGTTTGGGGAAGTTTTCAGCAATTATTTCTTCAAAGACACTTTCTATCCCTTTTCCTCTCTCTTCTTCTTCTGGTACCCCTATAATACGGATATTTTTCCTCTTAGATTGGTCACACTGTTCTCTTAATATTGTTTCATTCCTGGAGATCCTTTTATCTCTCTCTATGTCAGCTTCTGTGTGTTCCTGTTCTCTGGTGTCTATTCCTTCAATGGCCTCTTACATCTTATCCATTCTGCTTATAAATCCTTCCAGAGTTTTTTTCACTTCTGTAATCTCCAACCTTGCAACTGTGATCTCCCTCCAGACTTCATCCCATTGCTCTTGCATTTTTCTCTCCATCTCCATCAGCATGTATATGATTTTTATTTTGAATTCTTTTTCAGGAAGACTGGTTAGTTCTGTCTCCTCTGATGTTGCATCTGTGATCTTGGTTTGTCTGTAATTTTGCCTTTTCATGGTGATAGAAATAGTTTGCAGAGCTGGAACGAATGACAGCTGGAAGAACTTCCCTTCTTGTTGGTTTGTGGCCTTCCTGTCCTGGGAGATCAGCGACCTCTAGTGGCTTGTGCTGGGCAGCTGTGCGCAGACAGGGCTCCTGCTTCCTACCCTGCTTCTATGTAGTTTATCTCTGCCTTTGCTGTGGGCATGGCCTGGCTTTTGGTGCTGCTCCAAATGGAGGAGCCCCGTTGGATGGGGAGTGGCCAGGAGGCTCTTTATCTCAGTAAGGGGCCTCCGTGTTCCCTGCTGCCCATGGGGTTAGATTGCCCAGAGATCCCCAGGTTCCTTACCTCTGGACTAAGTGCCCCACCCTGCCCCTTTAAGGCTTCCAAAAAGCACTTACCTAAACAAAACAAAACAAAAACAAACAAAAAATTTAAATAATTAAACAAACAAACAAAAAAGCAGAAAAAGAAACCCACTTGCTTTTCTTTGTCCCCAGGCGCTGGTCTCAGGCATCCACTCACCAGTCTTGCTACCCTGTTTCCCTAGTATTGTGTTCCCTGTCCCTTTAAGACCTCCAGAAAGCACTCACCAAAAAAGAGAAGGAAAAAAAAATGGCTGCTCTCATTTCTTTGTTCTCCAGCGCCGGCCTCAGGCACCTACTCACCGGTCTTGATGCCCTGTTTCCCTAGTATTGGGGTCCTTATCCATTTGTGACTTCCAAAAAGCACTCGCCAAAAAAAGAAGAAAAAAATGGCCACTCGCGTTTCTTTGTTCTTAGGTGCCAGCCTCAGGCATCCGCTCACCGGTCTTGCTGCCCTGTTTCCCTAGTATTGGTGTCCCTGTCCCTTTAAGACTTCCAAAAAGCATTAGCCAAAATAAAAAATAAAAAAAAATGCCTGCTTGCTTTTGTTTGTTCTCTAGCGCCGGCCTCCAGTACCTGCTCACCAGTCTTCCTGTCCTGTTTCCCTAGTATCCAGGACCCCACACATGCACTGTGTCTGCAATCTGGTCCAGATGGCTGGGGCTGGGTGTTCAGCAGTCCTGGACTCCCTCTCCTTCCCTGCTCTGACTCCTCTCCTCCTGCCGGGAGCTGGGGAGGGGCACTTGGGTCCCGTGGGGCCAGGGCTTGTATCTTACTCCCTTCGCGAGGTGCTGGGTTCTCACAGGTGTGGATGTGGTCTGGATGTTGTCCTGTGTCCTCTGGTCTCTATTCTAGGAAGAGTTTGTCTTTGTTATATTTTCATAGATACATGTGGTTTTGGCAGGAGATTTCCACTGCTCTACTCATGCTGCCATCTTGGCTCCGCCTCCCTTGCATTATAATTTTTATTGTGAAGTGCTATCATTATAATTGTATTGATAAGCCAGTCTCCTTCAATGGAATGCAAGCTCTTCCAGACCAATATTTTTATTTTTATGAATGTAGCTTCTAGTTCTCTGCTCATCCTGGCTAGTAGTAGATGCTCAACAGACATTAGAATGGGGAGAAGGGGCTTAAACATATTGCAGGAGGGATTTATTTAAAAATAGGTAAATTTTTCCTTACTTGTTGATTTCTTTAATTGTTTTATTTTTGGTGGATCTTTTAAAATTTGTTTTTGTTTTCTATTTGCTTGTCCTGATTTTTCCATCTGTATCATCTATTTAAGAGGTCTGCTGTCCTAATATTCCTCCTAGCTACAATATCTCCCTTTAGCACCTTTCTGTCCTATGCAGTACTGTGCCTTGCAGCTTTCGTTATGTTCTCATCACCCCAGGGCAGCACACATCTGGTCCATGTGCTACCACCCTTCTTTTCTGTGTCCTTGGCAGACTTCAGTAATGAATCCCAGTTCAGGAGCCCTTGAATCCTCCCAAGATAACACTCAAGGAAATAATTTACAGTAGCCTGGAAAGTCAAGCCTGTTTGCCCTTTCTGGACTGGAAGATTATTTTCTAGAGCTTTCAGTTGCTCTTTCCAAGATCAGGACCTGATTGCAGTTAAAGTGAGTACATTTAGGTGCCCCTTCCCTTTCTTACCTCCAAAGTATAACCCCTTTCTTGAGAGATTATGAGTCTTATTTTAGAGCTTTGGGAAAGTTTAACAAGCTACCAGATTTGATCCATTAGACTTCAAAATCTAAGAAGCACTTCAGCAACATTTTACCTCACCTATGACATCTGAAGAGTTGTTTCTATAGTTCAAATTTTGTATAAATGAATGTTAATGTTCCTGGAGGATTTCTGGGTCTTAAAACACTCATTCTTTAACAAAGCATAGCATTTAAAAAAGTATTTTACCCTCCGAAGGCTAGATATAGTGGCAAAGACCTATTGATTATGTTTTCTGATAGGTGTTATCATATCTACTAATGACATTTTTATGTCATTATTGTTGGTCTAACAAAGAATATAGAAAATCCTGATGAAAAACTGACTTATAGCCATAATACAGCTGATAAAAGGTCCCTTCCCCAGGATCAAAAATATAATCTATTTGTCGTGGTCACTGATTTTCTGGTATCTTTCTTCAGTCATGTAGAAGGCATATTGGTCACCCTAATTTTAAGTTTACGACTCTAGTCTCATTCTCCTTTAGGAGGTAAAATATACACTCTAAGTAAGGAGAGTCTAAAGTTCCATATAAGCAAGTACGTGACCTTCTGACATTATGTTTACAACATAGAGGATAACAAAAAGTAATCTTTTGCATTTAAAGATAATTCAGGGTATGTGGATATCTGAAATTTTACTCAAAGCTATGGGATGGAACTCAAGCAAATATTTCTACTTTCTTCCATATGGTATTTGTTAAACCCTAAATGGGGAAAATAATCGGAGAGGGATAGATAAACAGTAATATTTCACAATATCTTTGGATGGTATATAAAAGAAGTACAATGTTTTCGGATACATAAATCACAGCTCAGTAAAGACATCAGGGAAAAGTACTCAGTAGAGACTCTAAATTTGGGAAATATGACAAAGTATAGGCATAAAGGGGGAAAGGAGCAAAAAAAGAAAAAAAAGGAAGGATTACAAATTTGCCTGTGGTGTGAATGATGGTTCTTCTGCACTACTTCTTATTAACAGAGCTTAGGGTAAACCAGCTGAAAGGGTCTTTTCTGAAGAGAGTTTCCTAAGAGAAGAATTAAAGTAGTTCAATTGGATGTTTGTCCAAGTCAGGGCTTTCCTTTATGCCTTTCGAGGGCATCCCACACCTGAGAGTAGTTTCCTGCTTGTCCACCCTTGAAAGCCAACCACACCCAGAGAACACCCAGCCAGGCAGCCCTCCTATTCATGGGTGGAATTTAGCGGTAAGACAGACGTGAATATAAAAGAGCATATATAGTATGTACATTTAACTTATCTCAAGTCAACTTTATGTGATTGGCAGGAATATTCAGAAAAGTAATGCAAGGATCTGTCATTACTAAGTAGGAACATGCTCTAGGTAGATAGTGAGCTAGGAGACACAGATTCACTTATTCCGTAGGACTCAGTTCTTCCATGCTTTTCTTAATGGGACCATCTCATTGTACTTAATATAATCTGATTATATAAGTATGATTAGTGTAATAACAGATTAAAAATAATTATTTGATAACATGTTTAATTTGATTTCTTTGCTAGAGGAAGACCTTTGTGATATATTTATCATGAAATACTGGACATTTTACTGGTATTTTGGGGTCATTTTGACCTCAACTATGGGTGGTTCTATATCCTAACCTTTATGTAAAATTACTCCACTATCAAACACCAGAGGAAATTGCACCTTTAATAAAATAGTTCATTCACTCTCACCATTCATGTTCATAATTAAGTTTCCTGGGATAATTGAGTTTAAATGTACAGTTTGCATTTAAACAAATGTATACACTCCTATAACCACCGCTTTAATCAAGATGTAGAGCTCTTGCACTGCTAGGAAGTCCAGTGAGTCCTCATGTTTCCCTCCTCTGTCTGAAGCAAGCAGTATTCTGCTTTTAAAAATACTTACAAATGGCCTTACAGGATATATTCTGTTATTCCTGGCTGCTTTCATTTAACATGATGGTCTGAGGTCTATCCATGTTCTTGTGTGTATTAGTAGATTGTTTACTGTTATTCCTACCATTGTCATTGGATGAATTGTTGATGTATTTTGTTCATTCTCCTTTTGGTAGACAGCCAGGCCATTTTCAATTTGGGAATAGTAAGAATCATGCTGTTATGGACATTTATGAACCAAGCTTTGTGTGGACATAAATTTTAACATATCTGGGGGTAAATACCAAGGATTGGAGTTGCTGAGTCATGAGGTAGGTATATATTTACTTTTATAAGGAACCATCAAATGGTTCATTATGCGTCACTTCCACTATTTAATATCACAAGTGATTTATGGGAAATCTAATTGTTCTGTCTGCCTCCTAACAATTGTACTGTAGCCTTTTTAATTTGAAGCATTCTAGTCAATGTGAAATGGTTTCTCTTCTTGTTTTAATTTGTGTTTTCCTGTTGGCTAATAACGTTAAGTGCTTTAGTTTAGTTTGTGTTTATTGGTCGTTTATCTACTTTTGGCCAAGTCTCTATTCAAGTCTTTAGACCAATGTTTAATTGCATTGCCTTTTGAATTATTTAGTTACTGGAGCTGTTTAAATATTTTGGTGATAAGCTCTCTGTCTTATATATATAGTACAGATAGGTTCTCCCAGTCTGTTCCTTTTCATTTTCCTCATGATGTCTTCTGAGACAGGAGATTTTCATTTGATGAATTCCAGCTTATTTTCATTTTCATTTTATGCTCTGTTCTTTTTTTGTTCTCCCTGAGAAGTCTTTGACTACAAAATCATAAAGATAACTTCTAGAAGTTTTATGGCTCTAGTTTTTACATGGAGGACTATGAAATTTTTGCATTTGAGCTTTTGTAGTTTCACATCCAACACAATAACTTACAGGTTCTTCAAAAGTTTGATTGGTGTCCCCTGGTCTAAGCAAAGGCTGTACTTCACTGCCAGGCTTATTGCTCCTCCTACTCTAACTCCAACCTTAGAAGCTTGCCCTCAAGTATAAAATCATCCTCTGAAGTTTGATTCTTTCAGATTCTTTTAAATCTATAACTCTTCAATGTCTTTTAACAAAGGCACATATTAATTAGGTTTATCTCACTAATTTTTATAGTGGTAGCAGAAGTGACATTTATTCATGTTCTTCTGCATGCTAACCATAAGTGAAACTCACTCCCCCATTCTTAAATAAAAAATGGCAGACTTATGAAGAAAACCAGCTGCATTGGAAAGAAAAACATATTCATGAAGGACAGACAAATATTAATAAATGATGTAGCCATTGCAAAAATAGGTAATGTGATGTACAGAAGGGTGTATTTAAAACCCTCCCATCAATATCCTTGACAGTAGTAAAAAAGATAATCCATCCATAAAATAAGTATTGAACAATTAAAAAAACAGAGAATAAGAAATATCTTTATAAATTAAATGCAATTTAAGGAAAAGTTTGAAAAATAAAGCATAAATCTCCCAGGACATATAAAACAGAATATTTAATAGAAATAAATGAGGTAAATATATACGAGTGCAAGGGTCCTTCATTCCTTTAAAAAGCCCTCCAGATATACCAGTTAAATTTGAGGAGAGAGTTGATAGATAATAAACTTAAAAAGCAAATTAGCAGATAGAGTAAATAGGAGTTAGTGAGATAGCCGCTGCAGAATTAAGCACAGAGGCACTGAAATGTGATTGATTTCTTTTGGGAAGCCCAGGTTGGGAGAGTGTAGAGTTGAACTATTGTATTTCAACATGTTTTGCTTTTTTTCTGTATTTGTGTTTTGTGGGGACAACATTAAAAAGAGTAATCTACCCTGATTTCTAGGTAGATACCTACTGATGCTTAAAGACTCACTTTTTCAAAGTATAATACTCAAAAAGCATAACCATGACTCTCATCCAAATATATAATGAATATATGCCAAAGGTTTTATTCAACACATTAGTTAATGAGAATAATGGAAAGAGAAAAGCTGGATCAAAGAGCCTTTAAAGAAACAGAGTTCACCATAAAAGATATTTGGAAATGAATATGAATTAGAGACAAAATGGGTTAGTTCTATAGAGATATGAAACTGTTAGTTAGAAATTGTCTTTTCTACAGGTCATATATTTACATGTTAACAAGGAGCTTAAAGAAGTCTGAGCCCTTAAAGAACTAGTAAATAGCAAAGCCAAACACTGGTGAATTCTCTTAGAGGGTTAAATAATCTTTGAGTGAGTTGTTGAATCATATCCAAGTCTAACTTTGAAAGTACACATTTGGCTCTCGATTGCCAAGTGTTTAAGCAGCTATCATTTTTTAAAAATCTAAAATATTATCACATGAAATTTTCTTTGACCCTCTCAACATCTGATTTTTTTCTTTTCTTGTTTCCATAGCATACCTCTATTACAGCAAACACATTTTAAAAATTGTTCATTGTTCATTATGTACTTCACTCCCCACCAGAAAGCAAGCTTTCTGTGCATGAACCTTCTACTTAGTACATTCTCAAGGTATTTGTTGAATTAATTATTTCATTTTTAAAAGTTACTGGGTGCCTTTATAATGCAGAGATAGGAAATTAGAGTTGGGAACACATGAGAAGAAAGGTCAGTAAATGAATAGCTAGAAGGGGGAAACTTAAATCTCCTACAAAATGTGTTGATGTGGCAATTTGCAAGTTGTTCAATAAATATGTGGGAGAAATTCTGTCTTTTACATTCAGATAATAAAGGAAACAGAATTCACATAAAAGTACTGTCACGCTAAAAGATTTACTGAAGCGTCATCTCTTTCATAGTCTTCCGTAAATCTTTCATCTTGACGCCAAGCATACTCCTGGATGAAACTAAAGGAAAGGCTTCAGGAAGAAAATACCCTATTTATTTCATACCTGGGGCTTGGAAATGATGCTGCTTGCACCTTCTTAAAACCCATAATCATAAGCCTTTTTTTTTCTTTCTGCTGCTAGAATGGCACCTCTCCCTTACAGATCATGTGCAAACTTAATACCTGGGAACTGGGTTGCCTTTTGGCTTTTGTTGCTACAAAGAGTAGTAGAGTTTCTCTCCAGCCTCAAGAGTCTAAAAAGTTCTATCCAATCAGAAATGGAATGGTTCCGGCAACTGTTTGACATTTATATTTCCATCTGTCTTATTAGTGTATATATTTTTCTGCCATAAACCAAAAGTATTTATTTGAAGTAGCTTAAAATTAGCTCCTGTTGGTATACCTGGACTGTGGACTTTCAAGTTAAACTTAGAATATACTCTGATAAACACACTAAGTCATGTTTTGGATGCTACCGTTTACCTATTTTCTTGCGCCATCCTTCAATAAACTTTTGAGCTTATCTCAGGGTGCTGGAGCCGGGGAGGGCACCTCTGCCCTCCTCTGCCACCCCGAGTGATGGACTGCTCACCAACTTAGTACTTCAAGCACAGACTCTTTTAACTCCTCCCCATCTTGCATTTAAGCACTAGGTGATCCTACACTGGGAGTCAAGTCCCACAGATTCTGTAGTGGCTAGCAAAGGAGTCAGAAATAAGGTGGCATGGTGAATGGGGACCTTGAGGATCGGGAGCGCCTGTGCCCTGCCTGAAAGGGACTAGTGCTACTCAGCTCCAGTTGGTTGGTTTTGGATACTTATGTGAGCCTACAGTTTCCAAGGTTATCTTTGATGAGATGCTGGAAAGGCAGATTTTTTATATGAGATTGCCTACTTTTCAGAATGGTCTGTGGACTAAATAGATGTATTGGCAGGCTCCACTCACTTGGGAGCCACTTTTTTATCTAAGTGCAGGCCTTGAAAACAAGGGCCTTTTTAGCTTCCTAAATGATCTCTGTGCACCCATCCTAATTCTTTGCTTTCCACACTGCAGCTAGAGTGATCTTTTAAAAATGCAAACCTAATCATTATTTTTCTATTCAAAACCATTCAGTAGCTTCCTCTTAGAGTTAGGGTAAAGGCCAAAGGCCTTATCATGGTTTAGGGGCTGTGCCTGGTCTTCAGGCTTCAACACCTGCCACGACATTTCTTTCATGCTTGTCTCCCTGTGACTCCCACTGGTTCAACTAAACCAACTAGTAACTCCAGCCTTTTAATACTAACCCACCACTTGGGACAAAAGAAAGATGGGCAGTCTGAGAGACTTTCTAAGAGCGAGAGAGATGCTAAAGGGGCAAGGATTGCACAGAGCTTGCTGCTCAGGAGAAAGGAATGGTGGACAAAATTGTCCAGGTGCACGCTGCCCAGCAGGTTAGGAACTTTTAGGAGCTTCAGGCATTCAATTCCCCTGGCTTGCTACACAGCTCCAAGGTCCCCCACTGCAATATGTAGCCTGCTGCACCTTCCTCCTGGCCAGCACTGGCTTGCAAATGGGCTGCCCCTACCATTGTGCCAGGCCAGCCAGAGGGAAGCCCCACCTATGGAAGCTACAAGTGCAAAGCATAGAAGCTTCTCTTGGCATGCTCAGCCCATTGGCCCTGGTAATGGAGACAGGCATTGCAGGCAGTAAGCAGGAAAGACCTCTTTCCTCCCAACAGTCACCAGCGCTGATCTCCTGTGACCCCTGACATTGTTCCAGAGGCTGAGAAGCTCCAGAGAGTACAGCTTCTGGGCACTAGAGTGCACTACCTACAAATATAAAATGCCAAAGGAATCTGGTTCAAACCAAAATCCCAGAAACACCAGAAAGAGGACCAAATGAAACTGAACTCATCAATCTCCCTGGAAGAGATTTCAAAATAAAAATCATAAACATGCTCATAGAGCTACATAAAGTATTCAAGAACTCAGGGAGGAATTCAGGAATGAGATACAAATGTTCAGGAATACAGTATCTGAAACGAAACATACAATGGATGGATTTAAAACCAGATTAGATGAAGTAGATGAGACAGTAAATGAAATAGAAATTAGAGAACAAGAATACAAAGAAGTTGAGGAACAGAGAGCAAAAAGGATGTCTAGGAATGAAAAATATTGAGAGAACTGTATGACCAATCCAAACAGAACAATAGTTACATTATAGGGGTACCAGAAGAAGAAGAAGAGAGAAAAAGGGATAGAAAGCAACTTTGAGGAGGTAATTGATGAAAATTTCCTCAATCTGGAAAAGGAAATAGTTTCTCAGGTAATGGAAGTCCACAGATCTCCCAACACAAGGGATCCAAGGAAGACAGCACCAAGGTACATAAGAATTAAAATGGCAAAGATCAAGGCCAAAGACAGAGTATTAAAAGTAGCCAGAGAAAAAAAAATCACCTACAAATGAAAACCCATCAGGCTATCATCAGACTTCACAGCAGAAAGCTAAAAGGCCAGAAGGGAGTGGCATGATATATTCAATGCAATGAAGCAGAAAGGCCATAAACCAAGAATACTCTACCCAGCAAGATTATCATTTAAATTTGAAGGAGGGATTAAACACTTTCCAGATAAGCAAACCTGAGAGAATTTACCTCCACAAAACATCTCTACAGTGTATTTTGGAGGGACTGCTCTTGATGGAAGTGTTCATAAGGCTAAATAGCTATCACCACAGGAAATAAAACCATAGTAAAGAAAGCAGAACAATTAATTGCTAAGCATATACAAAAGCAAATCAACCATCCAAAAGTCAGTCATGGATAGACAAAGAGTACAAAATATGATACCTAATATATAAAGAATGGAGGAGGAAGGAAAAGAAGGGAAAAAAAAGAAGAACCTTTAGATTGTGTTTGTAATAGTATACTAAGTAAGTTAAATTAGACTGTTAGACAGTAAGGAAGTTACCCTTGAACCTTTGGGAACCACGAATCTGAAGGCTGCAGAGGCAATAAGTACATACCTATCAATAATCACCCAAAATGTGAATGGTTTAAATGCACCAATTGAAAGATATAGAGTCTCTGAATGGATAAAGAAATAAGAACTCATCTATATGCTGCCTTTAAGAGACTCACTTCAAAACCAAAGACCTACAGAGACTAAAAGTGAAGGGATGGAAAAACATATTTCATGCAATTAATAGGGAGAAACAGGCAGGAGATATAGTACTTGCATCAGACAAAATAGACTTCAAAACAAAGAAAGTCACAAGAGACAAAGAAAGATATTGCATAATGATAACAGGGTCAGTCCAACAAGAAAATGTAAGCATTATGAATATCTATGCACTCAACACAGGATTACCTACATATGTGAAACAAATACTAACAGAATTAAAGGGGGAAATAGAAAGCAATGCATTCATTTTAGGATACTTCAACACACCACTCACTCCAAAGAACAGATCAACCAGACAGAAAATAAGTAAGGACACAAAGGCACTGAACAACACACTAGAACAGATGGACCTAATAGACATCTACAGAACTCGACACCCAAAAGGAGGAGGATACACATTCTTCTGAAGTGCACATGGAACATTTTCCAGAATAGACCACATACCAAGCGACAAAAAGAGCATCAGTAAATTCAAAAAGATTGAAATTGTACCAACCAGCTCCTCAGACCACAAAAGTATGAAACTAGAAATAAATTACACAAAGAAAACTAAAAAGCCTGAAAATATATGGAGGCTTAAAAACATGCTCCTTAATAACCAATGGGTAAATGTCCAAATGAAAACTGAGATCAAGCAATATATGGAGACGAATGACAACAATAACTCAACAACACAAACTCTGTGGGACACAATGAAGGCTGTACTAAGAGGGAAGTATATTGCAGTACAGGTCTACCTCACAAAAGAACAACAATCCCATATGAGCAGTCTAAACTCACAATTAATGAAACTAGAAAAAGAAGAACAAATGATCCCAAAGTCAGTAGAAGGAGGGACATAATAAAGACTATAGCAGAAATTAATAAAATTGAGAAGAATAAAACAATAGAAAGGATCAATGAAAGCAGGAGCTGGTTCT
The DNA here is from genome assembly GCF_040802235.1 of Manis javanica. Taxonomy (NCBI): domain Eukaryota; kingdom Metazoa; phylum Chordata; class Mammalia; order Pholidota; family Manidae; genus Manis; species Manis javanica. Next base: position 37,731,976 of record NC_133156.1, read on the forward strand.
TTGAGAAAATAAACAAAATAGATAAACCCCTAGAAAAAAAGAGTCTGAACACATAAACAGAATCAGAAATGAGGACGGAAAAAACACTATGGACACCACAGAAATACAAAGAATTATTACAGAATACTATGAAAAACTGTATGATAAACTGGATAACCTCGAAGAAGTAGACAGCTTTCTAGAAAAATACAGCCTTCCAAGGCTGACCCAGATAAAAACAGAAAATCTGAACAGACCAATCACCAGCAATGAAATTGAATTGGTAATCAAAAAACTACCTAAGAACAAAACACCTAAGCCAGATGGCTTCACTGCTGAATTTTATCAAACATTTAGTGAATACCCAATACCCATCCTCCTTAAAGTTTCCCAAAAAGTAGACGAGGACAGAATACTTCCAAACTCATTCTATGAGGGGAGTATTACTTTAGTACCAAAACCAGGCAAAGACTCCGCAAAAAAAGAAAATTACAGAACAATATCCCTGATAAACATAGATGCAAAAATACTAAACAAAATATTAGCAAATCTATTTAGAAAATACATCAAAAAGATCATCCATCATGATCAAGTAGTATTTATTCCAGGGATGCAAGGATGGTATAATATTCAAAAATCCATCAACATCATACATCACATCAATAAAAAGAATGTCAAAAATCATGTGATCATCTCCATACTTGCTGAAAAAGCATTTGAAAAGATTTAATATTCATTCATGATAAAAACTCTCAACAAAATGGGTTTAGAGGGCAAGTACCTCAACATAATAAAGGCCATATATGACAAACCCACAGCCAACATCATACATAACAGTGAGAAGGTGAAAGCTTTTCTTCAAGATCAGGAACAAGACAAGGATGCCCACTCTCCCCACTTTTATTAAACATAGTACTGGAGGCCCTAGCCATGGCAATCAGACAAAACAAAGAAATAAAAGGCATAAGGAAGAAGTTAAACTGTCCCTGTTTGCAGATGACATGTCATTGTACATAAAAAACCCTAAAGAATCCACTCCAAAACTACTAGATCTAATATCTGAATTCAGCAAAGTTGCAGGATACAAAATTAATACACAGAAATCTGTTGCATTCCTATACACTAACAATGAACTAGCAGAGAGAGAAATCAGGAAAACAATTCCATTCACAAATGCATCAAAAAGAACAAAATACCTAGGAATAAACCTAACCAAAGAAGTGAAAGACCTATCCTCTGAAAACTACAAGACACTCATGAGAGAAATTAAAGAAGATACAACTAAATGGAAACACATCCTGTGCTCATGGATAGGAAGAATTAATATTGTCTAAATGGCCATCCTGCCTAAAGCAATCTACAGATTCAATTCAATCGCTATCAAAATATCAATGGTATTCTTCAACAAACTAGAGCAAATAGTTCTGAAGTTCATATGGAACCACAAAAGACTCCGAATAGCCAAAACAATCTTGAGGAGGAAGTGTAAAGCTGGGGGTATTACATTTCCTGACTCCAAACTCTACTACAAACCACAGTAATCAAGACAATTTTGTACTACCACAAGAAGTGACACATAGACCAATGGAACAGAGTAGAGAGCCCAGATATAAACCCAAGCATATATGGTCAATTAATATATAATAAAGGAGCCATGGATATACAATGGGGAAATGACAGCCTCTTCAAGAACTGGTATTGGCAAAACTGGACAAGTACATGTAAGAGAATGAAACAGGGTTATTGTCCATCTCCATACACAAAAGTAAACTTGCAGTTTAGAAGAAAACATAGGCAAAAATCTCTTGAATATAAACAGTGCAAAATTTTCCTGAACACATGTCCTCGGGCAAGGGAATAAAAGCAAAGATGCACAAATGGGACCACAACAAACTAAAAGCTTCTGTACAGCAAAGGACACCATAAATAGAACAAAAAGTCATCGTACAGTATGGTATAATATATTTGTAAGTGACATATCCATCAAGGGGTTAACATCAAAATACATAAAGTACTCACATGCCTCAACACTGAAAAGCAAATAACACTATTAACAAATGGGTGGAGAATATACACAGACACTTCTCCAAAGAAGAAATTCAGATGGCCAATAGGCACTTGAAAAAATGCTCCACATTGCTAATTTTCAGGGAAATACTAATTAAAACCACAATGAGATATCTCCTCACACCAGTTAGGATGGCCACCATCGAAAGGACTACGTACAACAAATGCTGGTAGCAATGCAGAGAAAGGGGAACCCTCCTACACTACTGGTAGGAATGTAAATTATTTCAACTATTGTGTAAAGCAATATGGAGGTTCCTCAAAAAACTAAAAATAGAAATACCACTTGACCCAGAAATTCCACTCCTAGGAATTTCAAGTTTCCAAATTCAAAAAGAAATATGCATCCCTATGTTTATTGCAGCACTATCTACAAAAGCCAAGATATGGAAGCAATCTAAGTATCCATCAGTGAATGAATGGATAAAGATGTGGTACATGTACACAATGGAATACTATTCAGCCATAAGAAGAAAACAGATATTACCATTTGCAACAGCATGGATGGAGCTAGAGGGTATTATGCTCAGTGAAATAACCAGGCAGAGAAAGACAACTACCAAATGATTTCCCTCATTTGTGTAGTATAACAGCAAAGCAAAACTGAAGGAATAAAACAGGAGTAAACTCACGGACTCCAAGAGGGGACTAGTGGTTACCAAAGGGGAGGCATGGGAGAGGTTGGGTGGAGAGGGAGGGAGGAGGTGATTGAGGGGCACTATGATTAGTACTCATGGTATAGTGGGTCTCAAGTGGAAGATAGTGTAGCACAGAGAAGACAAGTAGTGACTCTGTGACATCTTACTACACTGGTAGACAGTCGATTCAATGGGGTATGGGAGGGACTTGATAATGTGGGTGAATATAGTAACCACAATGTTTTTCATGTGAAACCTTCATAAGAGTGTATATCAATGATACCTTAATAAGAAAATAAATAAATAAAACAACAAAATGGATGCAGGTTCAAAAAAAAACACTAGTCTGCCACTTGGTGGTTTTCTCTACCTTCCCACCTATATACTTATTGTTCATTTAGGGAACTTCTGTGCACCTTTCAACACTCAGCTTAACACTGTAAGGGACCTTTGTTAACCTGCTCCACTGGGCTGGTCCCATACCCTTTACATGCAGCCAGCATAATCCAGTCCTGCTACTTCACAATGTATATCAAACCCTTAATTATAATCACTATTTTCTTCTGGACCATAGATTTCTTTAATAGATCAGATGGTGGTTATCATGTTAGATGATTTATCTTCTGCACCTGGTATGGTGTAACATATATAGTATAGATTTAATAAATAGATCTTGATTGGGCATTGAATTAACATTGCCTGTGGTAAGCGTGAAATATTGTGAGGATGTAGGACTTCAGAAGGGGTGAAACTGTGGCTTCCCTTGAGCAATCTTTAGACTGGTCTTTTCTCAATGTCTTTTAAAACTGTGATTTTGAGAAAGGCAGCTCCATGCTGTGATTTTGCATTTTGTAAGGATGAGCAAGTTTTGCTCTGAAAGACAGGTCATTAATTGTTCTGTTTTTCCTGAAAGGCTTTCACTGGTTTTTAGATTTCTTTGTGACATAATGAATAACTGGAAGGACTCTTAAATACTCATATAGCCATATAGTTGAAAATTTTTGTCCCCCAAGGGCTCTTAACATAAATGGATTAGAAAAACATGATGTCTTTAGTAGGTAGACAGTTTTGAAAAGAAAAAACAACTTCATTACTCTTCATTTAAACTAAGTACAGAGTAGGACATAGACCATTTAGTAACATAAATATGTAGATCTGGATACATCAGGGGCAGCCTATGGGGATAGGTGGTAAAAGAAAAAAAGGGGAGCCAGAGAGAGGCTGAAGGATACAAGAAATTCCTGTCTTTGACTCTTTTTAATCTCTTTGCTCCTATGAGTGACATGGAAGATGCAGGGTTAAGGTCCTGAAAATTTCCAGTGTTTCATCATGGGATAGAGAAGTGCGTTAAAGAAGGGCTAGCCTAAATGGATGTGACAGTTTCTCACATAAATCCGGCTGTACATATGAATCATTTAAACCATGTGTCCAACACAGTAGTCATTGGCCACATGTAGCTATCAAACACTTGAAATGTACTTAACAAATGTAAATTGATATGTACTGTAAGTATAAACTATGCATAAGATTTTCAAGACATGGTATTAAAAAATGTGAAATATCTCCAATAATGTAACAGAATTATTGAGATAGAATTGCCATACTGTGCAAATCACCTATTTCTAATTTATTAAATATGGATTACATGTCAAAATGGTAATATTTTTATATACAGGTTAAATTCACTATTAAAACCAATTTTACCTTTTCTTTTTACATTTTAATGTTGCTGCTCAAAAATTTAAATCCTGTTTCACATTATATTTCTATTGTCCAGCACCGCCTTAAGTAATGGCTTGTGAATCTATGACTTGTTGAAGATAATGTGATCAAAATACCCTTTGACCAGGAAATACATTTCCTTTTCAAAACTAGAAATTCTATGGGTCTGGTTTTCCCCTTTGACTGTTCAACAAAAATATGTCAGGAGATTATGCTTTCTCTGAGATAGTCAGATGGCAGTGGGTTTTGATTAGTACAAGTCAGGGAAGAAAAATGGTCTAACTGCCATTTTTCAGAGATGACAAACACAAGTCATCTTGTGTTTATGTCAGTTAATTTTTCCTGGGTGATCACAGCCAGGTAGCTGAACTGTCTTGTTCACATGTTTCGAACTATGTTCTGGCAGCTGCTGCTGGAGTACAGCTTTTGGTTTGTTGCTCTGTAAACTGAAATGTCTTATTCTTGCCACAAAGTCATACATAAATAATCCCTTAAAGGAACTGTCACAGGAAAGTAAATTAAAAAATCAGGTTTCTTTTTTTTTCTGGCAATAGCAGGCTCGGTTCCCTTACTGATCGTGTAGGGGAATTCAGTCTATGATCAATTTTTTTATGTGGACCGTGGTTTTATACAACTCTTCTAAAACTGCATTTACATTTTCTTTTACTATGTCCATGAAAGAAGGTAATTAGAAACCAAGCCTTCAAGAACATAAGTAAATACCACTAGAATTCTTTAATAATCTGAACTCTCCTGAAATTCTGCTCCTTATGGGATTGAATTTTTTATTTCCTTGTGCTTCATGGTATCTTTGCATTGAATATACTGAGGCAGACTGGTGGGTAACCTTGGCCTTGTCTTGGCTAATATTTTTAAGACCAAATCAGTGAAGAGGCACTTGCACATCTAGATATCCAGGCTGCTCCCAAAGCCAATTACATAATCTCCGAGCTACCATGCATCAGTATTTTCTTAGCTCCTTGGAGTGATTCCAATATGCAGCCAGGTTTGAGAACCATTGCTTTTAACATTTTCTAGCCCCTTGTTGTGAACTCATGGGAAGAGCCAAACACTTTTTACATATAAGATATTATGTGGAACCTCCATAAAAATCTGTGCTGCTCTCTAAAGCAAGGCTGGCTCAAAGCCCACCCACTTGGCCTGCCCCTTGTCCCTCTCTGAGTGGTTCCTGTGTGGCTTCTGTGAAACCACAAGCTTCCTTGAAGCAGTGACTAAAGCCGTTGCTTTAATCTGAAGTCCTCACTTTATAGGCTCACATTTGTTCAGTGACTTGTCCAAGGACACTTTCTTTTTCTTCTCCCATTGTTCTCCCTCTCCCATGTCCACCCCTACTTTATTTCCTCCAAGAGAGGATTGCATCTAGGTTTGGAGCAAACACATAATTCAAGCCAAATGTCTTAAAGTGGAGTAGTGACCTTGCCTCTGCCCATCCTCTTCACCTCAGACCTCAAAGTCCTTGCAGGCAGTGAGCAAGACAGAACTCCCCAAGCACCAGGTATTGTTGGTAGACTGAATAAATAATGTCTGACAAATATTACGCTATCATTTTTCATATGCATTTGGATGCCACTGTGATTAATGGAAAATACATTTATTCCAATATAATAATATATGCATACCAGCTTATCATCACGGTGCATTTTATCAATCAATAATGGCCTTATTGAGCCTTTACTATGTTCCAGATGCTGCATTTAGTGCTTTATATATTTTATTCAGGCATCATTAAGAGCCCTAGGAGGCAAAGATTATTAATTATCTCCATGAGAGAAACAGAGTCATAGAGGTTAAGTAACTGGATCATTTTATATAACTAAGGCTGTTTGGCCCTAAAGCTTTCTCTCAACCATCAACTCAGCTGCCTCTCAGCAGATAATGGGTAGAAATGTTTTTCTCAACAATCACTTTCTCTTCTTAAAGGGATTTCTGAGCTGAATGCCACTGCCCCACAATGTGCTGCTCCCTGCTCTGACCCCTGGTGTCTATGAGCCTGGGGCATAGCTCAACCCTCCAATTAAAGAAGGGGTTACAAATCCAATATCTATAGGACAAGGTGGGAAATACTAAGGAGTGAAACAAGTCACTTTGCATTTTAAACACTTATGAAAAGTCTGTATTATTATCTTGCTTCTCTGAAACGTGATGATCTCCAAGACCAGTTCTTCCCTATCGCCCACCCTGTGTCCCCCACTGCTTTTGTTAGGAATGTAGCTGCCCAAGTATTTCTCTGCTATTTGAAAACAAAAAAAGATACAGGAGAAGGGTAGTAAGTGGCCATAGCCACCAGACTTCAGTGTCAGGAGCGTTGGAGCAGAGTGGCGGGTTGGTGGTAGCCTGGAGGTCACATATTCCTTTCAAACGGGCAGCCAGTGATTCAGCTCCAAAAGGCTGTGGCCAGTCCTGTTGTTGACAGAACGTTAGTGTTTTTCAGGAGATTATGGAAGACTGGGCTTTTATGTGAAATATCCCAATTTTTCCTAAGTTGACTTACATGCCATAAAAAGGCTGCAGAGGCCAAACAAATTATGTTTTCAATCTAGTTTTCGGTTTGGGCCTCCAGCGTACAACTTTATTTTCAAGGGGGAAGAAACAAATAAAAACCAAACAGTGGCAAGCGGGACAAACCTACTACTCTCAGCGCTGGGCCTAAACCAAAAGCACCTGAGTGATGTCTGTGACTTGCACAATTTTGGCTTCTCGGCTGCCCTGTGTCAGTGTCAACAGGTGGCTGACGGAGCCAAGTGGCTCTCCTCCCTCTTCGGGGACTTGACTTGGCCTCTGTTGCTAGTGGCCAGGAGGGCTGAGGTGGCAGCTGGCTTCCTGCCTAGGCTCAGTTTCTCCTTACCTTTAATATGATAAACCCTTGGGCATACAGGAAACTGGCAGCGAGCCTCCAAGAGATGAAGAAACAGGAGGCTGTGAGTGATGTTTTTGTTTGAATGTCAACAAAGCCTTCTGAGGAGCTTTTAGAGAAATCAGTTGACCTTGACAAAATTCTACCTGGTTGGCCAAAGGTGCAGTGACCTTTTCTACATTTACCAAGGCATTTTCTTTTTCTGGCTGTTTCCATTTACTTTTAACATTCTAAGTGAAATGGCCAGAAGAGATCTTAAAGATACTAGTAATGCAGGCCCTTTGTTTTGCCAATATGTGAACTGAGGCTAAGAGAGGAGAGTGAAGTTGCCGACGGTGCTCGGTAAAGTTAGCCGGACTGGAACTGAGTCTTCCTGACTCATGGCCCATTCATTTTCCAGGGATTCCCACATCTGGCTGTGCCGCAGAATGCTGCAAAGGGCACTGACACCCAGCTGTGCAGCTCACTTCAGAACTACTGAATTCGAATTCCTGGAGTGACAACTAAGAATATGTGTTTTTACAGGTCCCTAGATCACTTTAAGGTAATCCTTCCGTGGACAGGAAGTTGGGAATCACTGACTTAACACTTGTGACTCCACTCCTAGGGTAGACATTCTTAGAACTCTTAATCTTCACATTTCTTGATGATATTTGATTCTAAGGCAGAATGGTTTGCTTTTGCCTTCCAAGGTGAATTCAAGAAAGTAGAAATGATTATACTTTCTATAGAAATGGTTGGTTGTCATGGGCCCCTGATGCTTGACATATTTTAGTTAAAGTATGCTTAAAGATTTCTTGCATTTGAGTGTCTAAGTGATTATGTAACATTCCCAGGATCTCTCTCTAAGGCAAGAATAATGAAATACACCAACCTTAACAGAAAGCAGGTGATGAGGAGAACTTCTGAGATGTCCTAACATTAACTGACAGAAGTACCAGATGCTGGGGATGAGACAGGGAAGCTGAGTGGTCAATAGCCACAGACTGCTCCGAACTAGAGACCATGTTCCTGAAATCATTTGGACAGTCTCCTAGGACGCCCCCAGAGCCACTGCTTCTCTCTTCCACATCAATAGTCCCTATCATTCAACCACCAAATTTGAGCTTTCTCTGGGACTACAGCCAATGTGAATTTAAACAACTTTCTGGCCTTCAGAACCCTAATAAATGTCCTGTTTCTTGGTTCTGATGGACAAGTTGTTCCTGTGAACGGGCCCTGCTGCTGGTGAAGCAGAAACTTCCTGTCCCAGGACTCCGTCCTTATTCTGGCTGCAACTGTAAAGGTTCAATAAGCCCTTTTATCTCAGAGAGCTCTTGGTCTCTAGAGTGTTTGAATTGTCCCAGGTTTTTGATAATATGCTTAACTTTAGCAACTGAGATCTCCAATGGCTTGTCTGCCTACAAATGAATAGCTGTTGTCAACATAATAATAGTATAATTAAACAGTCAATACAATTTACCGAGTACTGATGACATGTTAGTACTGTTCTACATGCTGTCCCATACATTATCCCATTTAGTTCTCATACACACTATGAAGTGTGTTATTTTCACCACTCTACACATGAAAAAAATTAAGACATAGACTATAAAATGTGCACTAGGAAACATAGTTAGGAATAAACAGAGCCAGGAGTTGAACTTCAAAGCTGATCCCTCAACTTTGTGCATAATCTAGGGGGTAACTGTTGGCTTAACTTCCTTGAAAGTTGCTCAAAACTGCCATCCATCACTCTCTCTCACTTTTACTTAGCTATGGACTCTGCAAGTACTGGAATGTAGTGGTTAGGGGAAAAACATTTTTTCCACAAAGTGTGCAATCAAAAAATATAAACTGTTGTCTCTAATATATAAACAAGAGACTCTCTTAATTCTGAGAGTCTTCTCTGCCTTGTGGGAGCAAACCATTGTTCCGTAGCTTTGTTTCACTACCATATTCATAGCTTGTCTAATACATACTGCAACACATTGGATTTTGAAAGTGGACCTTTTTATTAAGGAAATATTAAAAGGAACTATGATAAGAATAATATGTGTAAGCTCACTGACTGGGTCCTTTGGCTGTATAACTTACTGTTTTGTGGGAAGTAGGGTAAAATCACAGTTTTTTGATTATTTGAGTAATGTGATTTTGAAATAATGTGGTATCAAATACTAACTTTGAAATTTATATTCAAATTTTGAAATAAGGTGAGTAATCCAAATTTATATTTTTCAAGAAGTACATTGTATTAGAGTTGGTGATCAAATGAATAGGGATGTGCATATTATTTCTGCATCATGGTGCCAGTCTCACCAGTAAACTATAAAAATCTTGCCATTATTTGTGAAGATGAGCTTTCATTTATTTGAGTTGGAATGTTATGTAGGCAATTCTTTTTGGGCACTTTCTTGTTCCTAGAACTCCCGGGGCATCTCAGGCTTAGCCCGTAGGCTCCTTTTGATGGAATGGACCATGCTGTGGGTTCAGGTACTAAGGCTCGTGCTCTTCAGTCATGCTCTGCTCCACCATCTCCATCTGCAGAACAAGGGTACTGAATTTCACTGGGTATTCTCTGAGGATCCTCCTTTCTCTAACCTTCTAAGAGCTCACAAATTCTAGAAACTGGCATCCCCACATTTGGGGGGAAAAATTGGCCAGAGAAAGAAGTTTCCCATATTACCTTATCATTCCATCAATCAGGACACAGGTGGCATACTCAGACTGAGAGTGGAGGGGAGTTGAGAGAAACCCTGGATGGTGATGTACTCTGGGCCCAGCAACATCTTCTAGTCCTGAAGGAGCAAGGGGAAGGAGCCAGTGAAATGAGTGAACTAACCCTGTTCTCCTTCTGCTTCCTGATCTCCCGCTAATGCCCCATATTGACCCAACCTAACCAGATATGTTGAGGACCAGGGAACCCATTGATAAAGTCCTTACAGACCAGCCTTCCAAGGCACTGGCCCAACAGAGAAGGCAGGAGTCAGTCTGCAACCGCAAATGGAAGCAATGCATTACTCAGCTCAGTCGTTTATGATTTTATTCAGCAGACATTTAAAATTAGGAAGCCAGAGGGGATTTCTCAAACCTAGACTTGGGACATTATAAAAATCACATAGTATACTACAGTAATGGAAAGGACTAGAATTGAAATTTCCTAGCTCTGACTGTAAGTTTCAATCAGTGTTGTAACAGCTGTCATTGAGTTTCACGTCATCCATAAATAGATAGACGTGAGCAGTGCATTTTGTTCTGCTAACCATTCTTCGAGGGGGAACACTCATCATTATGGTGTGCTGTCCTTGAAAGACAATGGAATTTGGAGTTTCCATCCCAGTTCCACTTGCATTAGCTTCTGTGACCAGCATTTTGAGCCTCATTTCCACTATTAAAGGAGTGGTGATATATCTGTCCTGCTATTTCCCAAGATTATTTGGAAGATCAAACAAAGTAATAAAAAGCCTGATAAAATGTTATGTGCTATGCATACAAAAATGTATGGTTTTTAATCATTAGAATACAATCATAAATAAAAGCTGTGAATCTTAAGAAAAATATGACAGTTACACTTTTTTTCAGTGCTCTAAATATTTGTTGAGTAGTTGGAATAATTTCAACTTTAAATTTTAAAGAGATGGTTAATTTTTAATTATCAGTTCTTTGACATTAGGTTTCAGGCAAATGAAAATAATCCAACCAAAAAAGTAGGAGTCCCAACCACTGTGTATATTACATACTTTTTCTTCCAACTACCCATAAAAATAAAACCTATCACACATTTTGCTTCAGGAAGGCTTTTATTCTTTTAGGTTGTAATAACAACTTTCCTGTGGAATTTAAAATTGCTTAAGAGATGTTTAATAGCATTTATTCCTCTGCTAAATACAGATGGAATAAACATTTAATAAATATAATTTGTAAAGTATAAAAAGTATCTAAATGAAATAAAAATCACTAATTGCAAACTCCAATATGAATCACTCATACTTTCAAATTGTTACACCATTTTCAGTAAATATATTGTAAACATATTTTCCATGTCACTAAATATTTTAACGTAATTGTAATGGCTACATAAGAATACCTTAATTTCTTTAATCAATCTCATATTGCTAAATATGTAGATTTTTGGGAAGTGTCTTTGATTATTAAGAAAAGGTGATATTTTTCCTTTAGTACTTACAGAAGACAAGAGCTTGGGAGACAGTAGGAAATCGTATTTTTTAACAAAGAAATGAGTTCTTCAGCAAATTAGTTTTCAGTAAATATTTGAGTTGGTATGATTCACTGCCTTAAATCAATTTAGGTATATTTTTAAATCTTTAACTCAAATGTTTTTGCAAGTGCTTCACAGTAAGATAACAATAACTACATAATGAATAAAACTATCTCAGAAAAGGAAATGCATCATTTAAAAAAATCTAAAATTTTTAAAAGATAAAAATATGAAACTAGAAGGAAAGAAAATATCGTCTTAACAGCGATGTATCAATGCACATATTAAGATCTGTTCCAACATCAATCCTATATATACCACTATGAGATTCTTAAATAATTGATCCATCTAATTTTTTTCTTGAAAAAAAAATAGAAATTTCACTGGATAGTCTCTGAAGATCCTCCTTTCTCTAACCTTCTAATTCCTATATTTTATTCTTTCAATTCATTTATTGAAGTAATAAAAATGCCACACAATTACGTTTATTTGAAAATATTTTTTATAGTCTCAAAGACGTTTCTGTGATAATCATATAAATCAACAATTTTAACACATTAAATCCAGTGGTTGTTGTGTTTAGTTCATACAAGAAGCTATCTCTTAATGGTATGTGCTTTCTATATGTTTCTTAAGATGAGGCATAAAAAAGTACATGAACACTCTTGGTATCAACATTCAGCGTTAAGTAGCTTTTATGCCCTTAGTCTTTTGCTAACATTGAGTTAAAGTTTATTTTTTCTTTGTCTCTTCTCCTTTTGTGCCAATCCTCACATAAGAACTATTAACTTATCACTTGAAGCCACCTCATTTAATATTTTCTAAATCTTTCCATATAGCTTGCCTCTCTGATTCTTGCCTCTTCCCTCAATTTCTTCTCTTAGATCCAGGGTCAGTAAACTTTGCCTCTAAAGAGACAGTTAAATGTTTTAGGCTTTTTGGATCATAATATTTCTCATATTTCAAAGAGAAATATGCAGTATGCAGATGAAGGTGTGTGGTTAAGTTCTAATAAAACTTTATTTGCGAAGACAGCACACTATCTTTGGGCCTTATAGTAGATGTTGGCATAATCTTAAACATGTGAGTTTTCATATGTGAATACCTCTATCTTTCTTTCTAGATGTCTACTATGAATATGTATGAAACTGAGAGTATGAATGCCCAAACATACCAAAGACTGGGAGTTTCTGGTTTATCTTAAAGACACGCTAATGACTCTTTTGCTACAAAGAGGAGAGAAACACTCAGCAGGAGGCTGGAGAATGAGAAAAGCTGCATTTCGGCAAATTTTGTAGCAAATATCCAACTTGTTATCACCGAGGGATGTTCTCTTTGTTAAGTTAGTTGATGAATTTTTCACATTGTACTCAACCAAACACCTTGATAATAATAATCAGGGACACACATTAATTCCACGCTTACTCTTTTCTAGTCACAGTACCTGCCGACTGCATGTTTGCACTAAAAACGTATCCCGTTCTGTGTTTTATGAATGAGAATGACAGCATTGGTCAGTTACCCAAGGGCACAGAGCTGTTGAATTGTAGAAATAATACTGACTTTGACATCAACACTCATGCTTTCTACGTTAACTTCTTAGCTCCTGCTTACACTTCCCTGTTGTACTGTAAAATGATGAATAAGTGATGCAGCAGAGGCGGGGAAGCTACTATATGCTTATAGTGTAGACATGAAAGTTTTCCTCTCCTTTCCTATTCTTTTGCCTGAATATTCCTTTAATTTTGAATCATAACTGTGTGTTTTAAGCCCTTAAGCAAAGGATTTTCAGAAAGCTTGAATTTCTTAATCTTTGTGTACTGTTTAATTCATAAGGTACAAAGTTAGATGTATAAGATATAATTTAACTTTTCTATGCCTTAATTCTTAGATAGCCTCCCAGCCTAGTCCTACCTGCTAAATTCAGTCAAATTTAGTCATTTGTTATTAATTTCAGGTCACCTTGAGGGTTCCCCCCACTTCTTTTGTTCCTGCTTGGAGTTAATGTAAGTACCAGTGTGCCTTAGCACAGATGCTCTAGGAAATGACATGTGCAACAAAACCTACATGTTAAAGATTAGACCAGTGTGCAGTCCCTGGGGTGGGAGTGAGGAGGGGAAAGTGAGCGGAGGAAGGAAGGAAGCAGACCCCAAGAGGTACGTGACAAAGCTGGCTGCAGTTTGACAAGCACAGATGGCTCCCTCCCACTGGTCAAGGCTTTTGTACCCTCTGGGTTCTGTCAAACAGCCTCTCTAGGCGGCAGTTGGGGAGGCTACATGCCATGTCCATTAAGCAGTGTTACTCTTGAGTTTGGAAGGGAAGAGACAGAACTTCAGTGACCTGATGGCATTAGGCTTGGGAGTCAAAGATGCTGGCGCTCCCTTTACTCTGGCACCTGGGAGGGTTCCAGCTGCTCAGTTCTCATGTGGGCTGAGGTGAGGTGAGATGGTAATAGATGCAATGGTCATAGATCCAGCTGTTCACTGGGCCAATGGCCAAGGATCAGGAAAGAGGCAGTGAGGGCTGAATAAATCTGATGAGGACCTTAACCAGGTCCCATAATTAGGACTCCCCATATATCTCAGTATTCGCAGGGAAGCGGCCAAGTGCCTTTTTCGACTGCTCCTTTTCATTGTGGCTTATCAGGTGGAGACATACAGCTGTTCTCTGAGTCCTACCATGGCTTCTGGAAAAAATGGTGCATGTTACCCTTACCGTTTCCCTTCCTTTTGACCTTCAGAACTGTTTGGACCTCCATCTTAATTATCCAATTAAGCAGAGCCTTGCACCTGCTCAGGGAATGGGAAGGTTTTACTCTTCTCCACAGTTGCTCTGGGTCTATGAGAGGTGATAGACATGCACATCAGAACACTGGCTTAGGACACATCTAAAACCTCTGCCTCCCTAATTCCATGCAGAATATGGACCACAATTTTCCTCTACTCTAAAATCCTTAAAACTAAATTGGATTCTATAACCTCCACACATACAGAGCCTGGAAATAAGGCATGGCAGGAATTTATTATCACATCAGCATCTAATTGTTTTTTTGTTTTTGTTTTTTAAATCAAACTTCCCTCTTTCTTAGCTAAGGGATTCACTTTTCTAGATTTGCTGGTGGGGAATGGTGGTGGGAATGTAGCCAAGCTTCTCTCTGAATTTTTCCTGTCATAAGGTAGATTTCAGAGACTTTTAGACTTAACAGCCAAACATTTTAATGTGTCTTTTTTTTTCCCCCTTAGTGATCATGATATGCTTTCTCCCATTTGGAGAATGCTGGATTCCACTACTTTCCTAAGGAGGGATCATGAGGAAATACTAAGGTAATTAGAGTTTAGGGAGATGATAAATGGTTAAGCTATATACATGTCATTTCACCACGTGTGTGTATGCATCTTGTGGAGTGAGGCATGTGGGAGTGTAACATCTGCCCTTGAGAATCAAGTTTTGAGAAATCAGGTCAGGGTTAATGCCTTTATGGGAACCTGTCAGTTCTCCTAGAGGCTTTTTCTGTCTCAAAGTCCATAGCAGACACTCATTAACCACACACATTCCATCCATAGGCAGACTGGTTGGTCCTCATCTTTGGCTTGGCCAGCATGTGATGCCTGTTGGGTCTGAGGTACTATAGGGTGCTAGTAAAATGGCTTTTTTTTTTCCATTTCTGACCTCAACTACTACATGCCATGGAATCTTTTTGCTGAAATTTACTCCCTCAGCCCAAAGCCATGACCAGGCATCACTCAGAAAGCTCTCAGAAATAAGCATGAGCTGATTTCTGGGTGTGGAGTCTACCAGCGCTACTATGAAAAGAAATCATTTACATTTTCTGCACGTCTGAACTTTGCCTTCCTTGGAGAATGGCAGAGAAGGAAAGCTAATACAATTTGATAAAATGGCTAAAATGAGTCTATTTACAGTCTTGCAGCTTTTAGAGCTGAGAATTTAAATATAGTCACATAGTAAATGCATGTGTATTTGGGTAGAAAATGGAAGCTAAGAGTCATTTTTGGACCTGAGGTTCAATTTTCCTGTTGGAATAAATATTGAAGTGTACATTGACTGCATTGAAAATTCTGTCAATTGTTGGTCTGGCCACTGCTGCTCCTTTCCTTGGGCTTTTAATCCACAGAATGTGAATGTCCTGTTTTGTTTTCTTCTCCTCTCCGTCTTTTCTCTGTCTTTTCAGCCTTGTTCCCCACCCTTGCTCTCGCAGCTTCCTCAAGAATGGCACTGAGCCTCCATATCAGCATTCTCGTTGGACAACGAGGATGCCCGCATTTCTAGCAGTTTCCATCCCATTCCTACCCATGTTGGAAATACCAAAAGGACAGCAGACATGGAAATGCTTCCCATTTATATTCATTTGATATTTGTCTCTAGTAACCGAATTTTATTTCCAAGTCAATATTGAGCTCAAATGTCAGTCATTTTGTAGAGGGTATGTTTGAAGTAAGCATTACCTTTCTGGTCTTTCCAATATCAAATCCAAACACATTGGGTGTGTGTCATGCACAAGACAGTGTACTAGGCTCACTGAGTGACCCAGAGCTTGACAGAATAGGGGTCCCAGCTCTCCAGGGTTTCATCAACTATTTGAAGAAGCAAAACGTGTACAAGTATGTACATAAATTCAAAAATAACTCAGAGACTTTAGTGACTGGTAAATAACTTTCCTCAGTTTCATCCTTGGGAAAATCGACATGATGTTTCCCATTTCTTTGGGTTGTGGTGTCAATTAAATGAATTAAAATATATTTTATTTTATTTGATTAGGTTCCCATATTTTATTTGACAGGTTCCCATAAAGGCATTAACCCTGACCTGATTCCTCAAAACTTGATTCTCAAGGGCAGATGTTACACTCCCACATGCCTCACTCCACAATATGCATACACACACGTGGTGAAATGACATGTATATAGCTTAACCATTTATCACCTCCCTAAACTCTAATTACCTTAGTATTTCCTCATTCCATTTGATTAGGGCTGAAAATACAGTAATTGTTCAGTATTTTTATATGTGTGCATATATTTGTATATGTGGGGGAGGTATATGTATGTACATATATACATACACATATATATGTAAAATGTATTTGTATAATTGTAAGATGTCAATTGTTAATATGTATAATGGTAAGTGGTGTGTGTGTATATACATATATATTTAATCCAAGAGACCTCACCAGACAGTGTACACTTCAGAGTCAGATTGTAATAGTAGCAAAGACTTCAGGACTTCAAGAAGGAAGAAGACTTTAAGACTGCACTTCTGCAAGTTTCATGGAAATAACAGGAAATTAGTAGCCCTTAAGAATGGTTTGCAGCAAAGAAGGTCAGAAAATAGACTGGCCAGTGGATATTGTGAGTAGTAGCATATCTCTCCATATTCCCTGTGCTCTTTAATCTTGGTCAAATAAAATTTGTTAAAAAAAAAGGGACTAAGATAAAATCTCTTTCCAGGATACTCAGCTTAGCAAGGAAATTGCTCAGCCTGTATCCTTTAAGAAAGATAGCTGAATCTCATCTTAATGCTTTTTTACTTGACTTTAGGATGTTATTTTTGTGTACCCAAAATGTGAAATGATGTACCCCAGATGCTTCACTCTATACAACACTCTGCCTGGAAATCTGTTGATGTTTTTGGTTGGATGCTGGAGCCCACAAGTGGATGAACTTGGAAGAGAGCCTTGGGTCTGGGTGATGTTGACAGTTGCCTTTGGCTTTTGTATACAGGTTTTAGATAACTCAAATATTGGTCTCTAAGGATAAATGCTACAAACTGAAAGCTGCAGGCTCTTTTAGGAAGAAGTGTGATTATTTTCTCAGGTTTACTTAGTGCATTTGTCTTAAGTATCTCTTGATCGGGAGAATTTAGTAAGAGATACTTTGCAAAAGGTGGAAGGAAAAAAAACTTAGTTGTGTGTAGAGAATTTTAGACAAATGTATCTTGCAAAGATTTCCTGGAAGATTTAAGAAACAGCAAAAACATTTTTGAGGGAGATGCTGAAGTATGACAAGGCAGTGGTTTTTTTCCTCTTTGACTTAGCTTTGTGTGAAAAATGTTCCTCTGGTAATCTGCCCTTGGCAGTTGCTTAATCTCTTAGATTCAAGTTTCTTTCTCTTCCCGTGTGTGTGCTCTTTGTATTGCCTCTCCAGGATTTTCAGAGGTGCTCTGCAATGTGATTGATGTTTTCTTATTGCATGTACATTAATTACATGAAATTACATGTATATGACATGTTTCCATTCATATGTCAGTGAAGTACATCACTTAAATGTATCTTATAAAAATCCACCAGTTGTCACTTTTTAGGGACATAAAGGAAACCACTTAGGAAGGACTGCAGTGCTGACAATATCCAGGCTGTGCTGATGAAGCTGAGGTCATCCACACCCACCAGAGAGCAGAGCTCTGTCATATTCCCTTTTCAGACCCAGCAGTGACCTATGGCCAACAAGTCTACTGAGCAAATAAAGCCTATGGAAGTTCTTGGGAAGATTTCTTAGACAACTTTGGGCTTCTTCTGTACTCAGTGCTGTCCAGGTATTATTCAAATCATTTTCACTGCAAAATGAGCTTAGTCACATCTACCAAATAGTGCTCCTCATTGCCATTGTGCTCATCTCAGACCTGCACGGTGATGACAGCCACCCCACAGTGACCCAGCGATTCTAAAGCTTTTCTCTGGTAGGCTGGCTCTGCCCCCATGCCCTCCATTCTGACTCTTCTTTCCTACCTTCTCAGGTCTCCTCCCTGTTCTTTTGCTTCCCTCTCTGTGAGGCCCTGCTCTTTCTCTGATCAGCCTCTTTGCTCTAACAGAGCACACTCCAGTCGGGCTTGATGCCCAGCTCCCTTTCAGCTCTCATGACGAATTTATTTCAGAAGACTCTCCCTGGCTTTCCTTGCCCAGCTGACAACCCCCACTGGCTGCCTGACTACTATCTTGCAGGGCCCAGTGTTCTCCTAGTGCTCTGTAGTTTTCCTTTCCAGCACTTTCTGTAATTAGTAACTATGTGCTTATTTGCTTGATTATTTACTTAATGCTATTTATTATCCTACACCAAATTTCAAGCTCTTTGAGGACAGAACTGTTTTCTCCATCTTGCATTCCTTAAAATGCAAGCTCTATAGCTCCTACAGGGCCCTGTACATGGCAGGTGTTTGTAGATCTTTGTTGCATAGATGGACGGATGGGTGCATGGGTACATACATGGAGGATGGATGGCTGCTTGGGTACATGCATGGAGCATGGATGGGTGCATGGTACATATATGAAGGATGGACAGGTCCTTGGGTAAATACATGGAGGTTGGATGGGTGCTTGGGTACATACATGGACGATGGATGGAAGTTTCATCTTGGTAGATTGTGGGGAGGCAGAATGGTGGTGTGTTTGTCACAGTGCCTGGGCTTAATTACCAGACCCATCTCTTTGCTATGTAACCTTAAGCAAGTGCTTATGCTCTCTGTGGCTCCAGGAAATGTAAAAAACATACACAATAGGATGATTTTCAGGAACAAATGAGATCATCCATACAAAGGATTTTAAAAAGTGCCTAAACTATACAAAATTATCAAATGGTAATGTCTTGCCAATGGGTTTCAGCCCCCGGCAAGTTTGCTATGGATTCAGTGTGACCAAAAAAATTGATAGCAAAACGTTCTTCGGGGTGAAAGGGTTTATTACCAGCTTGTTCTCCCAGCAGTAGGTCAAGTACTAGCATCTCTAACTCTGCCCGGAGCACTGGGCTGAGCTCTCTATATAGCACAATAATAGCTTATTGCCTAAGGGTGTGGAAGCGGTAGGCTAGCAATGGTCAGTTACATCATCAGGTGGTTTAGGTTCAGTGAGGATCCTGCCCATAGGAGCCCCAACTTCCCCACAGGTAACTAGGATAAAATAAAATAATTTTTTCTTGACTATCAGATTAGAATAATTACATGCTCTCAAGTATCAGACTTAATGTAAGGCAATATTAATTCAATTTTCAGTGTGTTATGTGTGATCAAACTGAGCAAATGGGAATATTTACTAATTCTTTGGTAGAGGTGGAATTTAATTTCCTTCCTCTGTTGAGTGTCACTCCCTGGCATGAGTGAGTAGCTCCAATAAAAATCTGAAATTTTCCCTCTGTGAAACTGTGTTCTGTGACAAGTAAGTTAATGCTATACCCCCTAAAAGGCTCACAATACACATATTTTATTCTTTAAGGCTAAAACTACACATCTTCTGTGTGCTAGTAAGAAAAAAAAAAGTTCATTTTATTTGTTCATCCTCGTAGTCCTTGTAGAGAGCCTCATTGTCCCCATTTGACAGATAAGAAGACCAGGACTGGACTGATGAAGTGAACTGCCACTTCAATATAACAGGGATTTATTGAACACCTGTTTTGTGCCAGGTGCTCTAGGAGATAGAAAGGTGAATAAGGGTCAGGCTGGGCGTTCAAGTTGTTGAGGCTGAGCAGGAAGAAATATACTCATGTAATGAACAGGCACTGGGCTACTGACCAAGAGCCTTTCTGTCCTGGAAATGAGGCCTAGGGCGGCACCCCTTGTCAGCAGGAATCACAATGGCTGATGTGAGAAACATCTGATCTCGAGGCCTAATAAAGAACTTCGCAAGCATGACCACCATTCCTAAAACGTTGAGCCTTCCC
This sequence comes from Manis javanica, assembly GCF_040802235.1. NCBI lineage: Eukaryota > Metazoa > Chordata > Mammalia > Pholidota > Manidae > Manis > Manis javanica. The sequence goes on from NC_133156.1 coordinate 37,752,121, forward strand.
CTCTTTCTCACTGTCAAAACATTAAAACTAATTGCCCCCAGGCTCCTTGATTATCTGCAACACAGCTGCTGCTTTGACCACTTGAAAAATGAGCACGCCTCCCCAAAGGAGGTTTGTTTACAGGAGGCGCTGGAATTTTTGCTGAGTAGTCACCCGGCCTACTTAACTTTATTCGGTCAGGCTTACTCTTTCTTCTGTAATCCTGGGGAAGTTGCTAGCAGTCTTTCTGTCTGTTTCCTCCTTTATATAACCACACATTTTTGTAACTTTTTTCTCCAGTCGGGGTAGTAAGACACCAACTGTTCATTGTTTGAGCTTCTGCAAATCACTTAAGCTCACTGAACTTAATTTCCTTACCTGTGCACTGGAAGGAATGGCCATCTTAAAACCTACTCCAAGAATTGTTGACCATGAATCAACAGTGGAGTATCTGCTCTTTTTTTCCCCTTCTTTTAATTTCTAGGTTGTTGGCGGGAGACAAACTATAGGCAAGCAAATGACTCTATGAGATGCGAAGTAGTGAGAAATACTGTGAAGACAAACAAAGCAGGGGCTGCAGAGCATAGGGGTGAGGTACTGCCTCAGATGGGGTGAACAGAAGGTCACCCCTAGTATGTGCATGTGAGCTCTGGAGGGAAATGTTCAATGTGGGATAAATAGCATAATAACTTGTGCAAAGGCCCTGAGGTGGGAAGCATATTTGGCTTATTGAAAGTCTAAGAGGGAAGCCAGTGTGGCTGGAGGTGAGTGAGTAAAGCATTTTGTAGGTGGAGTGGAGGTGTAGGGGAGTAGGATAGGGGGTAGGAGTCTGAGGGAGAATCAGACCATACAGAGCCTTATAGGTCTTGGCAAAAATTTTGAGTTTAATTCTAAGTGGAGAGCCATGGAGGTGCTGGGCAGTGGTGTCACAGATCTGATGGATTCTTTAAAAGCATCATTCTGGCTTCTTGGTGAGGAGTGTTCTGTGAGGAGGCAAAATGGAATCTGGGAGAGCACTTTGTATGTATGATGACTTGCTGCTTCTGAGATGTTAAACTCTGTAGTTCAGTGGTGTCTTGCCAATGAGTTTCAGTCCCCAGCAAGTTCTCTATGGATTCAGTGTGACCAAAGAAAGGCAGTAGAATGTTTCTTTGGGGTGAAAGGGTTTATTACCCAGCTTGTTCTTCTGGCAGTTGGTCAAACACTAGTGTCTCTGCCTCCGCCCAGAGCACTGGGCCAAGCTCTCTATATATAGCGCAATAATAGCTTATTGCCTAAAGGTGTGGAAGCGGTAGCCTAGGAACAGGCCAGTTACATCATCAGGTGGTTTAAGTTCAGTGAGGATCCTGGCCATAGGAACCCCAACTTACCCACAAGTGGGAATCTAGAATGTCCAAGGGTGTTGGAGCTAAAGGTGGATACGGTATTGCCTAGTAGTTTCCAAGTGGCTTGCAGTGGCTTTACAGCCAAGACCTGGACTGTCAGCACAAGCAGTCTGAGGAGATGCAGAGCGCAAAGCAGGAGCCACAGGCCTCAAGCCCATGAATGACCAGTCTGTATCCGACACTGATAAAGGCACCAACGATCCAGGGAGACCCTGAGAGGAGGTTCCTTCTCTGCCATGATGTCCAGGAGCCAATCCGCAAGTAAGGAAAAACCTCTGAAGTAAGATATAAGTGCTTAAAGAAAATAAAATTTCAAACCAGAAGAAAGATGAATTATCTCACAAAAGCAAGACTTAATAGCATTCTCGGTGATAGGGACTGGAAAGAGGATGAGATCAGTTACGGAAATTAGTAGAATTTTCTTTTGCCCACCTGAGTTGTACCAGGTACATTCTGACCCTGAAATACATCACAAGCCAGTGGCAGAGGGTTTGGGCATGCTAAAGACCCAGTCACTGTTGTTATGTGGCTTCATGCAGCCGTAATGAGAGAATGGAGTAAAGGAGATGACACCACTAATCAGCACTTCCCCAGGGAGCCGATGCGTTTGTGATAGTCAAAACGTCCAGGGTTAGGTATTCGCAGTGTCCTTTCCCTCCAACTTCTGACAATCAAGTGGTACCAGAAGCCTCTCTAGTTCTTCTTGCTCCACTGTAGCTGCAGTGCCTTGCCAGGCAGAACAAATAAGATGTGATGGGACGGGAGTCACACCCGGAAAGCCATTGGTTCATGTGGGCAGAGCCCAGCTCCCTGTTATTCTCCTGCCCAGGCGAAGCTCCAGGCCATAATCACATTATAGCTCCCTGTCAATCCCCACATGGCTTTTGCAGGAGAAGAAATGTCCTCTTTTCCATAATTCTCCACAAGCGCTTTCTCTTTGCAAGACTTGGAATTAGTACTTGGAAGATGCTGGGTGTTTATAAAATGTTGCCAGACAGTATCCATTAGGTTGACTCTTAGGTCATTTCCAAGCTGGGCAATAACCTTCTGCTTCCTCTGTGAATGCATCGCTTATCTCAGAAGCTGTCTGATTTCTATTGGCAGGATTTTATTCTTAATTTCTTGTGGCTTGGGCATTAGAAACAGAAATGTACAATTCTCCAAAGAGGAAAATAGGACAGCAAAGTATGTTAACCAAAGGCACCCATATCTGCTATTTTTCAGTTGATACTTCAAGATGCAGAAACAAAAGCCAGAGCATAGCATCATGCCATGATAAGTGGGTGCTAGAAGAATTAATGGTATTTCAGTTTTAATCACTGATGGTTTGGTTAACACAAGCCCATGGCAATTAAATGTAATGGGTGAAGTGGATCCATCCACAATGTCCTCTGCTTACCTGTGAGCCCTGGATTTTGATGAAGAGATCTAAATAGCTACATTCTTAATTAGGTTCAGATAACATCTAAATTAAGGCCTAGGATATACTAAATGCAATGTGGTTCCTTCTGGAATAGGAGGAGGACAATAGCAGACAAATGGGGAAAATCCAAATAAATTTGGTAGTTAATGGTAACATTCCAATTAAAAAACATTGAACTAATGTCACTTGCTGAATTTGTTGCACATAGCATGGTATGTGAGATTTGAATAGCAGGGGAAGCTGGGAATCAGAGACACAGGAACAAGTAGTACACTGTATTATCTATGAACTCTACTGTTAATCCAAAATGATTTCAAAATAAAAAGTTAAATGCACAATAGGTATAATATAGAGGGAGATGGTTTGTGGATCTTTCTTGTGCCTTTCAAATCCATTTCTGTACACAATGTCCCCGCATACAGAGGGTTCAGTGAGAAGCCTCTGTGGGAGAATGATAGCAATGACCAGAAGTTAAGACCCAGTCACAGGCAGTGAGTGGCCCTGTGAGGCAGGTACAGTTTGCTTGTCCCACGCAGGTGAGGAAACAAGGCTTAGAGTAGGGAAATGACTCCTCCAAATCAACCCTTGTTGAGAGTCCACTCAGAATCCTGGTCCCTGGTCCTGTTCACACACCTGATCCAGCTCCCACCTAGGGAGTTGGGGCACATTCATTTTAGTCAGGGCCCTGCGCCTTCTTCACTCTGAGCTTGGCAAATTCCTCAGCTTGTCTGGTTGTCTATTGCCTCATTTATAAAATAAGGAGATTGGGTTTCGTGACCCTTAAGGATTTTTCCAGCTCCAAAATCCTCTGACTTGGGGCCTACATATACAGTACTTTTTAATTGAAATGTTACTATTCGACTTTTCTATCTGAGTGGATCCTTTCAAGACTTATGAAAAATAACCTTTTGATCTGAAGGGGGCTTAAGTGACATTTAAGTTCTCATTCACATTCATCCCTTTCTCTAAATAATCCTGCCAATGCCTATTTCTGGCTAAACATATACCAATCCCAGAAAGTGTGAGTGCTTGTAAGAGAAATTTTATCACCAGTAAAATTTATTATAAAAATTTTAATAGTGATTTTTAGTATATATATATATATATATATAATCTTAAATATATTACTGGTGGTATAGGAAGGAGGAGAGATTGGTGGAGCTAAGCTGTTCTAATTGTATTGTAGTTATTATATTATAGGTTGGTTTGTAAAAGTAAAATCATAGTTTCTTTTCCAAATTTTGGATGAATTAAACATTTTCTAATTCATGAGTTAATATGAATTTGATCCAGTTTATCTGAGTTCAAATATCACTTTAATAACCCATTAGATATTTTCAAAATCATTGACATAGGCAAATCAATACTAAGCAAAGTAAAATAGATTATGAATAAAAATTGAGATTTTTGATTCCTGGAAGAATTTTAGCCAATGTTAAATAGATTTTTTAAATTTCAATACTGGCTGATTATAACCTGCTTTACTATAGAAAACCAAAGTAAAGGGACAAAAATAAAGAATCATATGCATTTGCCAAAAAGATAATTTCTTGGTATGCTGTATGAATTATATTTTTTAATTTTGTTTTATTAACCTTCTTTACAAGGTCTTGAGGATAGATAATTTCAGTGGATCCGTGCATGCACAAATACACAAATTAACGTAATTTCTGTTCTTGAAAAAATGAAAAAGCATATAAGCAGTTATGCACCTGAAAGGACTAAAATTGAAGGGAAAATAATTGTCACTTCACTAAATGCTGTTATATACAGGAAAAAGAGGCTGAATAAACTCAGTAAGTACCTGAGTATTTGCATATATTTCAATATGGAGATTAAATTGATGTCTTTATATACATTATTTCTTTCGTCCATAGAATCAGTTTTGTTTCCCCCATTTTAATGCCCTTTTAAATTATTTTGATGTAGAAAACAGTGAAATCCTGGAATTCCCCAACCTATGTTAAATATCTAAATTTATTTCCTTTTCTTTAGAATAATGAAGTAATAACTTCTTTTATAGTTAACTTGACCTTTCATCGTTATCCCTTTGATAGTAAATTAAAAAAAACACACTGTCTGTAGTTTTTAATGATGATCAATCATATGGAAAATTAAGTTCTTTGTATTGAGCCCGCAATTACTAGTTATGTAACTTTACAAAGTCAGGAAACCTTGTTGAATCCCAGCAACAGTATAGCAGTGAGCAAGGTTAAAAAAAAACTTGTATTCATGGGGTTGAAACTCTAGTTAGGGTAGACAACCTATGAGAAATCCAATATGATACTTTCAGATAGAAGTAAGAATTATGAAACAAATTGAAGAGGGTAATAGGTTCACGGAGGGAAGAGGACTGCTTCAGATAAATGGTTGCAGAAAGCCTCTGAGAAGGTGACCTTTGAGTTAGGAGCCAGCAGTGAGGAAATCTAAGGAAAGGACATGGCACAAACAGTAGGTCAGTGCAGCTGGAGAATGGGAAAACAGGGAAATGAGGGGCACAAGATGAGGTAAGAGATAAGGCCGGGGCCAGAGTACACTGGGACATCTATGCCATGCTGTTCTGGAGTCTTGGATAAGCTTTGTGGTTCTTCTGAGAATTGAAGTCATTCCATAAAGTGCCCAAGAATAAAGTACAGAGGTAATAGTCATCCGTGGCAATTGCCTCTCTTTGGTTAGTTCAAGAATTATTTTCTATGAACACCTTTTTACATAATAGCCACAAAGTTAGATATAGAATCTGTAGATGAAAGTAACGAATATTCCAAGGTAAACATATGGCCTCTTGTTAGATTCCTCCTTCATAACTGATAGTTAATTGGGGATCTCAGTCATTATTTCTACCTCCTGAATATCTCTTACATGTAACCTGTTGTCTTTCTTCCTGCTGCCAGGATTTTGGTCTTGCTGTCATCATTTCTCTCCTGGATTAATACAACAGACTGTAAAGTTGCCTCTTGCCATTTGTCTTCCAAATGGCTTCTGAATGGTTTTAGAATCAAATCTGATCATGCCGCTGTTTTCTTTCATCCATACCTACCCCACTGCCAGGTGCTTAAAACCTTCCATGATTTCCCATCACTAATAAAATTCCAGAGTGTTTACAGGGGGTGTGAGGAACTGCATTTTCCTCCTTTCATCATCACACTCATTGCTACTGATCCTCAGGCGTTTCACATGGGATCTTTATGTGCTCTGCTCCCCTAAGCTGCCTGCCGTGCTTTTCCCACTTTCTCCCACACTTTGCATATGTTTTTTGTTCCATATTGTGAATGTCCACTGACCTCTTTAAACTCTGTTTTTCTGTGTTTCCATAGATCAGGGACCTAATATGACAACAAACAAAAAATTTGCTATTTGGTTAAGTTTTTGTTTGTCCAACTAAAACCACAAGCCTCTCAAGGTCAGGGACCATATAATATACATCTGTATAGCTGTACTACCTGGCACAGCACTATCACAAACAGACATTTAAAAATGGTTGGTGATGCATTGATGCATTTTAGACCAGACTATTAGGTCTTAGGCTCTTGCTAGGTTATTGAACTAACTTTTAAAAGCATGCATATTCTGTGCCCTTGTTTCCTTATCTCTAAAAGGGAGATGATGACTCCTATCCAATAATTTTATGATTGCCTACATAAAATATTTTAAAGTGGTAAGCACGGTGCCTGATATAAACATAGTAGTGATTAAATAAATGCTGGAAGTAACTATTGTTACTAACAACATTAATATTAGAATTATTACAAGGAGGAAAAAGCATTGAGGATGTGGTTTCTGCCTTTAAAACTTGGATTCACTGGCAAAGGAAGGTCTGCGTACTAAAGTTAGCTAGCAGCCTACCTAATTTTGAATTAAAAGAATACCTTGAAATTTTAATGTATTATGGCAATTCATAGAAGAAAAAAGCACACCCAGGGATGGGGAGAAAAATAACAATGCGAATGATAATGTCTGACAGACACTGAGCTCATTATTCTGTGCCAGGCTAAGTGACCTTCTCACATGGACTATAATCACTGAATACTTAGAGTAACCCTGTGAGTCAGATGCTTCTCATATCTCTCCCCACATTTTAACAGGTGAAGATTCAGAATTTCAAAGAAGTCCAGTAACTTCCCAACAATACGCTGTAGGACATGAGGGGACTTGACTCTGGAACCCAGGCATTGAGGTTGCACAGCTATAGTTCATAACCTCTGCTATATTGCATTTGTGAAAGCATCTTGTAGGTGGTTAAGATTTGACACAGACCGTGAGAAGATGTAAGAATTGAGCTTGTCTTCAAAAATAAGTATATAAATAAATAAATTTAGGCTGGAGAGGAAAGGTATTCCATGTGCATCAGGGGATAGATGAAAGTAGGGGGCTGGAGTGGGAATAGTAGAGTAATTTTGATTCTGGGATGGCAGCAGTGCAGATCCATATGTATAGGGCAAAGATATCATTTGAAGCAATATTGGAAACATGATTATCAAATATTATCCCCCAGACTCTCATCCTATTTTGCCTGCATTACTGTGGTGGTCTGGCTTTTCCACTTATATCACTTACCATTCAATCCATTCTATAAAACTAGAGGGATGGCTCTTCCAATGATGATATTCTCAAAATCTTGAGGTCTTACAAAAAAATGCTACTACTGTGGCTTCCTACTGTCTGCCTTATCAAGTCACAGGCTTTGCTTCTGTGATTGGATATACTTTTTTGATCCACCTATATATTTTATTATTGCTTTTGTTAGACAAGAGGTTTGTGATAATTCAAGCTTGAGACTCAAACTAAGAGATAAAATTCAAAGCCTGAATTATTGGAATTTCTAGAATATTTTTAGTTTTAGGGGGCAGCACAAAATAGGGTTATGGTACATATATGGTGGGGAATCAGAAGAGCAAAACCTTAAGTATGTTTTGAAGGATACACTAAGGGGACTTGATAATTTCATGTGGGAGTGGTAGGAAAAAAGATGTCAAAAAAGATATCATGGTTTCTCATCTGAGGTTCCAGAAGGACACTGATAATAGCTGAGGCTGTAAGGACAGAATTGTTTTCATGGGGAGGGAATATAACAGAGGGTAAGTTATGGTTGAAAACTGACCCTAAGAGATGCCTCTTGTCATGGGTTTGGGAGGAGTTGAAAAGATGGAAAGGTGATCAGGTGAGGAAGAAGAGTAAACCTGCTGGGGGAGATGTGAGTCCAGGGAAAGAGCAAGATTTAGTTATGAAAAGATCTTTTAAATGAAGCAACAGTATAAAATCATTTGAAGAAAGTCTAATAAATTTCAGTAATACCTGCATAATTGGTAACCTAGAATAGATTTGGTAGGTGAATAGGGGAAAGACAATATGGAAATAACCTTGCATTTAGATTGAATCACTAAGTATTAATTAGTCATATAATCCTGAATGTTTACAGGCAGTCCTTCAAGGGTTTACTGTGCATCTCAGTTCTGAATGCAAAGAAACATAGTGAACAACTAGTAAAATATCAACTGAATAAATAAGGAAAAAAATTTACAAATATGTCTGGCTCTATTTTGTGAGGGCATTCTATTCAGAAGAAAGATTTTGTGTATCTTATTGTCTACCAAATCACCAACTACATTAGGTTTTTACCACCAGTATAGTCTTATTTCTGTCCTGCATACAAAGCCAGTCTTAATCAATCATATTCTTGTCCTCCAGCAAAGAATATTATTCAAAGATACAATAATTAACTTAGGAAAATGTATCATTCTAAAAGACTATGACTCAGTGGAAAATAAAACATAACAAGGAGTTTCTGGTTTTAATTTATCTTTTGAAGAAATAAATAGGGAGTCAGTAACTACTTGAACATGAAAGAAAAATGGAAATATGCTCCAAATAAATTCACTTGGGAGTAATGGGCTCAGAAAGATATGCCGTTATTTAGACTTCCTATGAAGGTCAATAAACATAATTTTGATGGTACTAATAATTAATGAGGAAGCAAATTTTACTTTGGAGATACAAAATTACTCTGATATCAGTTTGAAGAATTAAGATTCATACTCATCTCAGAAACATTCTTGCTTGAATAAATGCTCATGTGGCCACTTTACAATGGGTCATTTGTCTTATTTTTTAAATAAGTAAAAAAAAAATGTTACTTGACTGGTATATCATGTCATCTGCAAACAGTGACAGTTTAACTTCTTCCTAACCAATCTGAATGCCTTTTATTTCTTTGTTTTGTATGATTGTCATGGCTAGGACCTCTAGTACTATGTTGAATAAAAGTGGGGAGGGTGGGCATCCTTGTCTTGTTCCCAAAATGAGAAGAAAAGCTTCCAGCTTTTCACGGCTAAGTATGATGTTAACTGGGGGTTTGTTGTATATGGCCTTTATTATACCAATTTTGTTGAGAGTTTTTATCCTGAATGGATGTTGAATTTTGGCAAATGCTTTTTCAGTGTTTATGGAGATGATCATGTGGTTTTTGTCCTTCTTTTTGTTGATGTGGTGGATGATGTTGATTGATTTTTGAATGTTGTACCATCCTTCCATCCTGGGATGAATCCCACTTGATCATGATGTATGATCCTCTTGATGTATTTTTGCATTTGGTTTGCTAATATTTAGTTTAGTATTTTTGCATCTATGTTCATCAGGGATATTGGTTTGTAGTTTTCTTTTTTTGTGTTCTCTTTGCCTGGTTTCGGTATTAGAGTGATGCTGGCCTCATAGAATGAGTTTGTAAGTATTCCCTCCTCTTCTAATTTTTGGAAATATTTAAGGAGAACGGATATTATGTCGTCTCTAAATGTTTGATAAAATTCAGCAGTGAAGCCATCTGGTCCAGTGGTTTTGTTCTTGGGTCGTTTTTTCAGTACCGAATGCATCTCCTTGCTGGTAGTTGGTCTATTCAGATTTTATGTTTCTTCCTGGGTCAGCCTTGGAAGGTTGTAGTTTCCTAGAAAGTTGTCCATTTCTTCTAGGTTATCCAGTTTGTTAGCATATAATTTTTCATAGTATTCTCTAATAATTCTTTATATTTCTGTGGTGTCTGTATTGATTTTTCCATTCTCATTTCTGATTCTGTTCATGTATGTATGCTCTCTTTTTTTCTTGATAAGTCTGGCTAGAGGTTTATCTATTTTGTTTATTTTCTTGAAGAACCAGCTCCTACTTTCAGATTCTTTCTATTGTTTTATTCTTCTCAATTTTATTTATTTCTTCTCTGATCTTTATTATGCCCCTCCTTCTACTGACTTTGGGCCTCATTTGTTCTTTTTCCAGTTTCAATAATTGTGAATTTGGACTGTTCATTTGGGATTGATCTTCCTTCTTTAAATAGGCCTGAATTACTCTATACTTTCCTCTTAGAACTGCCTTCACTGCATCTCACACAAGTAGAGGCTTTTAGCTGTTGACTTCATTTTTCTCTGTATATTGCTTGATCTCTGTTTTAATTTGGTCATTGATCCATTGATTATTTAGGAGCATGATGTTTTGCTCCCATGTGAGTGTGAGCCATTTTGTTTTCTTTGTACAATTTATTTATAGTTTCATACCTTTGTACAATTTATTTATAGTTTCATAAGATTTTATAGATCTTAAAAGTTGGTTGGTACAATTTCAATATTTTTAAATTTGCTGAGGCTCTTCTTGTGGCATAATATGTGATTTATTCTAGAAAATGTTCCATATGCATCCTGCTGCTTTTGGGTGGAGAGTTCTGTAGATGTCTGTTAGGTCCATCTGTTCTAATGTGTTGATCAGTGCCTCTGTCTCCTTACTTATTTTCTGTCTGGTTGATTTTGCCTTGGAGTGAGTGGTGTGTTGAGGTCTTCTTCTAAATGAATGCATTGCATTCTAATTCCTCCTTTAATTCTATTAGTATTTTTTGTACATATTTGGGTGCTCTTATGTTGCATGCATAGATATTTATAATTGTTATATTTTCTTGTTGAACTGACCCCTTTATCATTATATGATGTCCTTCTTTGTCTCGTTACTTTCTTTGTTTTGAAGTCTATTTTATCTGATAGAAATATTGTAACTCCTGCTTTTTTCTCCCTATTGTTTGCAAGAAATATCTTTTTGCATCCCTTCACTTTTAGTCTGTGTATGTCTTTGGGTTTGAAGTGAGTTTTTTGTAGGCAGCATATAAATGGGTCTTATTTTTTTTATCCATTCTGTAACTCTATGTCTTCTGATTGGTGTATTCAGACCATTTACATTTAGAGTGATTATTGATAGATATGTACTTATTGCCATTGCAGGTTTTGGATTCGTGGTTATCAAAGGTTCAAGGGCAGCTTCTTTACTATCTAGCAGTCTATCTTAACTTACTTATTTATGCTCTTATAAACAAAATCTATAAATTCTTTTTTATTCCCCCATCTTTTTCTTCCTCCTCCTCTCTTTGTGTTATGTTTGATATTCTGTACTCTTTGTGTATCCCTTGACTGACTTTGTGGGTAGCTGATTTAATTTTGCATTTGGTTAGTATTTAGTTGGTCTACTTCCTTTGCTGTGGTTTTGTTTTCTCTGCTGTCAGCTATTTAACCTTAGGCACACTTCCATTTAGAGCAGTCCCTTTAAAATACACTGTAGAGATGGTTTGTGGGAAGTAAATTCCCTCAACTTTGTTCATCTGGGAATTGTTTAATCCCTCCTTCAAATTTAAATGATAATCTTGCTGGGTAGAGTATTCTTGCTTCAAGGTCCTTCTGTTTCATTGCATTGAATATATCACACCACTCCCTTCTGGCCTGTAAGGTTTCTTTTGAGAAGTCTGATGATAGCCTGATGGGTTTTCCTTTGTAGGTGATCTTTTTCCTCTCTCTGCTTTTAATACTCTGTCCTTGTCTTGTCCTTGATCTTTGCCATTTTAATTATTATATGTCTTGGTGTTGTCTTCCTTGGGTCCCTTGTTTTGTGAGATCTGTGGACTTCCATAGCCTGAGAGAGTATTTCCTCCCCAAGATTGGGGAAGTTTTCAGGAATTATTTCTTCATAGGCACTATCTCTCCCTTTTTATTTCTCTTCTTCTTCTGGTACCCCTCCACCCGCTATAATGGAAATATTGTTCCATTTGGATTGGTCACACAGTTCTTTTAATATTCTTTTATTCCTAAAGATCCTTTTTTCTCCCTCTGCCTCACCTTCTCTGTATTCATGTTCTCTAATTTCTATTCCACTTACTGTCTCCTCTACCTCATGAAATCTGCTTTTAAATCCCTTCATTGTTTGTTTCATTTCAGTTACTGTATTTTTAAGGTGTCTATCTCCTTCCTGAATTCATCGCTTAGCTCTTGAATATTTTTCTGTAGCTCCATTATCATGCTTATGACTGTTATTTTGAATTCTTTTTCAGGATGATTGGTGATTTCAGTCTCACTGAGCCCTTTTTCTGGTGTTTGAGGATATCAGGTTGAATAAGGTTCTTCTGCCTTTTCATAGTCCTGTAGTGATGGGAGTGGTGACCGGTGTGGGTTTCTTCTGAGAGGGCAATGTCCCTTCCTGCTTCCTGGTCGCAGTGCCTGTCTCCACTGTCTGTGCTGGTTAGATGCTTGCAGGGTGTGTCCTCTCAGTTAATCCCCTGAACTCACATGTGGGCTTCCCTCCTGCTGGCCTAGGCATAGGCAGGGGCCGCAGGCGAGTGGAGTGGGTGTTTGCCAGGAGGGCAAAGCTCTTTCATTCTTCCCAGTATGCCTCTCTCCACTGTCAGAGCCAGTTAGCCATGTGTAGGAAGAAGACTCTGCGTTCAGCCGTGTATTCACTGTAGGCAGGGCTGCCTTCTGGCTGGTCTGCAGCAATGGCAGGGACAGTGGGTTTGCACGTAGGTGCTGGCTGAGGGAAGAAGTGGCAGGCTGCTTATTGCAGTGAAGGACCTTGTGGCTGAATTGCTAACCAGGGGGATGGAGCACCTGAAGCTCCTGAAGTTTCCCAACCTGCTGAGCTGAGTATGCCAGGACAATTTTGTCCACCTGTTTCTTCTCCTGAATCCTTGCCCTTTTAGCAGCCCTCTCTCTGTTGAGAAGTCTTTCAAAGCACCTGCTCTTCTCTTTTCCCAGGGCAGCCAATTGTGGGAATCTCTTTGCAGTCTTAGTCTCAGATTTTGCTTTTCAGCCCCTCTAATCTCTAGAGCACCATGCAGTGTGGGCCTGTGCTCCCAGAGTAGGTTTCTAGGGCTGGGTAAAATTTGCCAGTCCTGGGCTTCCACGCCCTCCCCACTGTGATTCTCTTGCTCCTGCCAGTGAGTTGGGTTAGGGGGAGTGCTCGTCTCCTGCCAGGTGGTGGCTTTTTTATTTTACCCTTTTCCATGAGATACTCACTTCTCCCAGATGTAGACTGACTGGTACACTCTTACTTCTGGTCCCTTTTTTAGGAGTAGTTGCATTTGCTGTATTTTCAAACTATATGTGGTTTTGGGAGATTTCCACCACACAACTCATGCCACCATCTTCTTTTCCTCTCCCTCCCATTTCATTCAATTTTATGGATTTAAGCACAAGTCTTCACCCTCTGTGCCCTACTTCAGACAAATAGGGAGAGGCTACTGAGAGCTCTGATTTAGGCTTGCAAGTTCCCATCATCTGCATGACCCAGACAGGACTGCAGATACACGATCATGCTCTTTAGCAGCCTTCCTTAAAATCTCCATTCTTTGCCTTTGGGAAGTTCTCAGAACATAATCTCACTCCACCTAGTGCTGTGCAGTTCCTCCTAATCCTTGGCGGTAGTGATTTAGTTCCCATGCCATGCAGACTCAAGTAGACACTGGATGCCAGATGACCCTGGCTTTAGGAGTTGGCAAGGGATTTGCCCCATGCCAAGCAGGAGTTCAATGAGCTTCCTTCCTTTTCCTCCCTCTGCTATTCTTTATTCTCTGCTGCCATTCCCTGCTACTCTTGCGTTAGTGAATTCCTTCCTTACCTACATTCATCTGACCTGCTTGAGAATTCTTTCTCGTTCGGAGTCAAGAAGTCTCCTCTGGTCAGGTTGAGGTTTCTCTTAGTGTTTCACCTAGTGCCCAGGGAGAGACCATCCCAGATGCAGCTGCCCGGCAACAGTGGTAACGGGCTCAGGGCTTGGTGGCAGCAGCACCGACTCTCCTGAATTCATAGTCTTGTAATGTCATTGTGTCCTCCTTTTTTGTCAGCTCCATCTAAGCAGAACTGTCTGGTTTTTAGATTTTAATATGCAGGAATCAATTCTAAGGACAAGGTACATAGAGTTATTTACTTATAGGCTATAGGCTTTGTTTGAAATACAATATAGTATAGATATGAAGATTGGGAAGAAAAATAGGTTAGGAACATCTCTAAGGAAAACCCTAAGTCATATTTTTTATATGCTAGGAGATAAGGATATTAAAAAAAACACTTTCATTCTATCTCATAGCAATCTGTGTTCTATTTTTGAAATCCTAATTTTAATCTAGTTCTTGTGTTTTAGTTATTTTTTTTTAAAGAAATGATGTGTGTTGTTTATTTTGGGGGGAAGATGAGGACTTCCATGTGTTTATCCTTTAAGACTCAGGAATATCTTAACCTGAAATATAAAGTAATAATTATTCTGATTTCACAGACCTTTAGAAATCTGAGGTTTTCATTCCATGTTGTAAGCTGCAAGTTTATAGTAATATGTTTTTTAATTATATGTGAAAAATGTTTATTTTGTTTTTTTCCAGTCTCAATATGTCTGCCTCCAAAAAAATAATCTTTCTCCTACAATACCCAGTCCTTTTTTTTTTATTTGCCTTCAGTTTGGGATAATTGCATGGTGACAAATTGTCAAGGAGAGGCTTAAAAAAAGATACCGAGACTTCTAGTTTTTTTCCTCTAAGCAATGACATATACTACAAACAGATGTTTAGATTCTAGCTCTAAAACAAACAAAATATAGTGAGTTCTAGAAAATCTTTACTAATTGTGGACATATTTAAAATGGAATATATCTGAATGGTCTGGAATATAGTTTTTTGGGTCTGTCTCATTGAGCTAGAGAAATTATAAATATAAGCTTCAGAAAACATGGAAAGTAAAAAACTTTGCTACTTGATCATTGAATTCTCCTTAGGGTATTGCATACCAATTACGTAGGGAGTTTGTATGTTTAATCAACTTTATTAAGGTGTACCTTAGATACCATGTATCACTTCTGTTTTTAGTGTACAGTTTTAGTTTTGACAGTTGTATAAATTAATGAAATTACCAATACCACCATCAATATAGGAAACATCTCCATCACCCCCAAAAGATTCCTTAAGCCCTTTTTCAGTCTACTCCCCTTGTCTCCCAATCCCAGGTAACGTAGTTTGGCAGGGCAGTCTTACTAGTATGCAGTATTTGTGCAATGCAAAACATTGACCAATTTGAAAAGATGCAAGGAGGAGCAGTGACATTTGGATGGGGAGGGCTTAGTGTGAATTATATAGCTTTTGTCTAAAAAGAAACTAAATAGAAAGCTATTTTGGTAATGTTTCAAGGGCATCAACATGGTCTGAGAAGATTTGTCATGAAACAGCTTTCCCTATTGTATTATAATGTCACCTAACGGCATCTCAAAAGCTTAGTTCTTTGAATATACTTTTAAAACAGGAATAGCTAAATATGAAAGGGCCACAGGAAACCCCTTTTATAAATTAAAGAGGTATGTTTCCCTATACATATATATCTCAGCTTAATTTTCTTTGATTTGCTGTATATATGCTGCAAGTGTTATCAGTGAATTTCTTACCATAATTTTATCTATATAGGTAAATGATAAAAGTTACCTTTTAGAGCCTGAGTTTTCCTCTTCTATAGAATGCTGGGACAGCTAAAATGTGAAAACAGTTATTATAAATGTCAGGCCACATACATGTTAAACAAAGGATAATCATTATTATAACAGTTGGGAATGTAAGTTGTTTCAATTTCAAGCAGTATCTAAAATTTCACACTATAAATATTTCTTCAAATGGTCCAGTGCTCAGCCGTATTTTTCAGAAGTGAATGCTGTAATCAAGACCAAAGATCAAGTTTAGGCTAATAAATGACCATGTTCCAGAATCAAAACAGAAAAGAAAAAGTTTATCGACATGTGAATGAAAAATAATGTTTCCTGCTGCCATCATTACTTGCTTTTGGTGCTATTTTTAACACATATATCAGCATTTCTTTTATAGACATTTTGTGTAGTTTATTGGATGTTAAGTATTAACATTTTACTATGTATCTTTACACTTAAAAAAATACATATACAGATAGATTTTTTTAACAAAAATGATTTTATACCATATATACAGTGGTTTTCCTTTTCTAAATCTAATGTACATGCTATATTTGGCAGTACCTGTAGTTGGACTTATTGAATAAATTACTAAGTATTTAGATTATTTCCTTTTTCCTTTGCTATTAAAAACAATGCTTCAATAAATCTTACTGTATGTAGATAGTTGCATACCTACTAGATTTTGGTTCCTAAAAACATCACTTCTCAGAAAATATCATAGGGTCAAATGATGTCCAAATAAGGTTTTTAATTAATATGCATAAACTGCCCTTCCTAAAGATTATACAGTTAATTCTGCCCACCCACCCCAGTGGATGCATATTAATTATTCCTAATTTTCCAACTTTTCATATGATACTACTGTTGCTAAACATGCAAACATACAGAAAGCACAAAAGAATATATTTTCTTGAGAGAAGTGGTAAAGGAAATATCTAGAATATTTGGGTTGAAACTTAAGCAGCTTGCTCACCCCATGATCTCTAAAGAGTCAAAGATTATGATCCATAGTTTTCACCTGTGTGAATTTATTTTAGCTGCCCCTCCCCCCTAAAAGTATTCACTAATAATGGATGAAAACTCTTAAAACTACACAGAGAATTTCCTTAGTCTGATTAAAAATATATACAAAAATTACAAACCATTACAGTGAATATAATACTTAATGGTGAACTACTGAAGGCTTTTGCCCCAAGATAGGGAATGAGATAAGCATATCAGCCATCACTGTTGCATTTGGACTTTTGCCATTGGTCCTAGTCAGTGCAATAAAGCAATAATACAAATTAGAAGATAGAAGGAGTAGAAGGGAAGGAATGAACTTGTCAATTGTAGCTCCAGGGGGAAGGGTGCTCCCAGAGAGGGGTGAATAAACTGCTGGGACCGAAATCAGTCAAGGGAAAGAATAGTTGGGAGAAAGACTTTTTGTTACTCACAATGAGGCCCAGCTTCGTCCTCCAGTCAGTGCTCTTGCTCCTCCCCTCTCCCCCTGGTCCTCCTACTCTCTGTCTCTACAGTCATGGCGCCCACTCACTTCCCTTCCCACCCCTTCTGGGAGGAACTCCGTTGGCCGGTCCTTGATGACTGACAGGTGCCAGGTCAATTATGTATCAGGAACGGAGGGGAGGAGAAAACAGCGTCCTCTCTCCACCCCTTCTATTCGAGGCTGTGGGAGGCTGCAGAGTAAACACCTATTGATATGTAAATGGTAAGGCCAGGTGGGAGATTCTGGAAATTCTGTGCTTTACCCCACATCACTATTAACAACATGATTATGAATATAAAAAATCAAAAAGAATCCACAAACTCTTGTAATTAATAAGTGATTTTTAGCCAGGGCAGTACATGCATGAACACGTACTCCAAACTGTGCACTAAGATTTGTGCGTTTCATCGTGTGTACCTCAATTAAAGAGAAAGTACTTCAGCCAAAAACATTTAGACAATGAATTTTTTAAAATACCATTTATGCTAGCATCAGAAAACATTTAATTAGGAATACAGCTAAGGAAAGAGAGATATGATCTAACTACTGGGAATTAAAAAGCATCATTAGGAAAAAGTAAGGCCCGAATAAGTAAAAGCGTAGACCACATTCATGGACTTGAAAACTTGATGTTGTAGGGTTATTCTCCTCAAATTGACCCATGTATCTATCTGTCAAAAACAAATCTGGAATTAGGTAAGGAGAGACTTTTTAAAAGGGGTTATTAAGATAAGGAGAAGAAAAGGATTGCAGGAGGGAAGAGGTTCCTATCCAATATGGGGAACACTCTGACTGTAATACCTGCCAAGGCCATGTAGAAAAAGGCTTTTCTTGTATAGTGAGGAGTAAGCCAGTTTAGAAAGGACTGGTTGTCGTGGACAGGGGTAGGCAGGTAAGATGAGCAGAGTAGCGATCAGACAGTTGTTGAGGGAATGTTTTTCTTTGCAGTGGGTTGCTTCTTGGGAGGGGCCCTCTGTTCCACACTGGAATGCTTGCTTAACCTTAAGGGCAAGTCCAAGTTTCAGGGATCTAGGGGAAGGAAGAAAGCCTAATTAAAGTTTAGTTAAGTCAGGTTAGTGGGCATTTTGTCCAAATTAGTTGGTACGAATAGATGAACTAATCATTTCTGAGATAAAGACTGGGAAGTTAGAGGATCATAAATAAGCTGAGCATTTTTTAATCTTCTCTAAGTCATGTGAGAAAGGATAGTTCTTTGCTGTCAGTGCTTTTCTGGAACACAAAATGATGGGGAGATTCCTTGACCTTTGCTGTTTTCCAGAAACATAGGACCCAGGTGAAGTTCACCATTGCCAGTTCAGTACAATCTAATCAAAAATCCCAACAGATATTTTTGTGGAAATTAACAAATGGATTCTAGAATTTATATGGAAATGTCAAGAGCCAAAAATAGTCAAGATAATCATGAAGAACAACAACACTGGGAGATTTAACATTACACCTTACCAAGACCTATTAAAAGTTAAAGTAATTAAGACAGAATATTGGCATACGAGTAGAACAAATAGATAAAGGAGATAAACTGGAGAATCAGAAACTGACCCAGTCATGTATGGTCACCTGCTTAATGACTGTGGTAAGTTAAATGAATGGTCACGATTCTTCATCCCTTCTTGTATCTGTACCCATTTGTCATGTGACTTTTCAGTTTCTCCCACCACAGGGTGAGTCTGTTTCCCTGCCCCTTGATTCTAGCTTTCACCATGTGACTTACATAGCCAACTTGCATATGTGAGCAAACATAACACATGCAGAGGCCAAAAAAAAAAAAAATTCACTTGTACATTCCTCCTTCTGCTTTGTATTTTTGGCCATCATGCTGAGTACACATCCAGGCTCCTGTTGGAAGGAAATGCGTGGATCAGGGCCATGTTACATTAGTTGTTCCAGCTGAGGCCGTTGTCTGAGAAGCGGAAAACTGGAGTGTTTGCAAAGACTTAGCCAGATTTCAAAGAAAGACATTTAAAGAATAGAACAGACAGTTATGTCCAGGAAAACTGAAAACTGAAATGAAATTGACATAGTACTGAACTTAACTCAGTAATGAATAATATTTACATATTCATAGTAATGATTTTAAAAACACATACAGATTTAATTAAAAATATGATGAAGGTCTACTGAGGAAGAAGGAGGGAAAGTAAGTGGGGATGACAGAATGGCTTGTGATGTAAGAGTTAAGTCCTCATCTTCCAAAGTAGCAAATTTGTGGGTAATAGCTGAATATGAAAAACCAAGAGTTGTGTTATAACCATGTTTACTGGAAACATGAAGTCCAATATTAGAAGGAACAACTAAAAGGGCTGACGGTGTTGTGACTGGGATGTGGGAGGGTGAAAAAGGATGAGGAGAGAGCAGATGTTTTTCATTTTGTCATCTTACAGTTGATTTTATAAGAATGCATTTGTAGTACAGACTTTGATAAAGTAGTTTTAAAAAAAATAGTTGGAATAAGAAGCAATTCCAACCTACCCTCCCCTGAAATCCTGTTACTGTAATGTGCCCTCACAGTTTTATTGATTTGCCCTTTCCTCCCCAGTCTAAAATGCATGAAATTCCCCCAAACACCGAAAATGTGGAGTGTCTTATTAATGAGGCTTTTATTGATTCAGTACAAATGAAAAGGATACAGCTGGTTCTGAAGACCGTGCTGTCCCCACCCTGTAGATCCACGCTAGTTTGCTGTAGCCAGGGAGTAATTCATTATATCTATAGTCAAAACACAAGACCTCCCGGATAAGGTCACAGGTGACATGAGGACCAAGAGCCTATAGTGAAGTCAGTTATGTCAAACACCTAAGTGACTGTTTTGTCTGCTGCCGCAAGGCTGAGATAAGATTCTGAAGCACAGCTCCCTGAAGGGCTAATGATAAAAACAGTAAACTGAAAAAGTAAACTGTGTTTGAGATGAGTACTCCAATATTCAGTGTTCCTTTGTCTTTCAAATACCCATTCCCCATGGAGACTCACTTTCTACATATCTTCCTTTTAAATCAGTCTCTCTGAATTTTTTTATTTGTGAAATAATTGAGGTCTAAGACTTTAGGCTCAAAGTGCTCCAAAATCGTGGTGGCCAGACAGTAAAGTGACTCGCTTTATTGCAGTATGTCTATTTCCTCTCCATATGTTTCTCGCCTTATTCTTCAGCTATGTATTCCCATTAAAAAAAAAATAGTAGCAACAGCTATGCATTGATCCTTTTTTGCCCTTGATCAAAAATGAAGGCCTGCAGTTGTCTGATATGTACAAATTAACTTGAAGTTAAGAAGAATCCAACATCTGTCTTTCCCCAGGGAATACTTGCCAGAAACTGTGATTCATTTTTAACAAATTTTACAAAGGGCCTCTCTGGTAGGACCTCAGCAAATGTCACCTCTTTTGTGAGTCTTTTAAGAACTGAGTGAACTGTGATTTTTACAAACCAAAATAAAATAGTCTTATCTCCCATGTGCTTCCTTTGCTGTGTTCATTACTGCTGTGTTCCAGCACTCACTCAGGACTTGAGGGTGTTTTGATCTGCACCAAACATCTGTGATTAAACAGGGGATAATGAGCTATGATAGAAGCATCAGTCTCTAAATTCTTCTAATTGGACACTGGTGATGACTAGTGCCCCTGGAGGGGTTTCCTGGCAAATAGATCCATTTCCAAATTTGTGAGATTCACTCAACTTGATTCATTCATTTACAGATACATACTGAGTACCTCCTATGCCAAGATTTGAACTAGGGAGTTGAATGTAATCAAGGGAAACATTCCGGTGCAAAGAAAAGGTAAGACCTACATATGGGCTGACTGTCAAGAGTTCTAAGATATTAGGATCATGATTGGTGGAGAGTGGGTGGCAAGATGGAACTCGTCATTATCTGTCTATGCTGCCATAAGCATTGTACTCTTCCTTGCCACGTGGTCTGTTCATTCAAAATACTGCTCAATCACCCTTGATCCCTCCGCTGTAAGTACAGCTTTCTGTCAGATCTTCCCAGACTGCTTTGGGCCACATGAGATTATTCTGCTCAGATGTCATGTTAGGCTATGAAAACAGAGATGGTGTTCTCTGAGACTCCCTCTGGTTTTATGCTGCTTTTGGCAGGTCATTTGTCTGCTGTTCTGAGTCGTGCTCTGACTGGCTGCATGCATGCTGCCTTCTTGGCCTCAGCTTTTCTCTGGAGTTCTCCGCTGTCTTGGGCTTCAGCCTGCAGTTGATATACAGGCACTCTCTGCCTTCCCGTCTCCCTAACCTGCCATGGTTTGGTCATACCTGCACCTGTTACAGAGTTCCCCTTTTTCGTGAACATCCATGTTCACACCTTGCCTCACTTCTGCCGCCTCCTCATCCCAACTGGGAATTTTTATGTAATTTGGTGGGTGACTCCAGGGAGGAAATGGGATTTTACTTGGATAATGGAGAGTGGGTGTGGTTCCAAAGGAAGGGTTGTGGTAGAGTGACTGGAAAAGACTTTCTCCATAAAGAGATGAAAACAGCAAGGGTTTAGGACTTGTGTGACAGCGATTTCCTTTGAGCTAGAATATTGAAAGCATTCTGTTTAGAATACAGCCTCTGGAGCAAGACTGACGGTTTGTATCCTAAGTCTGCCCTTGACTAGCTGTGTGATCACGGGTGAGTTACTTAGCCTTTCTGTGGCACAGTTTCTTCATATGTAAGTGGAAATGATAGGACCTACATGGTATTATATGACAGTTAGGTACATATATATGATAATGCTTAGAGAATTGCCTGGGACTTAGGAAAACTATATGATAAATACTCTCAGAATTTTGTTGGGGAAAAGAGGGGAATGCTGAGTTACAGAAAGATCATGAAGGGTCTTGAATGAGATGAAGAAGGAATTGGCCAGAGGTGGGTTAGTGAAAAATCCATCTTAGCAATGCTGCTTGATTTAAAGCCATGATTCTCAAATAAAATTGTGTACAATAATGACCAAGTAGCTTATTACAAATGAAATTCCCAGGACACCATCTCCCCGCTGCCAGCAGTTGTCATGCAGTAGGTACATGGTGTGGTGAGAGATCTGATGATTCTCAGAGCTGGGATTGGGGTGAAGCATTTGAGATAACTATGGTCCAATATTTCAGGAGTCCTGCCCTCTTCACAGGCGTGCTAGTGTAGTGCTGGCCCCTGGGACTGAGTGCATCCTCACGTTTGGTACCCTAGAGGCTCATCCACTTTATCTGGGCCTGGGCCCTCAGAATCTCATGTGGTGGATGAAGCAGTCATTCATTCCTTCCTTAGATGTATTTCCTGAGTACCTGCTATGTGCCTGGCATGTTCCTGATGCTTGACATAATACCTCAATGAACACAATACACAGAGACCCTTGTGCTTGTGGAGTTGATATTTTAGCAGGAGAGACCAGAAATAATAAACATCGTAAGTAAGTTGTATTTTATGTTACATTCTGGTATTTTCCATGGAAAATAATAAAAGTAGAGAAGAATAAAGGTGGTGACTCATTTTAGGAGATACTCTGTTTTAAAGGAAGACTGAGGCCAGTCCTAAGGTTCAGTCTCTTATGCCCATTCAGATCCATCAGGAGGGGCTTCCTGAAGCTTCCTGTATTTTAAAAGCACTCTGAGACTGCTTCCTCCCTCAGCAGGAAGTGTGTTCTAGGGGCCATTCACACGGTTTCCCCTGGGATCCAGCTGGAGGGAAGGGTTTATCATTTCCATCTATTTGTCTCCTCTAAGGTACAGTATGGCAGAAGTTTTAGCTCTTTCAACACCTACCGTTAAGGTAGTGATGGAGCATATTTGCCAGTGACACAGATGTTCTGGTTTTTTGGAAGCTGAAAAACATCATCATTGGAAATGATCCTGTGAGGAAAATCTAAAGGCAAATTGACTGTAAAATATCACTGAAATGAAAAAGCAAGCTGTAATGCTAAAAAATTTAGAGAAGAGTGATGAATTCTATGATCTTCCTAGTATTTATCATGCACAAATGTCATAGGATTTTGGAACTAGAAGGGAACTTTGGTGATCATCTAGCAAAGCAGATATGAAATGAGAGTTAGGAAATGATGAGTGTAAAGATTATTTAATTAAGACTATCTGCTTTGTGAAAAGAGTGATAAAGGGAGAGAGCCTCTATTACTAAACATGGGACCATGGCCCAGGTCTTATCCATCAGAACACATGGCAATTAGATGTTTGAAGACAGAAAGCAGAGGAGACTAAGGGCATGGAAGAACAGGAATAAATCAGGAAAATAAATGAAACCAAAAAAAAGACATAAAGCACTGGAGTTTTGAAGTTTGTTAGACTCTTAATACCACTGCTAATGTATAAACAGAAGCATATATTGAGTGCAGGATATCTTAAAGCTCCATATTACAGCAATTTCCTTGAATACTACAGTAAGTAAAGAGCAACAATTAAAGACCACTGATTGGGGAAAAGTAGTAGGGTATGGAGTTTTCCATTCATTTCATGTTTATTTTTGGGCACCAACCTGGGGTTCCTCTGAAAGATGTTGACAAAAATAGAACCATATCTCCATTCTAGATAAGCATGGTTATAGTTGGTTTATTTTCTGGTATTCAGGAGAGATCCTGCCTTTGGGCTTTTTGCTACATTCTGTTACCTGGGGTGGAATTGGGCTTAGGCAGCATTAAGTGGCCTGACTGGTTCAGTTATCTTATCCATATGGTCAGGTGGACCTGGAAAGTTTTGTATGTAAATTGGCTGTACTAGTAGTAGTAGGAACATAGTAGTCTACACTCAGGCTGAGGCAGAGAGAATGCCATCAAGGAAATCAACTAGAAGCATGCTTAGCAGATAGCAGGTGCTTAATAAGAATTTGTTTAATAATTTAATAACTGGTGATTCATTTTCCATGTATTTCAG
This sequence comes from Manis javanica, assembly GCF_040802235.1. Lineage (NCBI taxonomy): Eukaryota > Metazoa > Chordata > Mammalia > Pholidota > Manidae > Manis > Manis javanica. Next base: position 37,776,026 of record NC_133156.1, read on the forward strand.
ACAGATCCAAAAAAGGCATCTGCCTGGAAATAAGTTCTTTGGAAGGGAGTAGGGTACTGGGTTCTGAATGAAGGAGAACGTCTTTTATGTTTTACCATATATAACCTATTGATGTCTACTTGGGGTAGATAAAAACTGTCCAAATCAATAATATCTTCTATTATACATACTATATACCTGGCATTATTCCAGCTGTAGCATAATGTGAATGCATGGACAAAGGTAGCCACCCTCATGAAGCTTAACAAAAGAGACAAAAAATAGTAAACATAATTACTAGGTAAGTCTTATGTTAGGAGGTGATAAATATGATGTGGAAAGAAAGGTAGAGCAGAAAAAGGTGGTACTGCACAATTCAAGATGCTCTGTTTTAAAAAAGGATCAGGCCAGCTCTAAGAATTTGTCTCCTGTACCAACTCAAATCTATTAAGAGTGGTTCTATAACCTTCTTTAGAATGTAATACCAGATATGAGATTTAGCTTCTGCAAACATGTTTCTTTAATACCACTTTGAATATATATTGTTTTTCCACTTTTAATGGGAATATCATAAAATTAAGTGTATTTTATTTTCAAAATAGTCATTCCAAAAGGTGGGTTCATTTTTTACCCATTTTTTTTAAATTGTAAAATATGTATAACATAAAGCTTGCCATCTTAACTACTTTTAATTTTAATTTTTCAACTGAGGTGTAGTTAATACATAATACTATATTAGTTTCAGGTGTATAACATAGTGATTAAATAATTTTATACATTACAAAATGCTCAGCACAATAAATGCAGATACCAACTGTCACCATACATTAATTAATACTACAATATTCTTGACTATCATCTTACCTGTTTTTCAGTGTATAGTTCAGTGATCTTACATACATTCACAATGGTGTGGACTCATCACCATCATCCGTCTCCAGAACTTTTTGGCTCTCATAAAACTAATACTCTATACTCATTAAATAACTTTCCATTCTCCCCTCCCTCAAGTCCCTGGCAATCAACATTCCTCTTTCTGTTTCTATTATTTTGACTATTCTACCTATCTCAAGTAAATGGAGTCATACAATATTTGTTCTTTTGTGACTGGGGTATTTCACTTAGCACAGTGTTCTCAGGTTCATCTATATTGTAATGCATGTTAGAATTTCTTCTTTTTAAGGCCAAATAACCCTCCATTGTATGAGTATACCACATTTTGTTTATCCATTCATCTGTCAATGGACACTTCGGTTGCTTCTATGTTCTCACTATTGGAAATAATGCTGCATGAACCTGGGTGTACAAATATCTCTTAGAGGTTCTGCTTTCAACTATTGCGGTACATACCCAGAAATGGAATTGCTGGCTCACATGGTAATTCTATTTTTATTATTTGAGGAATGCACCTTACTGTTTTCCACAGTGGGTATACCATTCTACATTCCTACCAACAATGCACACAAGTATTCCAATTTCTCCGTATCCTTGCTAACATTAGTTATCATTTTCTGTTTGTTTGTTTTGATATTATCCATCCCCATGGGTATGAGGTCATAACTCACCGTAGTTTTGATTTGCATTTTCCTATGGTTAGTGATGCTGAGTTTCTTTTCACTTGCTTCTTGGCCATCTGTATATCTTCTTTGGAGAAATGTTTATTTATGTTATTAAAGCCCTTTGCCCATTTTTGAATTGGATGTTTGTTTTTTCAGCTTTAGGAGCTTTTGTATATTCTAGATGTTAGTATTGGCAGGTATTTTCTCCCATTCCATGGTACGCTTTTTTACTCTGTTGATGGTGTCCTCTGAAGCACAAAATTTTTACTTTTCGTGAAGTCCAATTTTCTTGCTTGTGTCTTAGTCTCGTCTTGGATGTCATATCCAAAAAAATCATTGCCTAATCCAATGTTGAGAAGCTTTTGCCTTATGATTTCTTCTAAGAGTTTCATAGTTTTTATCTTTTAGTTTTAGATTTTTGATCCATTTTAAATTAATTTTTGTATATGGTATCAATTAAGCTTCATTCTTTTGAATGTAGATGTCTAGTTATTCCTGTACTATTTGTTGAAAAGACTGTTCTTTCTCCATTGAGTGGTCTTGGTGCCTTTTTCAAAACTCACTTGACTATATTATTTCTGGGCTTTCTCTTTCACTGGTTTAAATGTCTGTCTTTATACCAGTACCACACCTTTTTGACTACTATAGATAGCTTCATAATAAAATTTGAAAGGGTGAGTCTTTGAGGTGTAGTAAGACTCAGAAAGTGTGAGTCTTTCTCCTCGTATATGTTATATAGATGACAAGATTGTGTTTAAGATTGTTTTGGCTATTTTGAGTACCTTGAAATTTCATATAACTTTTGAGATAGGTTTTTCAATTTCTGCAAAAAATGTGATCGGGATTTTGATCAGGATTGCATTGTATCTGTAGATGGATTTAGGTATTATTGACATCTTAACATATTAACTCATCCAATCTATGAACGTGAGTTCTGTTTCCATTTACTCAGGTTTTCTTTTAATTTTCAGCAGTGTTTAGTAATTTTTATTGCATAAGTCTTTTACCTCTTTGATTAAGTAAAGTAAGCTCTTTCTTATTTAATAAATGAACCCAAGTGATAGGATCTTGGTTTTATGGAGTGATACTCAGGATACTCAATAGCATCACCTGCTTCCTAGTCTGATAATTGAAGTCATACCTTACAGAGATGACAAAAGGAAAGATCATCAGGTAACTGAAATGAAGGTCCCAAAGTTGGGATGCTGAAGAATTCAAGATATAATCCCAGTTTCCTGAGTCCATATTTCTAGATTTTTATCAGTTTACTGACTGGTATTATTATTTGATATCAGTTAGGAGGTGAATACTAAAAGGGAGGGATTTGGTCATATCAAACTCACAAAGGATGGAATAATAGGAATGACAATTTACTAATTCATAATAAGAATACATATTGGCAGCTTCCAGAATATATGTATTAGAGTCCAGGACATCCTTTTCCTCAGACTCTAAATTATGATTCAAAATATGTTAGGTATGTTTCTGGGTCAGGTGTAAACCCAAGGTTTGCAGGATGTTAATCTCATGTGCCCAGTAATTTGTTTTACATGTCTAGTTCTCTCCTCTTCTTATTGCTGGGGTCACCTTGCCCCTCCCACCTCCTTCCCTGAGAGAACACAAAGGACACAAAACTTTGAGCTGTGACTCATGGCTCTTTCATTTCCACAATTAGCAGCTATGCAGGTGCACTGCTTGAAGGCAAGAACTCACAGGAAAAGCTCAGAGAGGTAGTGAAGCTGTCAGTCTGTATCACAGCTCAGTGGGAAGCAGCCAGTCACTTTCACAGGTCAGCTGCAGGACCACCTAGCTGGTAATCAGCAGCCAACAGAGAGAGTTGGGATTTCCTGGTTAAGTTCCATGTGTTTCTCCTTCAGGAAAATGTAAAAATAAACAAAATGATAGGCTTTAATACAATTCAAAAGTGGATCATAGTGATTGAAGTTGTCAGATAATATAAACTGTACAAAGTTACTTTTAATCCACAGAAGAAAAACAATAGTCAACATCAGTTTTCCTCCTTTTTCAGTGCATTTCTGTTTTGTAAGAAAGGGGAACTTAAAAGAGATAGTGAAGATCCATATTTAATCACTTTTGGGCAGTTTCTCCAAAAAGGAGCAATCTTATAATCTCATGATGATGCATTTGGATACTTAACAGATGTCACAGAGATGATATATCTGTGAAATTTTAGCACTTTAAATCAGAAATTCTAATAATGGGCACATACCCATAAGCAGCTTGATTTGTTTTCTGCGTTCATAGGGGTTGACAAACTTTTTCTGTAGTAGGCTTGATATTTAGACTTTCTAGCCATGTGTTCTCTGTTGCACTTATACTATCATTGCAAAATTAACCCAAGATTATATGTAAATAATGGCCATGGCTGTAAATGGCCATTCCAATAAATGTGATCTACGGACACTGACATTTTAATTTCAAATATAACTTCCATGTGTCATGAAATATTCATTTGGTTGTTTTAACCATTTTTAAATGGAAAATCCATTCTAAGCTTCTTCAGCAATAGTTTGCTGGTTCCTGAGTCCTGCAATCTAATCAACACAATGAATTTGTTCTCTTAACATCATCAATGCCTACTTCAAGTGTGTTCATGGGGAAAGAGCGGCTGGAGTTTTGTGCTTGAAGATTCTTTTTCTAGGAGCTTTCTCAAGTCACCGCTGTCACCACCATTTCAGTGCTCCAGCCATTTGGGAACACGTGAGTTCCCCCTGCCTGACCTATAGCAGAGTTTAGTCGTGTTTGAAAAATTAAGCTAGACTTGACTCTCTTCTCTAGTTTTCTTTGTTCTTTTGTGAAAACTGATAACCTGGCCTACATGGTGGTATAGTGTCTTCAGCTTAGTGACCTCCACAAGATGTGCAGCTCCCTCTTTGCTTGTGTGTGGCAAAAAACACATTCTCTCTGCCCACTCAATATGTTCCAGTATGTCTAACCACCTTACAGGCCAGACAGAATGGAGGAAAGCTCGAAAAATGAGTTGTGTCCTCTTGACCACCAGAGTAAGTCTTAATTTTCAAGTCTTCTTACAGAATTCTCTTTTAACCAAAAATGAGCCAGAATGTCCACTCCCTAAATTTAGAGGGAACCTAAGCACCTGCCTACAAAGAAGGGTCCTTATTCTTTGGTCTAAACAACTAAGAAATTCCATCTTTTGTATTAATTCTGTTAATCAAGAGTGCTTTTCTGGGGAATTGTGACATATTGATAGATTTTTTTTCAGCTTTATTTGACTCCTATTTGACAAGTGAAATTGTAATATATTTAAAGAGTACAACACAGTGATTTGATAAATGCATACATCATGAAAGGATTCCCAACACAGTTAATTAACATGTTCATCACCTCACTTGTTTACCTTCTTTTTTCTTTTTTTGGTAAGAACATTTAAGTTCTACTCTCTTAGCAAATTCCAATTATAGTACATCCCAGTGTTATCAACTATAGTTGCTATATTTTATACCCTCCAAGCTTTTTCACCTATAACTGAAAATTTTTACTATTTTTTACTAGCTCTACCTATTCCCCTATCCACCACCACTCTCTGTTTCTATGAGTTCAACTTTTATGTTTTTTATTGTTTTCAGATTCCACATATAAGTATATCATATAGTATTTGTCTTTCTTTGGCTATTTCACTTAGCATAATAACCTTCATGTTCTCACAAATGGCGGGATTTTCTTTTTTTTCCAAGGGTGTATAATACTCCATTGTGTGTGTGTGTGTGTGTATATCACATTTTCTTTCCATTTGTCTGTCAACAGTTACAGTGGCCATTGTGAACAATTCTGAAAGGGATGTAGAAGGACAAATATCTCTTTAAGGTAGTGATTTTGTTCCCTTGGGATATATCCCCAGAAGTGGGACTGCTGAATCATATGGCAGTTAGATTTCTAACACTGTATGATAGCCAATACCACAGGATAGCTTCATAAAATTGAAATCTGGAAGCATGGTACCTCTAGCTTTGTTCATCTCTCACAAGGTTGCTTTGGCTCTTCGGAGTCTTTGTAGTTTCACACAAATTTTAGATTGTGTTTTTAGTTCAGTGAAAAATACCATTGGCATATTGATAGATATTGTATTGAATCTGCAGAGTGCTTTGGATAGTTTGGGTATTTTAACAATATTAATTCTTCTAATCTGTGAACATAGAATATCTTTACATTTACTTTTGTTACCTGTAATGTCTTTAATCAGTGTCTTGTAGTTTTTTGCGTATACATCTTTCACCTGCTTGGTTAAATTCATTCCTAGGTGTTTGATTTGTTTTGATGCAATCATAAATTGGATTGTTTTCTTAATTTCTCTGATAGCTTATTATTCGATTAAATTGATTTACATCCTGTGACCTTACTGAATACATGCTTTCATTTTCAGTCTTTATGTGTCCTTAAAGCTGAAGTCCCTTGCATGCAGTAATTGGTTGAATCTTGTGTTTTTATTCATTCTGCCACTCTGTCTTCTGTGTGGAGGATTTAATCCCTTTACATTACATTCAAAGTAATTATTTCTAGATATGGGCTTACTGTTGCCAATTTATTAATTTCCTGGCTCTTTTATCATTCATTTTTTCCTTTATTCCTCTCTTGCTCTTTTCCTTTGTGATGTCATGATCTTTTGTAGCATTAAGCTTTTATTCCTTCCTCTATATTTTTTATGTATTTACTATAGTTGTTTGCTTTATGGTTACTATTAGGCTTACATAAAATGTAGCTATAGTAGTCTATTTTAATGTGATAACAACTTTGTACATATACAAAATTCTACATTTTTTTTACATTACCCTACATTTTATATTTTTATTTCACAATTTACATTTTGATGTTGTGTATCCATTAACAAATTGCTGTCATTGTGGTTATTTTAAGTACTTTTCTCTTTAATCTTTGTACTAGAGTTATAGATTATTTACCTGTCATCATTACAGTATAGAGCATTTTTACTTTAATAATATATTTGCTTTTACTAGTCATTTATTTTCCTGTTTTCCTGTTACTAATTAACATAATTTCATTTCATCTTGAAGAACTCTCTTTAGCTTTTCTTGTAAGACTAGTAGTGTATAATGATGAACTTTAGCTTTTGCTTGGGAAAACATTCCCTGTGAATCTGAAGGACAGCTTTGCTCAGTGGAGTATTCTTGGTTTGCAGTCTTTTTCTTTCAGTATTTTGAATATATCATGCCACTCCCTTCTGTCTTGTAAAGTTTATGTGAAAAATCTGCTGATAGTCTTAATGAGGTTCCTTTGTATATAAAAAATTGTTTTTCTCTTGCTGCTTTTAAGATTATTGCCTTTAACTTTTGACAGTTTAATTTTATTATGTCTCTTTGGAAGTTTATGTTTTGTTTTATTTTGTTTTTGTAACACTCCATACTTCCTGGATTTGGAGTTTCTTTCTCCACATCAGTGAAGTTTTCTGTCCCTTTCTCTCTATTTTGTCCTTCTGAGAATCTTGTAATGCATATATTGATCTGTGTGGTGGTATCCCATATGTCCCTTAGGCTATCTTTACTCTTTTCATTTCTTTTTTTTTCTTTTTACTTCTTCTATTGTATGAATTCCACTGCCTTGTCATTGACTTTGCTGATCCTTTTTTTTAACTTGACTTAGTCTGCCTTTGAACCTGTCTTGAATTTTTCAGTTTAGTTATTGTACTTTTCAGTTCTATGATTTGTTTGTTACTTGCTTATATCTTCTTTGTTGAAATTATCACTTTGTGCATGAATTGTTTTGACCTACATGAGCATCTTCATGACCGTTATTTTGAAAAGTCTACCAGGCAAAACATTTATCATTAAAATTGGCTTCTGGAGTTTTATCTTGTTCTTTTGTTTGAAGAAACAGAATATGTTCATTTTCTTCATTTTCCTTATCTCTATGTGTTAGTTTTTGCCTATTAAAAAGCCACCTCTTCTAGTCTAGTATTTACAGATTGGATGCATGTGGGAGATGAACCTTGTCAATCAACCTAGCCCAAAATCACAGTTGCCACGGAAATGTTTATAATTGTCTCAATGACTGTTTTTGTTCTTAGTGGTTCCCAGGAGTTGAGGGTGTCAGTGTTCCAAAGGGGAGGATCATAATCAATACCTAGATGTAGGCTTATTAGAATCCAGACCCTCAGGTAACAGTTCAAAAAGAATGCAGGTGTTTGTACTAAAGACAGGCCATCCCAAGATGTTCCATTGTGACATTCAGATTATTTTGAGCTGAAAACCATCAAGGCCTGAAAGGCTCAGAACGAAACTTCGACCTCCCACCCCATAAGTGCATAAAAATAATTTAGAGGAAATATTACAAGAGGAGAGCTCTCACCATAGCAGCTACAGTATAATGTAAACTAGGGGTGATAGGAAGGAAGGGATGTGGCTAACTCTGTTAAAATTCCTCTTTGTGCCCCCTGATTGTACCTGTGTGGCCCTGCACATATTTTATTTTTAAACATTTACTCTCTTTATATTCCTGTGAATTACTTCCCTTTTCCTTTGAAGTCTCATACCCCTACACCCTTCTCCTTGGTTCAGGATGACATATGCCTGATTCTCCACAACTGTCTTTGAAAACTATGTCTATTGCTTTCCTGTGTGTATGTAATTAAACTTTTTTTGCTTTGTTTTGTTTTTTCTCCTATTAATCTCTCTCATGCCAGTTTGATTCTTAGACCAACTAGAAGAACCTTGAGGGGAAGAAATTTCTTCCTCCCAGAGTCAAACCCCTTTCAAGGGAAAACTGGAATATGAACATTTTTGCCCTGCCCATCTGTGCTGTGTGGATGTAGTGGCTGCTCCTGTGTCTGCTTAAAACTTGTTTCTTTGTTTTCTACAATCCTGTTGTCATTGGTAAATGCCTGGCCTGTTAGCTCTCAGAGTCTGCTGATTTGGGGCCTGTCCCTTGGGTGGCAGTTGTAAAGAATGGGGTGCTAGATGTGTGCACAAAGTCATTTTAGGGAGACGCTGATGATCGGTTTTATTTATGGAACACATTGAAGGATGAAGGGTAAGAATTGCCCACTGGCTCCTTTGGGCTTCAAGGAGGATTCCAGTCAGCATCTAGATGGGTATTAATTATGAGAAAGATCCTGAGGCAGACAAACTTTTTCCAGGGAAAGACTGGGAGATGGGTGTTTTTTGCTTGCTCCCTCTGCAGTGAGAATAGCCATGGTAAGTGCTAAGGCATAGCCGTTTGCCACAGTCCTGATGGACTTGTGAATGTAAGCCCCACTGTCTTTCACAGGGAGATGTTTTGGGGGCCCATCCCTTGGGTGACCCTTAAAGTTGAGGTGGTAGATATTTTGTCCAAACCTTTCACCTTTCGAAGGTGAAAGTTAGATGTTCCTGATACGGTGCTGTGCCATGGTTAATTTTATGGAGGTGAGACTGTGTCTCAGCCTTCCTTACCCATTTTAATGTAGGTGTTTTCTCATTTGCTTGATATATAAGAGTTACTGAACTAGTTTCTGGATTTCTCTCAGAAGGAATTTTACCATTTTACTTTCAGTGTGTTCTTAGGAGGGAAATTCAGGAACCTCTTACATTGTTATCTTGGTCTGGAGTCATGACCTTCTCCAAACAGGCCTTTACTTCCACCAGGATATTTACCAGTTTATTATAAAAGATACAACTCAGAAATGACCAAATGGGAGATAATTACAGGATAATGTTTGGGATGAGGAGGGTGCACTCCACCCTCTGTGTGCTGAGAAGCTCCACATGTTGGTGGATTTTAAAGTCATAAATTAGTTTTATGGGAATGAACTCAGTGATTGGTTTTGATGTGTGCAGGATAGAGAGTGGCAGCCCTCAAGCTGCAGATGTCCAGGCCCTGGCCTATATCCTTAAAAAACAGCCTGTGTCAAAAAATAGGACACAGCAAAAGCTGGAAGAAAAGAAACACTTTGAATTGCAAGTGGCAATTGAAGGCAGACCTTTCGCTGAATATGTTAAGATTTAAAAATTTTAAATAGACAATCATTCGAAGTGAATTTCTTGGGCGTTTAATATTCTCTGTTAAAAAGGCATGATTAACACATAATACATGAAGCTCTCTTATTTTTATTATTGTTGGGAAATTAACCAGCCATATTGTAATATAAATAATATAAATTGGTAGAGGGGAAACAGTCAAATGTATTACATTTTATTTAAAGAATTTAAGCTATTTGTAAAAATATGAACCACAGATGAAGTATCATAATGACAAAATAAATAATTGGAATTGATTGATCAAATACTTTATAGTGATTAATATTATAATTTAAACTTATTAGTGGTATAACACCTCAAATTTGTTCATAATATTATAATATCCTGAAGAAGTCAAGACCTTCTAGTCCCGGATCTTCCTTTATTGTTTATATGATCCTGAGCAAGATAGTTTAACTATTTATGACACAATTTCCTGAACTTAAAAATGGAAACGATAGCACGGATTCCATAGGATCATTGTGAGGAGATCGGGTCATCATATAACACATACTGAACACACAGTGCTCAAAAATCATAGTGGTGTTGGTCGTGGTGCTGATTGTGATGATTATAATCAAGTGACAGGTATAACCAAAACAAGCTGCAGAAACAGATTCAGATAGTAGCCATTATTTCTAATATTTTTTTAGGGAATGTTTACTTCTCTAATAATTATTTTGCCCTTTTTTTGTTGTAAAAATGGTGTCACCAGAAATTATTAACCAGTTGACTAATATTTTGTTTTGATCTAGTAACCTCATTTAAACCCTGTGCTAGCCTATTTCACGAAACCATTACCATGTTCAAACAGAAAACTATTCATTAGTCTTACGGTATGCTTCCATATGCTTAGCATTAATCATTGTTTAGCTGGATAAATGGGTTTGCATTTTATTCCTGATGCCATTAGGGAAATTAGTGTAAATGAGAAATTTCATTCTAAAAAGTCCTCAAACATACCAGAAGCTTTCACATTCTAATGTTACATGGTATCATTTAACATTCCTTTAATCAGAAGTCAGCTTTTTTGTATACTGTTTGAAAATTGTTATGACTTAGTTTTTGTGGAAGAATTAGAAAATGAGTCAAGCATCAAGAGAATTAAATCATTCATAATCTTTTCTTACCATTCTGGAATAATCACTGTTAACATGTTGATAAATATGCTGAGGTTTTCTCTTGTGAGCATGTATACATACAGTTTTTATTAAATTCTGGTCCATCATCTGCAAACCTATTCTTCTGTGCCTTGTTTTGGGATTGCTGTGTCTGGGACTGGGCAAACCGTAATCCTCTTTTGCTTTTGGTTCCGTTATGTCCTGCCAACTGGGAGAATAAGAGAAAAACTGGGAGATGGTAAACTGGGAAAGGGAATTACTTCTTAATCTTTCCTCATTATTTTGTCAACTGCATTTTAGCAAGTGCTCAGCTACCAAAGGCAGCACTTGATTCCTGTATTGGTTGGTGTTAGTTTCCATATGCTTCCCAGACTCACGGAACAGAATTCATACATCCTTTCCTGAGGTGGGTTTCAGCTTGGTGGAGCCTCCCCCAGGCCTCCGAAGGCGCCTGCACCAGCCAAGGAGGGCCCCTCCTCAGAAATCTGGATCCTAGGTTCCTGGGGTTTCCTTGGAGAGTCTCAGTACTGCTAACTCCAGTTTCTTTCCTTTGTTCTGCTCACCCTAGGGGCTGTAGCTGCTCAGTGTACTTAATACCATTGTGATGTCTAGCTATTGCCCTTTGCCTCCCTTGTGCTCCTGTATCTCTTGAACCATTTCTGTATATTAAATTCTGTCTGGTATGCTCATATATAGAATTTGATATGCATATATGCATTTTCATTCAACTTTCATGCTGTGCTTGAACATTACTCATAAGACCCCAGACTTCCTTTCACAAACCAAATGCAGACTTTCTGCATCAGCTGAAATACAGGCATTTCAGTCTATAGTATCATGGTGTTGCCTACAAGCCAACTGGTTAACCTTTTTAGTAATGCAGTCTTCACACATCACAATTTGGACAGCTATTTAACATCATAGTCTTTAAGTTTTCATTTTATAAAAAAAAATTTTTGGTACATTTTGATACTAAACATGTACTTTGTTCATTAATTTAATGTAATTTGGAAAAAATTTGAAGCTCAGGAAAATTAAATGAGATGTATTGTTCACTACTAATGGATTCTTGGCCATAAGCCAGTCAAAACTTGTGTAATATTATGAGGGAAAGAACAAAATTAGTAATGTGTCATAAATGCTAGAGATATGTTATCAAAGATTATGCCTGAAAGACTAGATTACAATTAGGATTACAATACATATTTTAGTTCTCTGGGAGTAAAACCTGCCTTAGCACACCTCAATATGTATAAAATAGTTTCTCATACTTAATTCTTACTTGTATTTTGCATTTATCAAAGGAGCTTTCTACAAATATTTTTTCAATTAAAATGACATACAGACTATACAATCCATCATAAACTGCCTTTGCACTTAGTTAGGAACATCTTCACATGCCATTAATTACTCTTCTAGTAAATTGTTCTTAATAGCCATTTATTTAAATTATCCATTGCCATTTATGTTGTTTCTAATTTTTGAATATAAAAATAAAGCCTTTTAAGCATTCTGGTAGGTAAATGTTTGCATAAATCCTTAATGACTCCCTTAGAAAATTTGCCCTTAAATGCAATTGAGCGGTCAAAGTGCATAGACCTTTTTTTTAGCCTTTTGATGTACTCTGCTAAATTGCCCTCTAGAAATGGTGTCTGAGTGACATTTCCACTAGCAGAGAATGAGGATATGCATTTCCTGAGCCTCACTAATTAATTTGAAACAACATAAAGAGTTTAAAACATTTTTCTCACCTAGTGCATAGCACTCTTTTGGTTAATTTAAAAAAATCATCTGTTAAATTACTGTTTGCTCCCACATATTAAAATTTCCATTAACTATTTGGAATTGAATCATTTTCATTTCCATTTTTTTCTGTAAACAGCTTGGCTTTCATAGCTGTACTAGGGTTGGAAGAATGTTAAAGGACCAGAAGTAATAATACAGGGAGAGTACAAATCAAGGCTAAGTATAAAGATGAAACACCATATTGCTCAATGAATTTCAAGCCAAAGCTATGAGAAACTATAGTATATATTGTTTTCTTGCTTATAAATCTTAATTATATATGATTTTTGTGCCTATTTGCTTGAGCATTTTGGATCTTATCTTTCCCAGGTTCTCTTTCCCTTCGGTTCATTTTTAAATAATGATCCTAGATTACTGCCAAGCCCCAGCCAGAAAGGAATGGAGGAATGGTGTGTCACAGCACATTGGGGCTGCTATAACAAAACACCTCAGACTGGGTAGCTTCAAAGCAACAGAAATTTGTATCAGATAGTTGTGGATTCTGGAAGCCCAGGTTCAAGGTCCCAGGATGGTTGTGCTCTTCGAGAGCCCTCTTCCTCGTTCCCAGCTGGCGCCTTCTTGCTCTGTCCTCATGGGCTGGAGGTCCAAGGGAGCTCTGTGACCATCAGTCCCATTCACCTGGGCTCCACTGTCATGACACTAATCTGTCCAAAAGGCTAATATCATCATCCTTGGGGTTAGGATTTCAACATGTGAGTTTTGGAGAGACACACCATAGCAGGGAGAGGGTCGGTGTGAGTGGGAAGGGAGGGAGGAGGGGGGAAAAGGGAGGAAAGAGGGAAAAAAACAAGCTTGTCCTCTTTTCTGACCCCAAACATATTGACTCTCACCTCTTTGTACATGTAACAGAAATATTTAAATTCAGGTAGATATTGCATATGTTGGAAACAACAACATCTGTTCTTTTCTGCTTCAGAACTGTGTTTATTCTTACATTCATATATGTGGAAGAAACAAAGGAAGCATAAAAGATGGTCTTTACCAATAAGGACAGGTGGAGACAATATGTAAGTAGTTCAGGCATTCTTGGAGTAGTTTCAAGGAGAAACTTGTATGTATTTATAATATGTAAATTGTGTATAGAGGATTGTTTTTTTTTTGTATTCACATTAGAAATAAACTTAATGTTTTCTCCTCCATTCAGTATTAATATTTTACCAACTACTTGGATTGTGAGCCATCATGTAAGGCACTTGGTGTTTATTGATTCATTTCATTTTCCCAACAGTCATATTGAATGGATACTATTATGTTCCCCACTATGGGGACAAGGAAGCTCAGACCTGTAGTTGTTGGCAACATAGTGAGTGAGTGGTTGATATGACTCTAGTGTCCCTTATCTTGCCCTTTATCACTTCTCAGAAATGGCTATGGACCATGAACATCTATGTGAAAAGACTAATGGTTTCCTTTTGGTTGTTCATTGAGGATACAACTGTCACAAATAATTATTATTGGGATTTTAATTGATGTCACTAGGAAGTCTCCCACAATATCTTTTTTTATTTAAGTGTGACAGAGTCCTCTTCTGTGCTTCAAGTTTCAGAAAGTTACGGACTTGAGATACCTTGAGTGTGGAAACTGTGTATAGAACTTTTTAGAGAATGGGTGTTTTAATTCCCTATTTGGCATGAAAAAAGGTGACACATACTCAATTACCACATTCAGCACACAAACACCCCTCTTCCTGCCTCAGTAGAAAAAGGGAAATCATAAATCAGAGCCTTCTGCCCGTGAGCTTGCACATGATCTCTAAAGGCTTTTCAGCACTTAGCTTTAGAGCACCTTGTCATTTGATTGGACCACGAGCTTAAGATAAAACTGACTTACCTTCCCTCATCTGGTCCATTCACTTCCTTAGAAGAGCAAGTTGATGCCCAAGGAAATTTTTGATTAGTTTACTTTGACTATTGGCTCAGAAACTGCCTCTGACAATTGTTGACTCAAGAGCAGAAGTAGTGTCTGCCTCACAGAATTTGGAAGGAATAAATTAAATGAAGTATGTATTGTCCTTTAATCAGTACTCCGCACTTACTGGGCTTTCAGGAAATGGCAACTGTAAGGCAGTTGGTGCCTCACTGACCTCTACTCCATCATTGTCCTAAGTTTCGTCTGGAATCTCAAGGGACCCCAGAGACCAAAATCAATCTTGAAAGAAACCAAAGGTGAAGGTCTCAGACTTGCTGATTTCAAAATGTACAACATATTAATAGTCATCAAGATTGTAATGTTATCACATAAAGACAGATATGTAGATGAATGGAACATAAAAGAGTCCAGAAATAAACCCTCATGTGTGTGGCCAAATGATTTTCAACAAAGTTGCCAAGACTACATAGTGGGGAAGGACAATGTCTTCAACAAATGGTGTTGGGAAAATTGGACATATACATGCAGAGAAATGAAGTTACCTTATACCATCTACAAATATTACCTCAAAATGTATTAAAGACCTAAACACAAGACCTACAACTATAAAACTCCTAGAAGAAAATGGGAAAATTTCAGGACATTGTATTTGACAATGATTTCTTGGATATGACAACAAAAACACAGGCAACAAAAGCAAAAATGGATAAATGGGACTGTATCAAACTTAACATTTCTGTGCATTAAAGGAAATAGCAAGAGAGTGAAAAAGCAACCCACAGAGTGGGAGAAAATATTTGAAATCATGCATCTCATGAGAGTTAATATCTAGAATATATAAGCAACTTCTACAACTCAATAGCAACAACAAAAATATCCTGATTAAAAACTGGACAAAGAATTTGAATGAAAACTTCTTCAAAGAGGACATATAAATGGTCAGGAAGCACATGAAAACCTTCTCAAAATGACTAATCATAAGAGAATTGCAAATCAAAACTAAATTAAGATTTTATCTCACACTCATTAAGATGGTCATTATCAAGAGAATAGAAAATAACAGATGTTAGTGAGGAAGTATAGATACTAGAACAATTGGTGGGAATCGAATGAAAAATGGTGCACTGTTAGTGGAATGGAATGGAAAATGGTGCAGCCATTAGGAAAAACGTTAAGAGATTTCCTCAGAAACTAAAAAGAGAATTATCAGATTATCTAACAATCTCACTTCTAGGTATCTAGCCAAAAGAATTCAAGGCAGGATGTTGCAGAGATACTTGCACACCTGTGTACATTAAAGCATTGTTCACAATAGCCTCAAGGTGGAAACACCTAAATGTCTATTGGCAGATGAATAAAGAAAACATGATACATACATACAAGGGAATATTACACAGCCTTTAAAAAGAAGGAAATCCTGTCACATGCACCAATGTAGGGGACCTTAAGGTCATTATTCCAACTGAAACAAAGCAGTCACAAAGGGCTAAATATTATATTGTTCCATTCATATGATGTATCTAAAGTCATCAAAAAATCACAAAAACACAAAGAAGAAAGATGGTAGCCAAGGGTTGGCAGAGGCCAGAGAGAAAACTAGTGATTAATGGGTATATAGTTTTGAGTTTTACAAGATGAAAAAATTCTAGGGATCTGTTGCACAACAATGTGGATATACCTAATGCCACTGAGTGATACAGTTACTAAACTTTAAGATGGAAAATGTAGTGTGCTGTTTACCACAATTAAAATAAATGATGGAGCATGACACACAAGTACACGGTACATTTCAGCTTTATGTTTTTAAAATGGTATGTTTGCTCTTTTGAGAAACAAAGCATTATCTTTATGCAAGCTGTAGCCCAGAGCATAGTTTTAGTAAACATGTTAACATGGCTTCTTCACTCCCACTTAGCAACGAACAAGCCTCCAGCCCACACACAATACCAGGATGTCGCACACTGACATGAAGGTGTAACCATAGGAGGTTTTGGTTGGAAGCCCACCGTTTAACAGGAGAAACAGTGTGTTGGTAAATTGGCCAACGCCGTAGGGCTACAGCAATTGCCAGTGAGTCCAGTTTGAGAAGTAAAATGCAATGAGTGTTTTCTAAGGGGGAAATATGTTATTAAAATCAAACAAATGCTTCATGCTGCAGGAGGGTAGAGGACAAGCACATAATTCCCAGGGTTGTTTTATTTTTTTCCTTTTTTCCCTAATCTAATAAGTGCTTTATCACTTTCAGTTTTCTCAGCCCGAGCCAGGGATATTTGGGAGTTATTATAAGATTTGAAAGAATGCTGAGTTTTTTATCTTGTCAGGACTGCAAGTGCTTTATAAATGCCAGAGTCAGTGTGTGTGAATCTAGGACACTGCTCCAGTGTGCACCTTGTGGGAGTCAGCTAATGAGGCCACAGGAGAGCGGCTATCTGAGCGACTCCTGGAGTGGTCCTGACTTCGAAAACAGCTCTCTGGGTCCACTTCATAAAGTAATTTGTTGCTGAATTGCAAACAAGTATCCAGGTTTCCATCATCTCATTCCCAGAGTCACTCATTATAGCCTAAAAACTCAGTTAATACTCGTTTTCTCCTTGTTAGAGGGAGATGTCATTTAGGAGATTCTTTTTCACCCTTACCATTAAAATGGTCTCTTGATTTGTGACCCCACTCCATGTTGAACTACTCCTGGGTAGGTTCTCTGTATTGGATTGATTATTCTTTCACTCCCCAACATTTAGTCCTGTTTTCATTTTAATTCCCAGCACACTGTAAGCTTAAGATAAATATTTGTTCAGTGGATAAATGAAAGCCAAACCGACTTACAGTCTTGAGATCACCACTATGAACCTCAGCTTTTGATATGAGTCTGAGGTTTATTATAGCCCTTGAGTTAACTGAAAAGAGTTGCAAAGCTAATGGTAATCTTGCAGTTGTACTTGGTCTTTAGCACTGAGATTCCTTGAATCTTTAGAAGGAATGATCTTTAGCATGATCAAACTAAGGCCATAGAGAAATACTCATAATGGAATAGCTCTTCAAAGTCTCTTCTACTGCATTCTATTTAGAGAAGAGAATCATAGTTCCAAATAATGTTATATCTCCCAGGTTTTGAAGATGTGGATTAACTGGCTGGTTTACATAGGTCTCCCAGAGGTGTTGGTATCCAGATGCAATAGTGAATACTAGATGTATTCATGGATATTACAGTGGAATAACAGAGGTTATTTTGCTTTTAATTAAGAAGACTGTAGTTTGAAAGAGATAGGATTTAATGCAACTGAGCATGGGCAAGGATGTGCTCTGCTGGGTTTTTCAATGTCCCATGCTTAGTAATGTGTTCTGTTAAATACTAGTTGTAAGTGTTTCAATTTATATCTTCTATAATAATTGGTTTTTGTGGTCAAGCAAGTTTGAGAAGTAATGAATTTAACCAAGTAAGATTTTCAAAGCTTTGCCAGACTTATTTGCTTTGGGACTCTCTAGAAGGTGTCAAAGGATACATCATTTCCTAAAGATTTTTATCATAAAAACCTTTTTTTTAATTGTAACTTTCCAGAATTAGTGTTTTTGGAGAAACCATATTGTAATTTTGAGTGTGCATACTATTTATTAGTTTCTACTTTTCCATGGCATTTCGGCTACCATTTGTTCAATTACATTCTATGCTCTTTTTGAAAATGTCTACTTGGAAGTCAAGCCTAGATTGTGGGTACTTCGAACTTAACTTCTTCTAGATCACTAAGATCATTAGGATCACATATATCATCTTGTCCTCCCATGTGCATGTCAGCATATGCTATCTTGGCAAGTTGTATTGCTCCTCTGAGCCTCAGTTTCTTCATCTGAGAAAGGGAATAGCAGTAACTATCTCATAGAGTCATTGAGAATACATTTTTATTCAGCTGTCCATAAATGCCATGTTAGGTAATTGGCATTAAAAAAACTTTGGTTTTTTTACATAACATAACAATTGGAAAGACAAGATCTCAATGAAGTGGCAATGCATGGCTTAGGCAACCATTTTACAAATCAATGGAAGAGAATTATAATGAGAGCATAAATTTCTGTGTGATGTTATTTGGCCATGATTGATATTGGAATAGAAATAAATATTTCTAGCACTGCTATTTCAAAAGACCAGAGAAAACTTTTAAAAATACAGAGGAATTATAAATCTTGGTATTGGCTAGACACCTTTTGTTTTCATCTAAGCAACATGCATTTCTTTTTTTCCAGTAATTTCACGTAGATTTTTACCACAATCAGTTGCCCTTCCCCCATCACAGCAGGTTAAGCAAAGGCTCAGAGTGCACACCAATAATAGACTGTTTAGAACTTCCAGATGCACTGACTTCCCCAGTTGCCCCAGATATTTTCTTTCCAAAGCCTTGGATTTTAAGGGTTCTTTCATACTTTTCATTATATTCCTTTTGTGGTTATGTTAGTAAGAGTTAGGATTCTTTATTGTAACAGAAACTAATATAGGCTTCATTTGAAGTAACCAGGTAATAGCACAAAGGCAAAGAAATGAAAAATTACAGGGATTAGAGATCAGGCTAATGAAGGGTAAAGCTTATGCTGAAGAACAGTAGAAGACAAGGTTTAGAAGCTAGATTGTTGAGGATTCTTGAAGATAACCATACAAACTCCATTGTATAAAGGGAGTTCTGTTATAATGTTTGACATCTACTGAGAGTAAATGTCTAAAAATTGTGTTTTTTCCCTAGGGTCTGTGAGTTCCTAACCAATGTACCAGATGTCCTGGATTCTGTGCAGCAAACTATCTTTTGCGACTATAATCTAAATATACTTTGCTGTAGAGGGACAGGCTTGTTGCCTCTACGCTAAATGAAATACAACAAATTCTTAACATTTTTTTAAATGTCAGCACCTTGTTAACTTCAATAGATTGTAATTCCCCTATGTGTGGTTGAAGATACGTTATGTGTGGGGAGAAACAATGGACTAAGAGTCAATGGGATTCTAGTCCTAGCTCCATCACGGAAGAGTTGTGTAAATGAGAACAAGTGGTTAAATATCTCGACCTCTGAGTCCTCATTTGGTCAAGGGAGATGACCTATCCTCCCTAGCATTGCGGAGTCATTGTGAGGCTTACATAAGGTAATACGTGAACCTCCTTTGAAAACCATAAAGAGGTACTTCTCTCTATTTGTATGTTGTGTATATGTATATGTATAAATATAATACCATGAAGAGTATATTTGTAAGGTAATTTTGGCAAATATTCTGCAATTTCTCAGTATGGTTGAATTACCTTATGATACTTGATTTTGTGGCCCCGAAACTGTTGAATGTGCTATATTATTCAAATAGTTACCATAAAAATTCCTACCAGAAAACAATAAAATAATAACAATAACCATATCTAATGAGTGCTTACTTTATTTGAGATACTTGGTGATTTTTTTTCTAATAAATTATGTCTTCTATGTCAGGCTTGTTGCCTCTTTTTTTTGTAGATATATTTTTTTCCTTTAAATAGATTTATTTTAGGATAATTTTTGCTTTACAGAAGAATTGTAAAGATAGTACAGAGGATTCCCTTACATCCACTAAAACATCTGGTTTCCCTTAATTTGGAAATATATTTTTCATGTAATTCTAAGACCAAACCTGTGAGATGGGTATTATGATACTGTTAATGATACACATAAAGTGAAGTTAAAGATTTCTTTGCAGTTCTTTTTGTCTTTAGAATTTCTTACCAAAAAAGTTACTTGGATTAGCTTTTGTTTGGTCATTTTATCAATTAAATATGGAGTTAACTTTATTACTCATTGTCTTTTACATTAGGTTTGACTTTTTATCTTTTTTAATTTAATTTTTTGAAAATAAAAATATTTTTAAATTTGGAATTAAACTATTCAAAAAGTTGTACTCAGAAAAGTGTCAATCTTACCTCTGTTTTTCCTACCTTATTCCTACACTCCCATAGTATCCATTTTATTATTTCCTGGTTTCTCAATAGTGTCTATATTCAAACACATGCTACATATATATACACATATATGCATATATTTCTGTGCATACATATATATGAATATGTACATATATGCACAATCATATGTATATTTACTCTTACTTTTTACTCAGAAGGTAGACATGATAGATTTTCTTACACATGTTGCTATTTCTGTCTGACAAAATATTTTAAAGTCACTTCATATTAATTACAATTTTCTTTTTTCTTTTGCATAGCTATATAATACTCCACACCTTGGAGGCATTATACATTCCACTGGTCTTCTCTGGCTAGGCATTTCAGATTTTCCTAGTATTTTTCCTTCATAATTAATTCCTCCATGAATGTTAGGTTTGTGCATGTGATGTTTAATTCTTGTGGAAACACATTTTTTTGGTAAATTCCTACACTGTTGAATTATAGAGTAAATGCACATAGAGGTTCTTTTAAAGATACTGCATAATTCTTCTCCTTAGAGGTTGAATTATTATGCATTGCAACTAACAATGCATGAAATTGTTGGTTTCTCTACCCACAACATAATTTTTGGTTAGTCTCTTAAATGCAGTCAGTGTGATAGGTAAGAAATATAAAATATATTTTAATTAATACATGATGAGAGTAGTTAAATGGCATTATGCAGCATCTTAGAAATTAAAATTTTGCTGAGCCAGGTAAAGTACACTTGCATTTAACCAGAAAAACTTAGTAACTAGACATTGGGTATTAAAGCTTTGAAAATGGGCAAAATTTTGTTGATTTGAAGAAATAATTTTTCCTTGTATCTCACTTTTTATTATTGTATTCATGAGCATATAGCATATAGATATGTGTCCAAAGGGAATAAGTCATTTTTTACATGAAGATGCATCATATTATTCAAGGTGACTTTCTGGCCTCTTGAAAAGACTGAGAGTTTTTTTTTTCTGTGCACTGATCCACATTTTTATGGGCTCCATTATCAGGATGGCTGAATGATAAGACCTAAACTGAAATGTTTATTGTATCAGAAAGATTTTAACAAAATAGATTTTTATATGGTGACCGTATCCCTTGGAACTTGCCAACTGTGTTTTATTTGAAATGTATTTAGAAAAGATGATTTAGATCAGAGAAACACCCACCTGCAGATGTCCTATGGAAATTTTAGTTTCCACCATTTGGAGGGGGGCAAAAATCAGCTGAATGAGTGAGTATTTCCCTGTCTGCCCATCCTCAGAGATCATTGCACTTACACTCTGATGGCTTCAAGATGGTTTTGACTCAGTCAGTATCATTTTTAAAAAAGCAACCAGTTTTAACAGGACAAAAACAGTAGAATAACAGGGAAGGCACATGGCTTTTGGTTCTAGCACTGTCCTTTACAACCTAAAATGTGCCACTTTATATTCTGGATCCCAGTGTTTTCCCACCTCTAAAATATGAGAAGTTTGGACTAGCTGATCTTTCCTGTCCTTAATAGATTGAAAATGTATTCTTCATTCCAATTATACTATCAATCTTTGCTCTCTAAATTTAATCCATGGTTCTTCTATAGGGAATACCTAAATCTGCATCAAAATTAGGAATTTTTTAATCCAAATCTTTCCTAGAATTATTATTTGAATACCAGTTGCATATAGTACATTGATTATTATTTACTACAGAAATTTGAAAATTGTGAGAAAAAGAGGCTACTACTTACCTAAAATGTACCTAAAATTGCAGGTAGAAACCAAAAGTAGGGAGAAGGGAATGTATTTATTGATGCACTTTCATTTGTTGTGCTTATCACTATAGCAACTGGTCATCTTGATCAACTTCTTTTATATTCAGAAAAAATCAAAAAGTGAGCTGAGAAGCAGAAGTGGTTGGTGTGTTTATGCTCTTTTATTTGTTGAAGAATCAATTTTGAGAACCCTCCGTATAAGACCATATTTTTAGATATTAAAAAAAAGACATAAAACTCAACATGAGCAGTAAGCATGTAATTCAACTTCTGTAACAAACTATAAATATAGGAAAAGAATTACCAGTCTATATTCTAAAAATATAAATCATACTTACTGTGTAAGGGAATACTATTTAAAATAGGTGGAACTAATCCAAGAAGGCATCTTGCATGAGGACAACTTTGGTACAAGACTTAAAGTGAATCAATCTTCTTAGTACAGACTGATCCATTTTCCCTCTCCTTTAAAGTATGGCTTATATAACGTGACCCAGTAGAAAGCAAATGCAGTAAACTTCAGTCCTATGCTAGATTTTAGTTATATGTTGATAAAATACTCAAAATAAGGTTATTTTTCCTAGATCACTCTGAAGCTTTTGTGATTTCCTCTACATCTCTGCCTTTTGGAGTTGACTGATACAGCCATAATTCTAATTCCTAGGAATTAGAAGCACTTACATTTCAGTACCTTGGAGAGCTGCGAGTAGATGAGGGTTATGTAGTTTTCCTATGTATCAGCCCTTCAAAGAATTTAAGGCAATCTGGTTCTATTGAAATGTTAACTGAACTGCCTATAGGACAGTCTCTTCTGACTATGCCCAACAACTGCAGATGGGCTTTAAAATATTTACCAGTTTCTCTCTTGGTAAATGCACTCATGTTTTTGCTCTTGTAAGCTTTTCTTCATTGGTCATCTTTTTACATACATTTTCTGTCCTAGTGCTTTTACTTCTGTAAAGTCCTAAATGTGAAATACTAGACTGATTTGCTTATGTAAGCATCTCTGTAAAGCCAGGACAGTACTATTTTATTCCCAGCTCTATCTGATGGCACCATCTATGAGTCCTCCTACTTTATGCCTAGTACCTCTGACATGAAGAACAACCTTTTTTAAGAGACTGGAGACATATTTAATACAGTTTTGTAATTTGTATTGTCATACTAACTCAGGCCCTCAAACACATTTTGTTTATGGAGATGAGGTGAAAATATTTCGAGGAATTCCAGAGAAAACATTTTTTAGTGACATGTGTTTTGAAAAAACTAAAGTGAATATAATACAGTGAATGTAATGTGTCAATTTCAAGGATTCTTTGGCCAAAAAAAGTGTTAGCATGATTGAAAGTAGAATGCATGGCTCTTTAAACAATAGCATCCCTGAAGGTGGCATGCTATTATAAATATACTTCTGTTAACTGTCTTGATGTCAGGCTTAATTTATTCAATCACAAAAAAAACTTTAATATGATTTTTAATACTGTAGTTAAACATATTTTGGTTTTAAAGATTACCTAAAAATAAAATCCTAATCTTTTAAAAAAGTATAACATCACTGTATCTTCACAGATTGGCAAAGGAGCAATACTAGAAATGGGTATTCCAAGCTAACCATAAAAATTATTTCTTCCAATTTTTTTTCTTTTGGGTTTCCTTCTATTGAACTTCTAATACAAGGAACTGATGTGTGGGGTACACTAGTAATAGATTTAAATCCCCTTGATGTTTAATTTGATTACTTTTACACCAGAATCAGTTCTTGTTCATACCTTTTTGCTTAGGTAACAGCTAAGAAAGTTTTCAACCAGACGTGCTTGACCTCTTGAACTTTGCTAAATATTTTAATTGCCTCAGAATTTTTTCCTCAATGAGGCAAGATAAAAATAAATTTAACAGTAAAGATGTTACTCTTTGGATCCATACATATCAAGCCATGGGGAGAGTAATAGCTGTCTTAATAATGCAAAAATAAGTGAGTATCTCCATATGTATGCATTATAAAAATTCTTTTTAAATTTATCAATCATCAAATAATGGCCAAAATATTGCAATGATTAACTTAACGAAGGGAATAATATGCTTAATAGAATGTTAACATTAATAACAGTATTACAGTTAATAAAACATTGTTTTGCTATTTTCATTCAAGCAACATGAAATACATAAATCACACATAAATCACTTCCTAGAAAAAAAAAGAGACATGGTGATTCATATTTACTTTAAGGCTGGCCAGAAAGGAAATCGCCATAGATTTGCTAGCACATACTGTTTTTTAAGATGGCAATAGTTTAATAGAACTTAACCTCATCAAATTTTGAGCCTGAGATAGAACAACATTTGGGGCCAACAGATTATATCTGGCAAATTTAATTTGGCCAACTTCAACTTCATAAATTGGTATTTTGGGGAAATGGTTATTGTTGCCTGAAACTTGTTCTGAGTTCTTGGTTAGGCTTACCTTAGTCTTATGTGAGAAAGGCCAGAGTCATGAGTTGGATACCATTCCTATTCTATTTCTTGGTTATTGTTTGTACATCTACTCACAGCATTTTTTTTTTTTTTGTAAACTTTAAAATTCTGTCTACCCATGGATGAATGAATGGCTTAGTCCCTTTCCTCTGGGTGTGTACCGTGTTTACATTCAACCTGCCACTATAGTAAGTTCATTAGCATATTTGTATGGTTTTCATTCTTATTTGCTTATTCTTGGTATTAAATTCCCTGAAAAAAAGAAACATTCCCTGTTTTTTCCCAGCTTTGAGATCTAATTGACATACAGTATTGTGTAAGTTTAAGGTATACCGTGTGTTGATTTGACACACATATATTGCAAAAAGATTACCAACATAGTGTCAGCTATCAACTCAATCACATCACATAATAATTTATTTGTGGTGAGAAAATTTCAGATATGTGCTCTTAATTTTGAAGTATGTAATACAGTATTAACTATAATCACCATGTTGTACATTAGAGCCCCAGATCTTACTCATAACTGGAAGTTTGTTCTCTTTGACCAACATATCCCTATTTCCCTTACCCCCCAGACCCTGATAACTGCCATTCTACTCTGTGTCTATGAGTTCAGCTTATTTACATTCTGCATGTAAGTGACGTGATACTGTATTTGTCTTTCTCTGACCTACTTCACTTAGCAAAGTGTCATCAGGGCTTACCAGTGTTGTCACAAATGCTATGCTCTTTTCATATTTAACCCTCTTTCACTTCCATCCACAGAACCTAGCAGAATGTTTTCCTTGTGGCACACTTGCCTATCCGGTCACTGATATATTTACTCACATCCTGTTCTCTAATTAGCCTAATAATAGATTCTTGGTCAAAAGAGATGAGACGTTCACAAGGAAGAAATGTACTTCAATCGTATTAATGTTTCTGGGCAGTTTTTCACTTTTTTTGTTATACTATTCAGTTGAGATTTCCGAAGCTATAGGTTGAGATCGGGATTCTCCCTTTGTGGCCTTGTGAAATCATTAGATCCTTATCTATCTCAATTTCTTCATCTTTAAAAGGATACTCACATCTGTTTATCTTTCCCTATAAGAATATTTCAAGGATAAAATTAAGAAAGAGTTGTGAAAATGCTGTGAAAAAGATTTTTAAGAATGTTTAATTTGGTAAAATTGGAAAAATAAACGTGATCATATATATACCCAAATATACGTGTACATACACACATGCACATACACCTGCATGTGTGAATATATACATATGTAAAGTTGGTTCATGAGTTATACTTACTTGCTGTGTCATGAAAGCACTTCCTAAATCTGTTTTTTTTTTTACACAATTCCTGCATTGAGAAAAAATATTTTCGCATGCTTCAGGATCACCAAATCTGTTAAAACAAGACCTTGTGATTTGAATAAGTCAAGCTTCTTTGAGAAGTGGCTATAACTCCATAATACTTTATTAAAGTCACACTGAAAGTAAAAGCCAAAGCCTTTTTTATATTGCTATTTCTTAGTGACATAGCTATGAATACCATTGTACCATCGAGACTTCAAGTTGATTCATTGGCTGCTGAGGCCAGCTATAAGATTTAGTAATGGTGGCAATAGTGTAATCTGATCTTCTTCTGTAGCTTTCAGCGTTTTAGCCCTATATAAGATCAAAACATGCAGAGGCACAATTCACAAAAATACTAAGGTGACTAATGCACAATTTGCCATGGTAGAACCAGTGCCAGTTTAGAATATGATCTTTGCATTTAAATCCTCAGGAGTATCATTACCACTTCTGAGGTCTTCAACTAATTCAATCCCTCTACAGATTATGATGAGTGCTGGAGGCAGTATATAGGATAAAATAAATATCCATGCATTGCTATTTACAGTTAAAATCTGGTATCATTTTTTGTATGTATTTGAGAATTCACACATACTGGAGCTGTCATAGTGACTCAAGGTTTGGAAAAGGAACATTTCCAGTTTTATTTGTTACTTGCTTTCCAAAGCTTGGCCTTTATGAGTACATACTTACTGGAATTTTATTGCTACAGTACTGCTGTTCCTCAGGTTTTTGATTCATACTTCAGAGTACTAGCAAGGCATGGAAATATGTTCCATTTTGATATTGTATACATGTGTGCACATACCTAAATCTTATCATGTCCTCAAGCATGTTGTAAAGAATTCACTCACGTATCCAACAGAGTCCCTTAAGTGCGCTAGCGTTTTCTGACTTTATCTCTCTAAATCAAATGCTCCAGGTACAGGTATGAAATATCTACTGAAAATAATCAAAAAACAAAATAGTATCTTAAAAGACAGCATTAATAGTGTGAATGGTAGACTAGATATGCCAGTTATGTAATGATGCGGTAGCTGTAATCATGGCAATAATAATAATTTATTTCTGTTTATTACTCTCATTCTTATTTTTAAAGATTTGTCAGATTATTGGGAATAACATCCCTAGAGGTAATGATAAAACAAAACCATTATGATGATAATAGCAAAGTTTTCTGAAAGTTTTTATGTGCACTTTCAGCAAGTCACATATAGAATCCACTAGTCCTTATAATAAAATTGTGAGTTAAATGGTATTTTTCACAGATGAAATAAAGTTTTATAAAGGTGAAATAACTTGCCCGACAACCTGCCACAGTTCAGGACAGAGCTTGTACATGAGAACTAAATCAGCCTGACTCTCAAGCTCATGATTTTAACTCCTCTTGTTTTTCTTTGTTCTAAAATGATTGACCTGAACAGCTGTTAGCCTGAAGAATGGATGACATTGACGTTTGTGTGAACGGAAAGTATTTGAGGGTCTATCATGAAATGGTTACTTATTCTGTGTGGCTCTCTGTGGCATAACTAGGCCCAGTAAGTAGATGTTGCAATCAGGAACATTTCAGTTCTGCTCTTTTTATTAAAAAAAAAAAAATGCTTCTTCTGGAAGGAATGAGCCCATGGTCTTTTGAAATGATTGATCTCAGATTTTAGCCAAGTGGAGGAAGTTCTCAAGGGGACAGAAGATATTGGATTGGTTGGTTTCTAAAATTCTGTCCACGGCTAAGATTCCACAATTTAGGTATCAACTACTTGGAAGTGTTGATGGATGGACACAGTGTAGAAAACGTCAATAATTCTTACTTTCTGAGTTTCCTACATACAGAGACTTCACTTTATGCTCATTATTGAATTTAATAATATTTCCTTTTGGGGGAGAGGAATGGCAATTTTTGGTAATATTTTACACCCATCTTCCATTAGTTCTTACTGGAGATTATATTGTGGGAATGCCAATTTTTGATAATATGTCACACTCATGATCTTCAATTAGTTCTTACTGGAGATTATATTGTATTATATTATATTATATTATATTATATTATATTATATTATATTATATTATATTATATTATATTATATTATATTATATTATATTACATTAAATACTTATACTATTGTTGGTGATATAAATTTTCAAGTAGAAGTTGGTATTTTAAGGAGCCCTTGAGTGAAGTAAAGTGGTTCGCTTTTGAGGTAGGATTCATTGTGGACTTGTTTTCCTGCTATTTTTACAAATCCCACATCTTATAAGGAAACAAAAAAAATGTGATGTTCTCCTTTGATGTTATTTGAAATTTAAAAGTATAAGTATATTTTTAAACACATACTGAAAACAAGAAGAAGTTATAGTTCTTTTACTTTTAAAGATACATAATTTTTAAAATTATAGATCATTTGATTTCACTGGAAATTGTTAGGGCCATATGTTTGTTTAAAATACATTTCTCTACATAGTTTAAGAGATAAAGCACCATTCAGTTACCTTTCTTGTCAATCATATTTTACTTTTCTCTTTTTTTAAATGGATGTCCTCCACCTTGGTTCTAATTTGCCTTTCTGGTCAACCCTCCTGCTAAGTTCTTTACCTCCAACTCCCTATATATTATTGAGACTCATAGTTCTTAATGTAAATAATTATTATAAAATATGAAAGCAGGCCTTACATTTGGAAGAATATAAAGGGAGTGAGTAGCTGGCAATGAACAGTTTCTTCCTAGCTTCAATGTATTAGTTTATCAGATGATGGAGAAAGAGTCAATAAATTCATAAAAAGTAAGGAATCTGACTCTGAATAAATTGAAAGTAATAGTATTTAATCCTACCATTTGCAGCAACATGGATGGAACTAGAGGATATTATGCTCAGTGAAATAAGCCAGGCTGAGAAAGACAAGTACCAAATGAGTTCACTTGTCTGTGCAGCTAAGAACAAAGAAAAACTGAAGAAACAAAACAGCAGCAGATTCACAGAACCCAAGAATGGACTAACAGTCAGCAAAGGGAAAGGGATTGGGGGTGGGGGGATGGGGAGGGAGGGATAAGGGGAATAAGGGGCATTACGATTAGCACACATAATGTAGGGGGGTGAACAGGGAAGGCAGTATAGCACAGAGAAGACAAGTAGTGACTCTATAGCATCTTACTAAGCTGATGGACAGTGAGTGTAATGGGGTATGTGGTGGGGACTTGATAATGGGGGGAATCTAGTAACCACAATGTTGCTCATGTAATTGTATATTAATGATACCAAAATAAATAAATAATCAATTAAAGTGAAGTAAAGTAAAGTAAATGTTTACCCAGAAAAAAAAAATTGTCAGGGAGGAGGTTATTTTTCATATGTGATTATGTATTTTTCCATTAAAAGACTCAAATATCAAAAACATAAAATAAAAGTAATAGTATTTATGATACAGGGTTGAGAAAACTCAGGGTCAGTTGGATATATGACTGAAGAAATTGAATTCTCTCAAATGACCAGTGGAAGTTGCTGAGTGGGTAGTCAGAGAAACTAGATGCTGTGGAAGACAGGTAATACAGTGTGGAAGGCCTCCCTGCAGATAGCAAGCTTGCTATGATGTAAGCAAACTGAGTGACAAAGGTGTGGTGTAACAAGGGTGGGAAACACACAGAATTCCAAAATGAGACTGTTAGGTGAAGTGAGTATTTATATTACTCCTGATTCAGGCTGGAAATTCTTAGGGCAAGATTTCAAAAATTGGGCAGGACTTTGAGCCTATTGATTTCTTAAGGAAACAGTTGATGCTAGTAAGGTAGAATTGTGGGAACTAGGTTGTATGTAGCTTGAATTTGTGATGACAAGGGCTGGAATGCTGTTTACTAGAATGGAGAACATGGGCTGACATTAGTGATGCTGTGGAATAGTAAACAGCAGGGTGTGGTGACAGACTGACTGCAGGGGGGCACTTAAATGACATTACTGGGTTGTGGCTGACATGACAATAAAACAACAGGACATAGATTGTGTGACTATTGTTTTCTGTCCAAGGACAACCACAAATGGAATATAATCACCACAGGATATATCTCTGTAAATAAATCAACATATGTGATGAGGTATGCATCCAATGGAGGCAAAATTAAAATTGGCCCATTAATTAATGAATCCTGTTATGATCTCTATCTTCCTTCATTCTGCTTGGCTATTGTTACAAACATCAACATAGAGAAGTTACGGAATTAGGTTAACATAAAGTTGCCCATGTTGCTCACATACTGAGTAATAGTGCTAAGTGCTTTTATTTACATCATTTTACTTAGTCCATATGTGTACAATTTTCACCCCCAGTGGGTAGAGGGCAACATCAAAGTTTAGGAAGATAAGAGACCCTTATCCAAGGTCATACAGCCTGTAACTGGGACAGTGAAGATTCAGTCTTCATCTCTCAGACCCAGATTATTCTCTTGAGAATTTGGCAGCCTACCTTATAATTAACTTTCCGATCATGACTTACCCTAGAGGCAAAACCATTATACCCGATTTAGCCTTTGAAGTAGACAGATCATGAAGGGAGCGGCACAGACAAAAGGTGAAGATAAATTGAGCCAAAAAGCAGGCATACAAACAAACAAAAGCACAGATAGGTTTTGGTGTTCCAACATAACATCATCATCTCTGCCATTATTAACAGCAAACACCTTCCAATGACATTTATTTCCAAGTCATGTTTTAGCCCTGATTGGCTATATTTTCATTTTGTGAAATGGCAGTTTTATAGAACCAGTAGGTCTTGGTGTAACAAGTCCATTTCAAATGAACCAAAGGAAGTGCTATAGAGAAAGGTTGTTATCAAGAAAAATGAAACAAAAAACTCCTATGCTTTGGTTGTTTGTAAAAACCTCTTTAATGAGTTATCATTCAAACCATACATTAAGGATAAGATATATTTTATGTTAGGCTCTTTCATTTGTGGTGGGCAAGTCAATCTCTTTGAACCCATTTTATCTCAAAAATAGAAATAAAAATATTTTTGTCACTGACCACCTTGTTGAGAACTCCCAATGTAGTTTATTAAAGCCTCTAGAAGCCAATACAGCACTATCCAGGTGTCAAAGGGGCCCTTAGATTGAAAATTTTCTTTTTTCCCCTTAGTGTTTCAGAGTTCAGAGTTAGTGAAAAGTTACTTTCCAGTATAAGACCTGCTTCTTGACTGAAAATAATCTGTGGTGATAAGAAATCTAGTTATAAATCTACCTTGAAATATTAATTTCTTACTGCACATACAAATAATTGGCTGTACATGTTCATAGGATATTCATTGCCAAACCCTTGAAGCTACTTAGAGAAAATCTCTTCTGAGTACAATTTGTTGAAAAGGCTGATTTTGTTTTTATTGTTATTAGACTTATAATCATTTATCCCAGTAAGATATTAAAGAATACACACTGCCAGTTGGGAATCTGAAGTAGAGGAATATATAGGACCGTGAAATGACATTTTGTGTCTCCTCACTTTTGTCTTTCAGACACCTAAGTGCTTGCTGCTGTCGTTAGCTCAGGAATAAACAATTTGTTAAAAGGATGAATTCTATATTTGCCTATAGTTGCTAAACTACAATTTGATTTTTGATTCTTCAACAGTATCTTTAAAGAATTTTTACCAAATTAAAGGGACTGAGAGTCAGTAAATACTGAAGTAGTTATTTGAACTGACAGAAGAGACATTTTGATTTACATTTGAAAACAGAGAGAAAAGCACAGCTGATTTAAGAAAACTGGAAAGCTAGGAAAGTCTCCATCATCTTTTTACTCAAGAGTTTGCCACAGTTTTGCAGAATAGCAGCGACATGTATACCACATGATGGTTTACACAATTGTACGATTTCTACTTTTACAAGGGAAGAAAGGCAAAGCTGTTGGGCATGTTAGGGTATTTATGTGAAAGCATTTTGCATGCAAGTATCAGAGTCAGATATAAGGGGCAACATTCCCCTGCTGTATCTCCGGGGCATTGAATGTAATATGCACTTGGTAACTGTTTAGTGGCCAAAGAAATGATTTCCGTCAGCCTAGCACAGTTACTGATTCTCACTTGGATCATCAGTATATCTAATGATCATGCAGGATACTTGGAGAGCAAATGTTTGCTAAAGTACAAATATCAACTTCTCAGTATCCTTGCATAAAAATAATTAATTGTGTACATTTTACCCCACCTAAACAAGGGATTAGAAAAACAAAAGTTAGACTGAACTTGAAGTTTTGAGGGGGAATGACTGAGTCTGTACAAGGCAACAAATAGATAAGGAGAGTTGTTTCAGTAGGGAAAATATAAGGCCTGGACAGATGATGAATTTCGTTTGGGGTATGATGACTATGAGATGCCACCATGATATCCAAGAAGAAAAATCTAATAGGTGATTGTTGATGGTCAGAAATAGCAAGAATTGATGTAGCCTGGGTTCCTTCCATGGAAATGCCCTTACATGTCTTGTTGAAAGGTGGGTCCTGGCAACCTGTTAATATAATTGAACATAAGGTGACGCTGGGAAAGTTTATTGGACCAGAGGATTTACTGATGGAGGATCAACTACTGAGATTATTTTTGTTAATTTGGGCTAAGAGTTAGAAACTAGAGCCCTAAGAAAGAACTATAGAGTTATACAGAAATGGGAAGAAGGTTGTCACCATGGTAAACTAAAGTATAGACTTCTCTTTGGTGGAAGTAGGATTCAGGTACCATATACACATACTAATAAGAGGAAAGAAAGATTGCTTTAGAACTTGACTATTTTCCTCTCCGCAGTTCCAGTTCTCATGGATCACAGCCCAATACCCACCCACTCTGGGCTTCCTGCCCTTGGGTCTCTGAGGAATCCCTAGCTTTTCTTAACACAGAATGATTAACTAGGACAGCTTGAGATACAGCTTCCTTCAGTAAGGATCCTCAGAGGCCTATCAGTGGCTTTAGGAATACTCCTCAGAGGCTATATCAGCAGCCATTAGAGCACTGGATTGGGTGACAGAAAAAATTAAGTCCCATAATCTTGACTAATAAGAACAGGCTGAGTAATTCAAGAAATTCTATGAAGGAGAATGAAAACTAAGAGTGGAGCCAACACCATCTACATCTTAAGTAGTTGAATGTGCCCAGAAAATATTAAAACCTTCATGCGCCTCTGTTTAACACTCTCATGCTTTGCTACAGTTTTACTACAATTAGCTTAAATGTTCATGATTTATGAAAATCAGTAATGATGGATTAGAATGCTAAGATAAAGCAGCTATCCAAAGAATGAAAGCCTTTAGTTCCCTGCTTAAATATCTCTACTTAGACTCCTCCAAGACCTGCTTCTAAAAGCTATTTCACTCTTAGTTGCAACTATTGGGCAGCTGCCTGATAGGAGGCAAGACCTGTTTTTGTACTTACGGATTCTTGTTCTGTCCTCTGGGGCCACAGACAGCTTATCTGACATTGGTGAGCCTTTCACATTTCAGCTGATGATTTAACCCTATTAACTCTGTTTCCCTGAGGAACTAATGGTAACAAACTTTGTTTCTTTAACTGTTATGACTGACATATGCAACATGTTTCATTAGGACTCTAATGATTCCAAACCCAGAATGATTTGGCAGAATATAGGAAGAAATTGTAGCCCCTTCTGAGTATATTCTCATTCCTATCAGTATCTCCTTTAATAAACACATCACATTTTATTTTAGGCAGTTCCAGGATTTTGCATTTCCCTTATTCACAATTCAAACCATGTATATTTATTGACTAATGCTGTCTGGAGTTCTTCCTGTACATTCTCCTAGATTCCCAGTGTTTTCAGTTTCATTAAGAGGACCATTTATCCTATCAGGAAAGAATGGAGACAAAGATACAGGAATTCTCTTTTTTATATACACAAAACAAATGCCTTTTAACTCATCCCTGTGATGTATTGTAGTTGGAGATGAATTGCTAGTGTGGGATTGGCTGAAGGGATTTTTTGATGAATACTTCTTCCTTCTCAGAGCATAATATGTATATTTTTTTTGACAGGAGGAAACCAGAGAAAGCTTGCTAAATTATGGTTTGTTTTGCCTTTCCTAATAGAGCCCAATAAAGTTTGTAGACAAGTAGAAAAATACTACATAAGAAAAATGAACGTAGCCTATATTAATTGCCTATGCAAAATGTCAAGATTTGCTCCAGATTTTATCCAGAGAACAGCAATTATTTGTGCAATGACTTTGCAATAAAGTATAATAATAAAATGGAGTAATGTTATATTTGAAAGCCCCTATAACTTCCAGTAATTAAACATCATAACAGAAATATTCTAACTGCAGCTGGACTGTCAATTATTCTTCATATGAATTTCCACTTACTTCAGCTAAACCTGTTGATGAATAAGGTTGTGTTCAAAAGGCAAGCATTATAAAGGTAGGGCATTTAGTACTAGTGAAGGGAAATAAAAGCTGAAAGGGTGTTTAAAGGTATTCCTGAGCATTCATTCAACTTCAAGCTAGTCAGAGCTTTGACAGATGCATAAATTGAGGGGAATAGTTATTGGAAACAATCTTAGAGTGTCAACATTTATGTGTGCAACTAAAAGAGAGCGTGTGGCCATGGCTTAATTCAGTCAATAAGAATACAGTTATCCTGTTACCAAGGAATTTAGATGTAAATGCTCAAGTTTCCCAAAGAAAAGTATGTTTATTCTCCCTAAAAGATTTGTAAGAAATTGAGAAACTGTCTTCCAAAGTGACTGCCATTTTGCATTCCTGCCAACAATGAGAGTTCCTATTTCCCCATATCCTTGTCAGCATTTGGTATTGTCAGTGTTCTGGATTTTAGCCATTTTAATAGATGGGCAATGGTATCTCCTTGCTGTTTCAGTTTGCAATTTTCTAATGATATATGATGTTGAGCATCTTTTCATATGAGTATTTGCTATCTGTATGTCTTTTTTGGTGATATGTCTGTTCAGAGCTTTTGCCAGTTCTTAATTGACTTGTCTGTTTTTTTTATACTTGACATATAAGATTATATTAGTTTCAGATATATAGCATAATGATTTGATATTTGTATATATTATGAAATAATCACCACAATGTGTACTTAACATCCATCACCATATATAGCTATAATTTTTTTTTGCGTGTGATAAAAATGCTTAAGATTTACCCTCTTAACAACTTTGAAATAGGCAATACAGTATTATAATAGTTGACTTGTCTGTTTTCTTCTTGTTGAGTTTTAAAGTTCTTTGGGTATATTGGATTCCAATATTTTATAAAATAGGTGTTGCCAAATATTCTCTCTTCAACTTTGACTTTTCTTTTCATTCTATTAATGTAATTTTTTAGAATTGTTTTAAACTGTAAATCCTAACTCAGAAATTTAAATTAATATCCCAGTTTAAAGCAGAAGCATAGGTGAGAGGCAAGAACCCAACCAAAAATGTCCCTACTCCCTTCCTCCATGGGAGGATTATCAGGATCCTGGGCTGTGGCACAGTTGAAAAGCTAACAATACTGCATAAGCACTTGATAACATATTTGAAAGGAATTCAGTGATAGCCAGAAGTTTTCACTGCAAGTTTTAAGCTTGGCATAATGAGGAACTTTTAACCTGTCACCATAGTCCAAAGAGTGAATGATGGTTACAGATAATAGACAGCATAGCTAGATTTTGCAAATAAAACACAGGCCACCCAGTTGCTCTGGGATTTCAAATACACAATAAATAATTTTTGATGGTAAGTATGTGCTGTACAACATTTGACACATATTTATAGTGAAATGCGTTAATTATTTATATGAAATTTTAATTTAACTAGGCATCCTGTTATATCTGGCAACCTCATATTAGACATTTCTTACCTAAAAGTGTCCAAAGTTGGTGTCCATTTTGTAGAAATCTTCTTGAAAAGTTGCAAGCTTTAAAAGAGTGTTTTCAGGTATCTTCCTCATGAGAGAATTGATGATTCTAGATTGCTGTGTGGATGAGAAGTTAGAGCTTTGTGGTGTAGGAAAAACTACATTAGAATTGTTTCTTTTCTCATATCGTCAACCTCTCTTTAAGGATTTGAGTCACCTCATAAATGCATTCAACTATGCAGTCTGATTTATGTGTCCCTACCAATGAGCATCTTCATTTAATCTAAGAAATTGAAATGTCTTAATAGGGGATTTTCAGCAATAATTTCTGATTTTTGGCATTGTTCAAATAAGGTGACTCTGAGGCAGGCCTGATGATTTAGGGAAAAGAAAACTTTTCTCAAGAAATCTCAAGTATGGTGTGTTTATAAAATGTCACCAGTGTCAGATCTCAATTTTTGTACTAATAACTGATTTTGTTTTGCAAGAACATCCTATCTCTGCTCCTGGTCCATGAAGTTAATATGAGCATCTCGCTCAGGTCTGGCAGTCACAATCACAGCATTTATTTCTCATTCCTTCAGTGATTAGCTTGTAGATGGGAATACGGCCAATCAGAGATGATTTCTAGGCCCTTATTAGAGAACTTACATCAACTCATACATTTCCACTGGATTGAGACCTGGGCAAATGTAAATTCGGTGTTTCTGGAAGCCACTGTGCTCCCACGTGGATCTGAGTATAATGCCGTTCAGTTAGCAACAAAACCAAGAGCTAGAGGAACCAGGGAGGGTTGTGTCTTATGAGCCCTTGGGTCAGCAGCTATAACTGGGCTTTCTTTCACTTCCAAGAGAGTTCTTACACAAGAGCAGATGGATATATTCCACCACTGTATAATTCATCTCTGATAAAGGAGAGGTATATATCTAAATATATTTTCCTATAATGCCAGTGAGAAATGTTTATAAATCAAAGCCTGCAATCTGATAATGTATGCTCTTTCTCTTGCCTAACCCTCTCTGATGGGATTTAAATAGAGAAGAGAAAACTATTTCAGTGAGGAGGAGGAACCAGCAATGGCAGTGACTAAAGCATGCAGTTGGGATACATAACATAGACCCATCATTGCAAATTAGATTCGAATAACTGTGCATGTGACCTCGTTAACCTGGGCTTTATAATTCTATGTGGTGCACAGCTTTGTGCTCAGGCAGGAGATCAGTCCTATTGTACCGTATGACTCTTGGATAATTTATAACAGACCAAAAAAAAAAAAAAAAGAGGGATATGAGCAAGTAAGGGAACATAGCCATCCATGTGTCCCTATCTTAAAAATGCATTTTGGCCTCCTTTCCTTTGACTTGTCACCTCAACAAGTTAGTTGCCAATGGGGTGATAAGGAAGTGAACCAGAGAAATATGCAAACCTTGATGTGTTTCCAGCAGCCAAGTGTAAACATGTGTCTGCTGAGCATGAATGTAGCTCAGAGCTTTGTCAGAAACAGGGTTGTTCTATTGATTATGAATTAACTTCATTTCTTAATGAAAGAAGCAGTTCTTTTCTTTTTCTGCCCATTACAAATAACTTAGGTTAAAGTATAACATGGTCTGTCCTCTAGTTGAAATCACTGTAATTAAATAATTCAGTCTTAAGGATTTTGATTAATATGAATCTCTTATGTAAAAGCTCATTAGAAAGCTGGATGTGCTTCAGATTACAAGGTTTATAAATGGGTACTGTTTGTGTGAGATATTTTAGTTTCCTGAATTCCTTATAAATCTGAGAGTTTAATGGTCTGTCCTTCCTCTTTGCTTTATTACGGAAATTGGAAAATCCAATTTGGGAGAGATTTTCATGAAATCAGTCTTTTCTACCTCACCTACTCATCAAATGACTTTGAAGTAAACAAACATAGTTTAGTGCATAGGACAGAAATATGTTGTGAAGTGTTTCTCCTTTGTGAAAATATATATATATATATACTTGTTGATACCTAACCACCTTTTTAGAAAGAATCATTTTAGAAAAATGATTATAGGAGAAAAGTCTGACTGATACTACCTTCAGAAATATGTCCTTTCCTGCTCTTCCCCACCCTGACCCAGAGATTAACAGATCACAGAATTGATCAAAATATGTTATGATTAATTTTTTTTCCCAAAGTGTTCTATACTTGGGAATGACTAAAGATCACAATGGGTGCCCTATTATACACTCAAGACAAACCTTGCATAGTTTGTGTTATTGTCTCTTTGGGTTACAAAAGTATAGTAATTTCAGCTGTAGTCAGTTCTCACCCTGCAGTGATTAACTTTGCTACCACTTGAAGTTAACAATATGAGTTGATGATTTTTCACATACAACTTAATTACAAGTATATATTGTTAATTTTATACATCTTTATTTTTAATGCTGTATGTCCCAACACCAGAAAAACAAGTTACATTAAGTGCACATCCAATCCAGA
Source organism: Manis javanica (assembly GCF_040802235.1). Classification (NCBI taxonomy): domain Eukaryota; kingdom Metazoa; phylum Chordata; class Mammalia; order Pholidota; family Manidae; genus Manis; species Manis javanica. The sequence goes on from NC_133156.1 coordinate 37,814,154, forward strand.
ATGTAAAACAAACAAAAACAATTTTTAGTAACAAATGGACATTTTATCTCTAAAGTGGGCATCTGAACTGTTAGAACAAATGTCAGACATCCAGATGCACCACAAGAGTTAACTGAAACAGTTACTGACATCACTCAATCTGTTCCCATTGTTCTCCTGGCACCTTGACTGTATGTCCTTTAAACTAGAGTGACCATAAAATTTATTTAAAAACTGAGACACTGCTGAGAGAAAGGGAAGGTTCTGTTAATAAATATACTAGAGCAACTGACGTAAACTAGAATGGAGGTGGCAAAACAGGACCTGTGTTCACTTTAATTGTAATTAATTACTTGTTATATTCAAACTCATTCAAGAAATACTTATTGAATACCTAATATGTGCCACATGCTAGAGATGCTGTGGATTAAGTGAAGGTTTCTGTGGCCAGGATTCTCACCTGGCCCTGGCCGGCTAGCTGACTATACACGTGTGGGCAATCCGTTGTTGTTGACTCTGCGTAAAGAGCTCCTCCTAGTGCTCTTGGTGACACAGTGTCACAGCTGCAAGGCTGTGGGAGAACAGAGACTGGAGTAGTAGCAGTGCTGACAACAGAGACTGAGACGCCTGCAGGGGCAGAGAGGCCCAGAGGCAGAGATGGGCTTGCTGCATGCAGACTCGCTCTGAGTAGATGGGATTCTAGTGATTGACCTGCCACCTTGGGAATGAAGTTGGGTATAACCCTTTCACCCCCACGAATGTCCCATTGTCATTTTTTGGTCTCATTGAATCCATAGTGAACTTGCCCGGGGCTGAAACCCATTGACAAGACAATGCAATGTAAAAAGAGAGTCTTAGTTCCTACCCTCCAGGAAACGACAGTCAGGTGGGGAAGTTAAGGACCGAAGCAGTTCCCAAGGGTTAAAGAAAGGCTAATAAAGAGAAGAGGAATGATTTTATCTACGCAATTTTGTACTTCTGATTTTCTGTTTCGGGTGTTACTTGGTGCAGTAATACAACCTGCAGCCCTCCGTGGAACACTGTCTGTGGAAGACTGTATTGGAACCTGGATCCTCTTCCCAGGGTGGGGCAGCTGTCTCCCAGCCCAGTCAGCCGCTCATGGATTGCAGCTGCCCCAATCTTTGGACAACTACCTTAGGCTCTTGGAATTGCACCCCACCACTCTTGGGGGCACATAAGGCTGGCCCCTGGGGCTCAAGCTCTGTCCCTGGGGATCAGGCCAAGGTTGCTCTTATGCCCTTATGGTTATTGCATATTTGAAATGTGGTTAGGAACTGAGTTTTTAATCTTCTCTAATATTAATCAATTTAAATTTAAATAGCCATATGTGGCTGGTGGCTACTCTATTGAATAGCACACTTCTTAATAAAATGCGCTGAGCCAGGTGTCTCCACTGGCTGAAAAGGTCACAAACCACAGAAAGCCCGGCCTAGTTTAGGCTCAAGTTCAAGTGTGGTTTGATGGTCAATGTGTTGTGATCCCAGCCGTGAGTGTCCTACTGTCGATTGCAGGGAACATTAGTGGCAGTTTGGAGCTGCTGCTCTTGCTCTGGTAGGCTTAAGGGAGACTTCCCAGTCGGTGCTGTCTTGGAACTTCTGGATGAGATACTGGGGGTTGACCCAGGTAAGGAAGCTGACATTACTGTTGGTGGACCAAAGGTGTCCCAACGGTGGCCGAGGATCTTTTGTTAACAGAAAATGAAAACGCGAGGCTTCCTTTGAGGACCTCTTCCATTCCTGGAACCATTCCAGTTTGGTTGTGGCCCCTGTGGAGCATTTCTGAATTGGAAATAGGCTTGGCTAGTACAATGGGGAACAGTACAGCAGGAAGTAGTAGACGAGAGAAACTTGTTAAAGGATCTATTAGTATGAAGCAAAACATCCTGCCTTCACAGATCCACTCTGACAGCTGAACAGATGAATCTGAAAATAAATTTTCTCCATTAGAGGAAAAAAATCTTGTTTTCCATTGTTGTGTGTATAGAAAATGCTTAGGAAGTCAAACCACTGAAGCTATTTCATGGGTGTACTACTACATAGAGACACTGGCTTTAAGTCCAGGCCTGTCACCTGATGTGGAGTCTGAAGAAACTGAGTTAACCTCTGAGCCTCAGTTTTCTTGCCTATAAATGGGAACAATTATTCTGTCCAGTCTATCTGATGTGGTTTTGTGAGACTTAAATGGGGTAATGAAGTTTTGGAACCTATGCACTGTGAGGGAAGCATAAGCTACTGTCACAGTAAGTTGGGGTTCTTTTATTTCTACTTGTGTTCTGTAGGGTTCATTGACCTTGACTTGATTAATCCAGATGAGAAGTTGCAGTTCCAAAAGGCTGAAGGTTTTAAGCAGGTGACTTCTATAAGCGGATCAGCCGAGTAGGGGAGTAAGGACTGTGTGGTGCTCACGAGGCTTCCCCCGTCTGGATGGGGCGGTCCTGCCCAGCACCATGTTGTTGCTGCATGTGAATGTGGGTCCAGAGTTGCCAAGGTATTTTTAATAAGTTAAAGGCTAACTTTCAATAGATTTTGTGAGAAAAAGCTCATTTATTGTCCCTATCCAGCCTGCAGGCCACCAGTGTGCAACTTGTGCCTCCTTCCAAAAAGGATTTTCAATGAATTATATTCAAACAGAATGCAGTAGAGAAGGGAAGCAGAGGAGAGAATTTAAGGAATAGAGTAAGCTGTTTTCTTCTGATCAATAAGAATTTATTAAGCTCTGTCAGGCTGAATGCTTGGGAGAATATTAACAAAATAGGAAACATTGTCTTTGACCTCAAAGAACATGTAAAGTCTCTAAAGGTATGCAAATGCATGAAATCTTAGAGAATGAAAAAAAGCCACCATTTAATTAGGAATGAGATGAGGGTCACTATAGACCAGTGCCATTCGAAGTGTAGTCTGCAGACTGTCACCAGGCTGCACTGTTTGTTACTCATCCTTAATGAAATAAAAACTGAAATTGAGATTAAGTACTTAGAAACTTCCAGACCAGTTTCACAGAGTGAATTTTTTGTTTAACCGAAATTTGAGGCTTTGTTTTGTTACCAAAAATTACTGAAGTATTGTCAGGAAGGTGACTGTAAAAATAAAAAGTGAAACAACAACCAGTCACTAATCCCTCACCACAGATATGTTGAGGAGCCATCATAGACATGAGTATTTAAAAAGTGGGAGAATGAGTAATTCGCTGTTAGATTAGATATATTGGCTCCAGATTAATTTACTAAATAATTGATGTTTTAAAAGCTATCAGATATGTCATCTTAAAGTGGGTTTATGACAGTTCACAAAGCCGTTTTGCTGTGAGAGGGCATAAACTAATAAATATATAGAAGGCATTGAACTGTATTTAAAGGAAAATTTAACCTGTTACTTATAAACCATTGAGAAATAGAGATGGACTGAAAGTTGTAAATTTGAAACATCTGAGAAATGGATGTTCTGCTCAGCAACCCTAAGAAGTCTGTAGCTAACTGGCCATTGGAAATTCATAGTGAGATCAAAACATTTTAGAGGGGAGGGGTCCTTAATTATTTAGCTCATGAATAGATTGAAAAATTATTCAGAAAACTGATTTGCAGTAATTCAACTTAATTTCAGAATTAGACAAAACTTTGTTGAGAAGGTAAGGTGGAACACACATTTTTCTTCTTTTTACATTGGCATGGAGGGTGAGTGACTCATCGTGGGCATACAGGGAAAACAAATGCACGGAAGGTGGTTCATGCATCTCTTATTGATGTACGTTAGAGGACACGTAATGTCTGGTTGTTTGTCTCTTTTTTAGGATTAATCGTTGGGTTTTACGCTACCAGTTCAGTCTCTCCACTATAAAACTCCTATAAGGTTTTCACCTTACAGTTTTATAAGTCATTGACTATCATTGCCTGTATCCATTATTTCAAAAGGGTATGCAAAATGGTGGTGAATTCTACCATTCCTGATTCATTTCTTAGCTGGCATTTTTATCTAAAGAGTGACTTTCCCTGAACCACTGTTTGATTACTCTCAGGTGCTGTTCAAGCAAGAAAGAATAGGTGTTTGACTTTCCCTTTGTGTGTGGTCGTCAAATTTTTTAAAGGTAATTTGATAGGAAAATTGTTTAAATTGATGAAAATATACTAGAGGAAGAAGCAGTGTGAAGTAAATACCAGAGAGAAGACTATGAAAGGGTGCTCGATGTATTTTTTAATGTACTTATTATTTCACCAGCTTGGCTCCCAGTATAACCACTCCCCTCTCAGCCCTCCCAGTTTATGTCAGCAACTGGCTGTCACTCTCACTGGGGGTACAGTAGTGAACTAAGTGTGTGTCTTCTATCAGCTTTCAAAAATAAACTTAGCACACATATTCTCTAAGTTAAATATTTAGAGGCTTCCTTCATTTGAGACAAAATGGATATTGATCAATTAAGCTTGGGAAAAAACGCAAACTCCACATGCAAACACACTGAGAGAATTAAGATTATAATATGTTTATATCTGATGCACTTAAGTGGTGGCTGTCTTTCCAAAGCACCAAATTTCTAGCTTTTTATTCTGAACTGTGGTTTGTCTCTACTATCTATAAGAATGTTAGAGAATTATCAGCTCCTTACTTTTATGTGGAGGATCTGTCCACTAAATGTCCACTAAGTGTAATTCATGCCCCTCACCAAAATCACTCTCAGTGTTTCCATGATCAAAATATTTTACTTTGTTTACATTTGTTTGCTCTGCCTCTGTGGAGCACTCTCTAGTCAAATGTGCTCACATAAAATCAGCACATTTTCATCTCTGCTGCACAGACAGTGACAGCAGATTGGTGTTTGAGAGGCAAAAGAACTCTTAAAACAGAAAAATTCTGTTGAGAAAAAATCAACAGTTTGGAAAAAAATAGGGCTATAGATTTTCCCCCCTGACACAGAATATCAATGGGTTCCATTAAAGCCCATGAGAAATTTGATTTCTAATGGAGGTGTTCTTTCACATATGCTGAGCAGATTGATTTAGGAAGTTGTTATTCACACCAGTTGAAGACAAGTGTGGAAACTGCTTCATGTAAACAAAGAATATGCTAAATCTAACAGAAGTTTTTGGCAAACTTATGAACAAAGAATATAGTATCACTGTATTCCAAAAAATTCAAATATATGCAAATAATTAAAATAAGTTTGTTTTAAAAACAATGTTCTATTTTCTGTTCAGTTTGACCCACTAGGTAATGAAGTGCCTCAGTGCAATTCAGCATGTCTTTCCCTAAATGGTTTTGCATATTCTAGGAGTTTTATCATACCAAACCCCAGAAACACTGAGAATAGCATCCAATCCATAGATATCGCCTGCTCACATCTTAATAATGTGCACTTAGGCCTAACACATACAATTAAGCTCCTAGCACTGAGCATCTCAATGAAGGATATTGCTAAGTAACCAGACTGCAACCTACTTAATTAGCATAAACAAAAAGCACCACTGAGACGTGCTGTCCTGGGGCACCAGTGGGCCCCTTTTCATTTGAAGTACTTCGTGAGCAATTTTGAAAAGAGGAAGGGATAATGAAGATTATTACCCTGTTGCCCTGTTAGCCACATTTTCCAGCCTTAACACTGTTAGGACTGAACAGAATAAGAAATTAGAGGATCACATTAGGCCTCTTTCATATCAATTCTGAAAGTCATGAATTGTTAAGTAGATCTTACTCATGATATAATAATCATCCTGTGGGGCCCAATCTTTAAAAGTAATTTTTGTGCCCTCTCTTGATCTTCCTCTGATTTTTGAATCCCATAGTGAGACTCAGGGTAAAAATGGGCCCCTGACTTCATTTAATCAGCAAACTCTTCAGAAACATCCTGAAAAAGGATTTTGTCGAAATCGATTAGAGTCACTTTACATTTGATAATTTAACAATAGTTTTTAACACCTACTATGTGCCTGGCATAACAGTTGCACATAGTGGTTGTTTACCCTCATGGAGTTTACATTCTTGCCAGAGCTGGACCAAAAATATCATGTGGTAAAAAGAGGAATGAAGTGGTGACATAATAGAGAGTAATGGTGTTGGAAGAGATTTTTTTAAATGTTAAATGTTTTTAAACAGGGAACTGAAGTGATCTGATTTACTCCTTTACAATAATCATTCTAGCTTCTAAGCAGAGAAATAAATTTAGGAGAACAAGATGGAAGGTAGGAAGACTAGGTAAGAGGTTATTGCAATCATCCCAGCAAGAAATACAGTGCCTTATACAGGGTAATTTCAGTGATGCTGGAGAGAAAAGCAGTGAAGGGGTGGACCATGGCTGTATTTTGGAGATAAATGAAACTGGACCAGCTGAGAGAAAGGAATGAATCACAATGATTTTTAAGCTTCTAACATAGACATCTTGGTACATTACAGAACTATTTGTGCAGTAAAAATACCCAGAGGGAGATTAGTTATTTAAAATAATAGTTTTGGAAGCAATTAACCTTTCATTTTTAGTGCTGTACTTTCTCTCTGGTTCTCACATTGGATCTTTTCTAAAGCAGAAATTGATTCATTCATTCATATTTATTGAGTAACTATGCCTTGTGCTTCAGTAGGCCTTGGGGATCCAGCCTCTGCTTCATAGAGGAAATGGACATTAAACAAATAGCCACAGCAATGAAACTGTAATTATAAACAGAAATAAGTGTCCTGAAGGAACAGAGCATGCTCCTCTGGAAGGTGTATAACCAGTAGACCTTCCAGAGGCAGGGATGGGGCGGGGATGTTGGACAAGGCTTCCCAGAAGCAGTGACTCTAGAGCTCAGTTCTAAAGGGTAATAGTTAAGTAGAATCAAGTGCATAGTGTGGGTGTGTTTCACATGGACAGAGAATGTGAGTGAAAGTGATTAGGTAAGAATGATATATTCCAGGCAGACAGAACAGAATCTGCTAACACGCTTTGGCAAAAGGAAGGCATGACTTCCAGAAGTGAACACCTGGGTCGGTGAAGGATGGAGATCAAAGGAGAGAAGTGCAAGAGGAACATCAAGAGGCCAGTAGAAGTTGGCTCACCCTGGGCTTTGTAGGACAATAATGAGGATTTAAGACTTTATCCTATGGTAATAGCAAACCACTGAAGTATGAAAAAATGACTCTAGTCATTGTGAAAAATGAATTGGGATGTTGTTAGGAGGCAGTGGAAGTCCCTGGGCAAGAGAGGAAGATGGATTGATTAGACAAGGATGAGAGCAATAGAGGAAAGAAAACCATTCTTGATAGGACTTGGTATGGAAGGGATATTAGGGCTGGGGATTTAGCAAGCTGGTGTTCTAGGTGATTCTAGGCATCTCTTTTAATGGAATGGGGTGAAGTTGCCTTTCATTCATTGACTTATTTGAACTTGGTAGGGGATTGAGTTTGGAGAACGGAGACAACAATTTATTCTTTGAGACAACTGAATTCTGAGGTATCTTTGAGACATTAAATTGAAGATTTAAAGATGCCTCTGAGAATACATGTTTGAAGTGCAGATAAGAGCTCCTGGGTGGGCCTGTGTGGTTAAGCAGACATCAGAGCTTTGGTTTGAGTGGTAATATTCAGAGCTGCAAGAAAAAAGATGCTAGAACTAAGCCTGTAGGAGCTTTAACATTCATGACTGGGTGGAGGAAGGGAAACTTGTCATGGTCACCATGAAGGATGGGCAGAGAAACAGGAAGTGACCAGCTAAGTGAGATGTCATGGAAGCAGGGAGATGAGAATGTTCTCATTAGGCAAGAGGGGTGGCAAACGTGACTGGGAGCAGGTCAAGTAAGATGAGGCCTGGAAAATATGTTAGATTCACAAGGAGATGACAGTTTTGGTGGGAAAGATGCCAGACTGGACTGCAGTAATCCTGCTTCTGTGGTTGCTGTTTAGCAAATTTCTGGAACCTTTGATTTTCTATGTTCTGAGCCTCACAAATTACAAGACAAATGGATGGTACAAAGGAAAAGTTTTGGACGTGATATTAGAAGACTTTTAAGTCCTGACATGTCTGCTCATCGGCTGTATGATCTTAAACATGCCATTTTCTCTCCCCTTTCAACCTCAGTTATTCAATTCTGCAGGAATTAGAATAAAAGTCACTTCATAAGGTTATTGTAAAGAGCGAAATAGATAATGTATGTGCATTAACTCAGTGCCTGGCACATACAAAGAACAAGTCAGTTGAAGATATATAAACCTTATTTTTAAGAAGGAAATGTATAACAAAATATGTCTTTGGAAAATCTGGCTGTCCAATTGATAAAAATTCCCTGGCCAAGTGCCCATACAGGTTTTGAACTACATGCCTATAGATTTTACACATTAGAAAATGATAAGGTTAAGAATTGTTCTGTGTGATGTGGCTGTGTCTAGGCTCTCCTAGAATTTTATAACTCTGATGGACATTGAAACTTTGATTCACTTTCCTGCTTGGATATTCTTCTGTGCCCATGCAAATCAACACTGTCAATTTTGATTTCCTCATCATTGACATTTACTACGAAGTCAGACATAATTTATCATGAGACATTAAAGACTACCCTGGCCCCCACTGCTACTTCCCAAGGACAGTGAGGTGCCTTCATGAAATGAAATCTAATGTCTATACAAAGAAGTGACATTGCTGCTTCTTAGATCAATAGAGAAAAGGTGTGGAACCCACAAGGACCCCTGACAAAATTAATTATTCTTCCATTTGAACACATCAAAACCTAATATATAAAAACCATGAATACATAATTTGCTCTACTCAGAGGCAGGGTGGCATAGAAAGAATATCCTGGACTGGGGGTTGGTGTCCAGCTCCTGCCCTGCAACTAATGGGCTACAAGTCCCCTAGCGAGGCTCTCAGTGCTCCACTTCCATTTGCTCTGGGAATAAAAGGGAAAATAAAATAGAAAAGAGGTTTAATCAGTGCTCATTTTGTCTGTAAAATCCACCAACTCTATGATTCTATGTAAGAAAACCCAGGAAAGACTCCTGTGTGTTTCAGTGTGTGTTTACTGATTATTAACTGTTTGACACAGAATTGGAATTTGGGAGTTATCCATCAGGGAAAATTAAAACTCATTTTGTTTGGAGTCAATGCCAAAAGAAAATGAATCCAGAGTGAAAACAAAGCATATCTGAAATTACAGAGTAAGTCAGAGGGGAAGTAGTGATAATAAAGAGACAACTGTCTCGTGGCTCTTTTTATAGACACTTAACCAAGAGCTTGAAAGCAGGCATTGCTCTAGAGTTTAATGATTTCTTTTGTTTTACTTTATTGAATTTAGCTCAATTTTATGGTTTGCCAAATTACTCTTATCTTAGGAAACAGGTGAAAATGTTATTAAACATAAACACATTTGATATTAATAAATGTTTAGTAGAAATTAGAAAAGCAAGTCATCAAAGTATCTCTCCATGTCTTTAAAAAGCAACCAAAGATCACATTTCTTCTTTCTCTCTTCCTTTTTTGTATGTAGTTTTGTACATTGTAGGCAGCACCATTACAGGTTTTTTTCTCTCTTGTAGTAGTACCCAAAGCATATCTGGAAATATAGTGGTTGCACAGTAATTGCTTTTAGAAGAGAAGACCATGTCTGCCTGCAAAGGAATGCAAATGGGAAGTTAATAGACCCTCTGATCTTTCTGCTAGACCTCCTTTATTCTCTGGAAGGCAACTACTGGTAACAGTTTGTAGTGGATCTTTCCAGACCTCTTGCTATGGATTTTACACTCATTAGTAAATATTTATATGGAAAAATACAAAGAATTATTTATTTTGTATTATTTGAAGGTGATTTTATATGACTTACAGTGTCAACTTTTCTCTGTTTTTTACTCTCAGTGATGTGTATTTGACTTACACAATTAAGATTTACTTTATTCTATTTACTCTATATCCCTCCTCATTACCCTTAAACCATAGTTTCCTTACCCTTTTTTCTAAATACAATCAATTTTTTAAAAATAACCTTGTTTAGTTATAAAGTTAATAACCTTTATCTCAAAATTGTAGTTTTCAAATATTTGCATCCACTAATAATATATTCATCTTGATATTAGTGTTTTTGTTCCAATATTGTAAATGTGTGTAATAGGGTGATATAATGCCCAATGTTGTGCAAAAGCTATTGTGGACCTCCAGATAATTTGTCCTTTAAAAAAATAATAGTAATAATAAAATGGAAGGTTTAATTATGAAGAAGATCTGAGACTAAGTTGTACATGCTGGCGAATGGAACTACTTTTTGGACTATTATGATTACTGGTATTATAATGTATGAGTATTGTTCAAACTTTTCTTCTAAAGAACCCCTAGTAGCAGAGGAAAGCAGAGAGGGATCCCAGGAGGCTCAAACTCAGCCTTACGCAGTTTGCCAACAAGCAGGAAATTTCTTTGAAGTCTGGTATTTTATCTTATTTATTCATGCAATCTCTTAGTTTAATTTTTAAAAAGTTATTTTAAATTATATCGTATCTAGTAAATTTGACACTGAAGAAAGATAAACCTGTTTTCCCTATGGCTCTGAGTGCCTGCTAGTGTGCTGTTGAATGCCGTTGGAGTCCATGGGCCCTAGTTCGAAACTGATAGAAAGGCTACCTTTTCAAAGTGCTACTATTTAGAAATATTCGGCAAGTCACTGATACCTGCTTTTATAAAATGAAGTATCCTTGTAATGCATTAAGACCTCACTTTTTTCCCACATACATTTTTTTCAAGGCTCTGTGCTTAAAAGTATCAGAAACCAAAACAACTCACTTTGTTGGCATGTGTGTGGAGTGAGAGTGTTTATTAAACGGAGAAGGAACTATTTCTCGGAGCTGATGTCAGAGTTGAGTTGGCCTGAAGCCGACCCCGGAAAGGGGATGGAGCCCTGCGGACACAGGTTCTGTGCCTCTTTGGCCCGGACTCCTTTCTTCTCTTGACTTTTCCCTGCACACATATGACCCATGCTTCTCAGTCTCTGCAGACCGTGGCCTGGAATGTGGGGCTTCCCCTCACTTCCTGCAGTAAGATACTGTCTATTCAAATGACAGGAGAAACAAATTATTTTTCAATTCCAGTTTCATTTTCTCAAGAATGAGACTGTGTGCCAAAATCAGCCCCCAGATGTGGGTATCCTAGAGTGAAGGTGTTCAAGACTATGAAAATCATGACGATGAGAAATGTATCGTGAGCACACTCCTGCTGTCTTGATCCTATTGCCTTTCAATTGCCGAGAGAGGGATTCCCGTTGCTGTGTAACTTTCTGTCATCCAAATACTCTGAGCACCTATAATGTATAACACCTAGTAAATTAATTCATCATAAACACATCTGGCCTGTGTTCTATTACTCAGATCCATCAGGTAACAGAAACTAAAGTTAAAATCAGTCAACCTCCCTTAAACATGGGAAAATGGCATCATTTAACCGTCCTCTAGCCAAAAGTCAGGCTCATATGATCTGAATACAGTTCTGCAATATTGTCATTGGACAGCTTCTTCAAGAGAAAACCAGTGCTTTTCCTAAATCCAGGAGAATCTAAACTTTCTTTGAATGGTAGAGCTGAATATAGCGAAATCAGTGAGGTCACAGTTAGGAACAAAATAAAAGCCACCTTACTAAACTTTTTTCTCATTTTTTAATTAATTGTTCTATATGTTTGGGGGAAGGAAGGCCTATGTAAACTATCTTATCATCTGCAAATAATACGATTTTCATTCATTTGCCTTTCTTTCATTTCTTGTTCTATTTCAATGGCCTAAAGAGATGGTCGGCATGTATGTCTCCTTCCTGATTTTAAAGGAAATGCTTAAAAGATTTAACTATTTAGGACAATATTTCTCTAGTAATTGTTTTTAGTGGATTCTGTTTATTAGGTTGAGGAATTTTTTGTTCCTAATTAGAAACAATAAAAATTGTTTGTTTTTTCTTAGTTGTTGAATTCCGTATACTTCTTGGTATCAGCTGAGATACTCATATGAATTTCTTCTCCTTACATCTGATATTGTGGCAAGCATTTAGGAATTCTCTAGTAATAAGCCATTCTTGAGTAACTGAGGTAAACCTAATTTGACCATAGTTATTATAATAGATTATACTAGCAGTTTCAGTTTGGTAAGTTTTTGAAAGGAATTTTATAATACACGTTAATTAGTGTAATGGACCTCTAATCTTTCTCAGAATGTTTTTCTGGATTTGGTGTCAGGCTCATACTCACCTGTACCTCCTTTCCTGTCAAATGGAAAAATGTGTGTGAAATTTAGATCTGTTCCTTGCAAAGCTGGTAGCATTCACCTTTGAAATCACTGCCAGGTTTTCTGTCTGTTCTGGGGGAGGGCCTGGGATAGGTTCTTGAGTTAGTTTTGGTGAGTTGTTTCTCTAAATATTTCATGTAGGCTTTCAAAATTGTTGGCATAGAATTAGTGGTAGCACTCTGTTTTTACTGCCACAACTCTGTTTTTGTTAGGTCCTATTTTAATACCTAATAGTTTTTAGTTCGTATTTTCTATCTTGTCTTCGTCAAGGTTGCCAGAAGTTTATTTATTTTGTTAGTGTTTTCAAAGAATCAATTTCTGGCTGTTGAGCTTTTATATTCTATTATTAATATCTAATATTAATTATCTCTTTCTACCTTCCTTGTTAGATATCATTTTTTTCTGAATTTGTAACTTGTTTTACAAATTCTTAGTTCAGTAATTCTTAGTTCAGGAATTGAGTCTTCTTTTCTAATCAGTGTTCTTTTTTTTTTGCAGAAACATAAATGTATCAATTTATGAGGTAATAAAAAAACTTCCAATATGTAGGAAATTCTGGCTGTACTCACATGATATGTAAATATGCTTTCACTTTTTCCATGCATTTATTCATTCAGGAAGCATTTATTGAAAGGTCTGCTCTTTGTCTAATTCTGGGGTTTACAAGTGGAGAAGGCATAACCTCAAAACTAATTGAGTCTATAGTCTTCATTAAAGATGAAAACTCTCTTATTTTACTTTTGTTGAGATAAAATCAACATACAATAATATGTACAAAATGTAAACATGCAATCCAATAAGTTTTGGAAATCATGCATAACAAAACAAAGATATAGAACATTTCTTTCTGCCCACAAATTTCCCTTTCCATTAACCCCTCCTCAGGTAGACTGTGGTTTCTATCATCACAGATCAATTTTGCCTGTATTGAATTTTATATAAATGGAATCATACAATATATATACTTATTTATGTATTGCTTCTCTTACTTAACATGATGTTTTGGACAAAAACAGCCGGTTGTTGCTTTGTATATATGTCTTCACTTGTTTATTTTTCTTTATTGTCTGGTATTATTCTATTTCATACATACATAACAATTTATTTGTCCTCTCTCTTGTTCATGGATATTTGGTTTGTTTCCAGTTCTAAGTGATTTTGAATGAGTATGCTATAAACTTTTCTTACACTATTTTGGTTGACATATATTTTCATTTCTTTTGTGTAAATATCCAGGAGTGAAATGGCTGGGCCATATGGTATATTTATGCTTAAATTTTTAACAATGGTTCTCAAGATATGGTCCACAGATTCCTGAGGATCATAAGACTATTGGAGGGGTTTCAAAAGGTCAAAGCCACTTTTGTGATAACACTAACATGGTATTTACCTTTTTTACCAGTTGGCGTTTATAGTAATGATGCAAGAGCAATGTTGGGTTAAAAAAATAAATGAAATCTTAAAAGCAGTCATGGTAGTAATGTATTATTCTCTACCATACATCCTCAGTATACTAGTTTCTATTCAGAATGTTCTTGATAATTTAGTAAAAATCATTCATATTGTGAACCCTCTACTCTTGAGTATTCTTTTCAATAATCTGTGTGGTGAAATGAGAATTACACAGAAGGCACTCTGCTGCATACTGAAGTATGATGGTTGTCTCAAGGAAACATGGTTGTGCAATTGTTTGAGTTACAAGCTGAACTAACTTCTTTCATGGAGCATTTTTTTATTGACAAACTGATAATTCAGATTTGTGTACAGCATATAGTTTCTTGTAAGTGAACAAAGTAAGCCTGTCATTTCAAATGAAATAATTGACTGTATTTCTTGTCAGTGATAAAATTTGAGCTTTCAAGCAAGTTTTAGAATTTTAGAAAATGTATTAGCCCCCATGAGCTTAATAGGGTTTTAATATTGATTTTCTTATCAGATGAGATTGGTAGTAATATTAACAAATGTGGTATCAAAAGATTATATATAATGAAATGAGTCAACATTTGGAAGAGCCACATAATTCAGAGAATGAATGTTTTCCAAATATCACTGCCTAGTGTTACAAAATCATGCATGTAGTAAAGATCTGAAAAATTCTTGGTCATTTTCATTTGAATTATTTTTTTTGCCTAGTTCTTCTCTCCTCTTCTGGAAATACAGTTATGTGTATATTTCAACATTTGATATTGTCTCACAGGTTTTGGTAATTATATTCCTTTTTATTTTTACCCCATTCTACTTTACTTTGCATTTTGATACATTTTGTTGACCTGTCTTCTGATTCCCTTATCTTTTCATCTGATATGACCAGTCTGCTATTCATCCAAATCTAATAAATTCATTTCTGATTTTTCATTTCTGACATTGCTAGTTCATTCTCTTTCATAGTTTACATTTCTGTACTTAAGTTTTTCCTCTCTTCTGATGTTCATCTTTTTAACTAGATCTTTTGCAATTCTAACATACTAATTTCAAAGCTCTCGTTTAATAATTCCAACATCTTGGCCCATCTCTGGGTTTGCTTTTTTTCTGGGTTCATTCATTTTATAATCTCTCTTTTAATTTGTTGGAGTTTACTCCACCCTCACCCATATTTCCTCCTCTTTTTCTCCTTTTTATTCAAGGGGCCTAAATTATCCATTTATTAATACTTCCAGCGCTATCCTCTGTATCACTTAATTTTGCCTTTTTATGTTTTATATTTTCTAGTAGATTTTTTTTCTACTTCTGAAGAATTTCTGCACTCTGTTCTTCCAATTTTCTAGTTGATTTCTTAGGTTTATCCATTCTACTATTTATCCTATCTACTCTGATCTGAATTAAACTTAAGTCTTTTCATTCCTCACTGTATATCTCACTTCATCCACCACTAAGGGGTGGGAGATGAACTTCAAGTCTTAAAGAGGTGAAACTAAAAATAAATCCTTTCTTAGACACTTTGTAGTGGAACTTCAGAACAGTAAAGAAATAAGAAAATATCTTTAAAACTACTTGAGAGAAAAAAACAGATTGCCTACAAGGGAATTAAATTGTTATCAGCAAATTATCTCGATACTATGTACATTACATTTGCTGGAAGAGAATATCTACCAAGTTTTCATAAAAGTCTTGGAATATAACTGTCACAAATATCAAACTCTCTGGAGTAAGGTAGCCCCAGGTTCAAATTCCAGTGTTACCGCTTCCTAGTTCTTGAGATCTTAAACAACTTGTCTCATCTTAAGCATTTCTTTCCTCTTTGGAAAAATGGGCAAACTAAATGTGCCCATCTCTAAGTCACTGTGCTATTTACTAGCTAACACATAAAACATACTTAGCACACCAAATATCAACTAAGAAGCATTGAAATGTTACCACAGATGGAGAAAATAAGCTTTGAAAACCTCAACAGACTAGGCATTTTAAACAAGGTCAGAGAGCTGTCCAGTTTCCTAGAATATAAACTCCACAAAGCAGGGGATTTGCCCATTTTGTTCTTTATTATTTACCCCACAACAAGTGCAATACCTGAAATATAGTATAATATTTGCTGAGTGAGTGAACGAATAAATTAGTGAATTCCTTATGTGAAATTGCAGCTGGAATGAGGAACACAGAGAATAGTAGAACTGGAGATTGCTTATTCCCACACGCTCAACTACCACCATCATTCAGTGGGTTAGACAAATGGGGATGAGTGAGCAGTTCCATAACCAGTGATAGAATGGCACAGGAGGACTAGCACACCAGTCTTTTCAGTCTTGGCTGATGCACAGTTATGTTTTATCACAAAGGGCAAATAGATACAATCATTTGCACCAGTCTCCAGGCTCAGCCCTCATCCATTGTTATAACTAGGGTTTCTTTATCTCTTTTAGAAACATGAGTCACTCTGATGCTGAAGCTCGTAGTACAAACAGCTGTGCTCTCTCTCCTCTTAGTTTTGTGAGAGACAAAAATGTTCCAAAATGAAACCAATATATAGTGTTGGTGATAGATATGAAAACATCTTAGAATTTTGCTTCTGATTTTTAAATTATAATGGGTTTATAGGTTTTTTGAGAAGGTGACTACATTAAATGTAACTGAAACTCTTAATGTGTTTTCTGCTATAAACATGAAAACAGTGATGCACAGACCTGAAATTTTAGATGTCTAATTGGTACTTTATGTTTCCAATAGAAACTTTTAATGAAATAAACTGGTATTTGAGCTTGCTCACTAATTAAAACTGTGCCAGACATTTAAATATCTTTTCTTTCTCTACTTCAATAAAATTAAGAAAATTTATTACTGATTATACTGGCATATTATTCATTATTCAAAGAGAATGTAGTGACCCTCCCATTTTACCCCATCATTTTTTCTTTGCTTCACAAATCACCAACTGCACAAGCACAATGGGAACAGAAGTAAACAGCTGCTGAATAAGTGATCCAATAGATGAATTATTGATAATAGAGAAATCCTGAGATGTCTGAAGGTAAGAGCTTGCAATTTTCTTGTGAATCAGCTAATACATTAAAGCAAACTCTTGGGCATTTATATTACATATAATGAGCATTATCAATAAAATTATCAAGTAGTAAAACTGGGAAGTTAAGCCACCAAAATGACAAAATAGGTCATTTCTGACTTTGCTGCCCCATAAGAAGAACAACAACCAGGAATTCATAGAAAATACACCACTGAGAGAATACTAGAATATGGGGATGAGGTTAAATCACCACCTGCACTTCAGAGACCAAGACAGGCTGAACTGTATGGGTGAGAGGAGTGTTTACACACTGACCAGATGGCCCCTCCCCAAGTCAGCAGAGCACCCCCAGGGAGTTCTCCCGTGAATTTATGGTGCCTCCGGTGGGAAAAGAAAACTTGGGGGTCAACCAGCCCCACTCAGCATTTGGGTACTTTATGGAAGACCCACTCTGATCTCACACAATGGGGATGCAGGGCAGCTGTGGGGCTCAAGCACTAGGAATATAGTCACGATCAAAAAGGGTGGAGGGGCTTGCAGCAACCTGCCCAGGGGCTGTGGTAGACCAGGTCCATACCTGCAGTGCCCAAGTAATAATCCCAACTAGTGGTTTTACTTATCTGCAGAACCAAGTCAGGGATGTACTCTGACCAGGGAACTCTATGGGGTATCAGTCTTTCTGATTCAGGTCCTCAGTTGAGGAGTTTTGCCAACCCCAGAGTGTGGATTGCCCACACCTGGGCAAACAGTAGAGTCATAGTCCCTCCTACTGTGGGGTATATATTCTGAACAGAAGAGTTGGATACAGTTGCTGGAAGTTGTGCAGTCCTGTAACACTCCAGTCAGGAGTTGGATGGTCAGAGTTAATTACCCCTAGAGTATAGCCAGTACAGGGCATCAGAGATCCTTGTGTTATGCACAGGCAAGGAGATCAAGTCATAGCCAAGGTTGAGGGTAGCCCCTGGCCCTTCCCAACTATAGAGCCTATTGGGGAAATTGAGATTAGTCTGGAGTGACCCTTCCCCTCCCACCCAGGCAAGGAGCTGAATCACAGCTTCACCCTCTACAGAGAGAGTCTTCTGGCTTCACCTGTCCAGAATTGCTAGCAACAACTCCTGAAGGCTGTGCAGCCTAGCAGTGCTTGAGCCTAGAGAAGGCTCAGACAGAGCCTATAGTTTGCAAAGCAATGAACAGTGGCCCTGTTCAGCCATAAATCTCGAGATGTGGGCTGGCTTTAATTGAAAAAACAAAGAGCTTTACTGGCTTTAGAGCTGTTTCTCCTGCTGAGCCCAGGTAGGGAATCTAATTTGTAGCCCTGCTTATTACTGAATACAGCCTTCAGCCTGTCTACCCCGGCAAGCTAACCAGAGCACACAGGAAGCTGCATTGCCATTTCAACAGCCCTACATATAGTGGTGCTTGAACAGAAAGTACAGACCTTGACTTGGCCCATCTGCAGATCAAAAATGATGGCCTCCTCTGACCAGAAAACATTCTGAACTCATTTGGGTCCCCAGTCCGTGAGTTATATAGGGTCCCTGGATTCAGTCCTGCTGCCCTGAAAGGGCAGGAAAGCCAATTTAAAGTTCCTATCTACTATTGGATATAGTACCCAACCATAGCCACCTGATAAACCTTATCAGTGAATCTAGGCAACCACAGCAATCATCCTACAGCCCCACTTGGGTAGGGAACTAAACCAGCTGTCCTATTCAACTGTTCTTAACCAGAGATACGCCTACCATCCCTGTCCTTAGAGCTTAAACAGTTGCCTCACCCCAAAATAGACCATAATAGCAGGCCCCATGTGCCCAAGGAAATTAGCAGCAGAAATGCCCAGAAATCTAAACTAAGCTGACTGGTGAAGAAAGCTCTCCGCCAGACCAAACCTGTACAGTCTGGAAGAGGAGCCCAATTACTCAAGTGTGTAGATACCCACATAAGAAGTCAAGGGCCACACACACACATGCAACTCAGGTAAATATGACATCGGCAAAGGATACTAATAAAGCTCTAATAACTGATTGCAAAGAAATGAAGGTATATGAACTGCCCGACAAATAATTCAGAATAATCCTTTTAAGGAAGTCTAGTGAACTATAAGAAAGCACACACCGACAACTAATGTTGAAAACAATGCGTTAACAAAATGAGAAACTTGGCAAGGAAATAGTGACCATTAAAACAAAAGAAAATAAACAGAAATCTTAGAGTTAAAAAATACAGTAAGTGAACTGAAGAATTCAAGATTTTCAAGAGTAGACTCAAGCACACAGAAGAATTAGTGGGCTAGAGGAGAGGACAATAGAAATTAGTCAGAGGAACAAAATGAAAAAGGAATGAAAAAAGGAAAGAAAGCCTGTGGGAATTATGGAACACAATGAAAAGAAATAATATTTGGCATTATGGGAATTCCACAAGGAGAGGAGAAAAGAAAGGTGCAAAAATTATTAAAAGTAATAATGACTGAGAACTTCCTGTGCCTGGGGAGAGATAAGGACAGCCAGATCCATGAAACCCATAGAATTGCAAATAGGTTGAACCTAAATAGGGACTACAATTATTATACACTTTATAATATAAATTTTCAAAAGTCAAAGACAAAGAATTTTAAGAGCAGCAAGAGGAAAATAAAAGTGACATACAAGGGAGTCCTAGACTCTCAGTATTTCTTTTATTTTTTAATTTTTTTATTAAGGTATTATTGATATACACTCTTATGAAGGTTTCAAATGAGAAAACAATGTGGTTACTACATTTACCCATATTATCAAGTCCCATCCACACCGTAATGCAGTCACTGTCCGTCAGTGTAGTAAGATGCCACAAATTCACTATTTGCCTTCCCTGTGCAACACTGATATCCCTGTGATCCCCCAAATCATGTGCACTAAACATAATACCCGTCAATCCCCTTCTCCGTCCCTCCCCTCCTGCCCTCCCACATCCCTCCCCTGGTAACCACTAGTCCCTTCTTGGAGTCTGTGAGTCTGCTGCTATTTTGTTCCTTCAGTTTTGCTTTGTTGTTATACTCCACAAATGAGGGAAGTCATTTGGCACTTGTCTTTCTCCACCTGGCTAATTTCACTGAGCATAATATCCTCCAGCTCCATCCATGTTGTTGCAAATGGTAGGATTTCTTTCTTTCTTATGGCTAAAGAGTATTCCATTGTGTATATGTACCACATCTTCTTTATCCATTCATCTACTGATGGACACTTAGGTTGCTTCCATGTCTTGGCTATTATAAATAGTGCAGCGATAAACATAGGGGTGCATATGTCTTTTTGAATCTGAGAAGTTGTATTCCTTGGGTAAATTCCAAGAAGTAAGGTTCTCCCGGGTCAAATGGTGTTTCTATTTTTAGTTTTTTGAGGAACCTCCATATTGCTTTCCACAATGGTTGAACTAGCTTACATTCCCATCAGCAGTGTATGAGGGTTCCCCTTTCTCCGCATCCTCACCAGCATTTGTTGTTTTTAATTTTTTGATGCTGGCCATCCTTACTGGTGTGAGGTGGTATCTCATTCTGGTTTTAATTTGCATTTCCCTGATGATTAGTGAGGTGGAACATCTTTTCATGTGTCTGCTGGCCATCTGAATTTCTTCTTTGGAGAACTGTCTCTTCATGTCCTCTGCCCATTTTTTAATCAGGTTATTCATGTTTTTAGGTGTTGAGGCATGTGATTTCTTATATATTTGGGATGTTAATGCCTTGTCAGATATGTTATTTACAAATATATTCTCCCATACTGCAGGATGCATTTATTTCTGTTGATGGTGTCTATTGCCGTACAGAAACTTTTAAGTTTGATGTAGTCCCATGAGTTCACTTCTGCTTTCATTTCCCTTTCTCAAGGACATGTGTTCAGGAAGAATTTGCTCATGCTTATATTCAGAAGATTTTTGCCTATGTTGTCTTCTAAGAGTTTTATGGTTTCATGACTTACATTCAGGTCTTTAATACATTTTGAGTTTATTTTGTGTATGGGGTTAAACAATCCAGTTTCATTCTCTTGCATGTAGCTGTCCAGTTTTGCCAACACCAGCTGTTGAAGAGGCTGTCATTTCCCCATTGTATGTTCATGGCTCCTTTATCATATATTAGTTGACCATATATGGTTGGGATAATATCAGGGCTCTCTAGTCTGTTCCATTGGTCTATGGGTCTGTTCTTGTGCCAGTACTAAATTGTCTTGATTACTGTGGCTTTGTAGTAGAGTTCGAACATGGGGAGCATAATCCCCCCAGCTTTATTCTTCCTTCTCAGGATTGTTTTGGCTATTCGGGGTCTTTTGTGGTTCCATATGAATTTTAGAACGATTATCTCTAGTTTGTTGAAGAATGCTGTTGGTATTTTGATAGGAATTGCATTGAATCTGTAGATTGCTTTAGGTAGGATGGTCACTTTGACAATATTAATTCTTCTTATCCATGAGCATGGTATGTGTTTCCATTTATTGGTATCTTCTTTAATTTCTCTCGTGAGTGTCTTGTAGTTTTCAGAGTATAGGTCTTTCACTCCCTTGGTTAGGTTTATTCCTAGGTATTTTATTCTTTTTGAGGTAACTGTGAATGGAATTGTTTTCCTGATTTCTCTTTCTGTTAGTTCATTGTTAGTGTATAGGTATGCCACATATTTCTGTGTGTTAATTTTCTATCTGACAAATTTGCTGAATTCAGATATTAGATCTAGTAGTTTTGGAGTGGATTCTTTATGGTTTTTTATGTGCAACATCATATCATCTGCAAACAGGGACAGTTTAACTTCTTCCTTGCCAATCTCAATGCCTTTTATTTCTTTGTGTTCTCTAAATGCTGTGGCTAGGATCTCCAGTACTATGTCGAATAGAAGTGGGGAGAGTGGGCATCCTTGTCTTGTTCCCAATCTTAAAGGAAACGCTTTCAGCATTTCACTCTTAAGTATAATGTTGTCTGTGGGTTTGTCATATATGGCCTTTATTATGTTGAGCTACTTGCCCTCTATACTCATTTTGTTGAGAGTTTTTATCATGAATGGATGTTGAAGTTTGTTAAATGTTCTTTCAGCATCTATGGAGATGATTATGTCATTTTTGTCCTTCTTTTTGTTGATGTGGTGGATGATGTTGATAGATTTTCAAATGTTGTACCATCCTTGCATCCCTGGAATAAATCCTACTTGATCATGATGGATTATATTTTTTATGTATTTTTTAATTGGGTTTGCTAATATTTTGTTGAGTATTTTTGCATCTATGTTCATTAGGGATATTGGTCTGTAATTTCTTTATTTGTGGTGTCTTTGCCTGGATTTGGTATTAGAGTGATGCTTCCTCATAGAATGAGTTTGGAAGTATTCCCTCTTCTTCTACTCTTGGAAAACTTTGAGGATGGGTATTAGGTCTTCACTAAATGTTTGATAAAATTCAGCAGTGAAGCCATCTGGTACAGGTGACTGCAGCTACCACTCTGTGTGATACATAGGAAAGTTGCTAAGAGCATAAGTCCAAGAGTTCTCATCAAAGGAAAGAATGTTTTCTTTTTTCCTTCTTTTCTTTTATTGTATTTGCTTGAGAAAATGGATGTTAGCTCAACCTATTGTGGTAATAATTTTATAGTAGGTAAGTCAAACAAACCATCATGCTTTATGCCTTAAACATATACCATGATGCATCTCAATTATTTCTCAGTAAAACTGGGCAAAAAGAAAAACAGTTTATTGACCAAGACTGCATGGCATGTGGTATGGCATTTGCAAAATTTTGACAGAGTGCAATCGTATTTGATAGAAATGCTCACTAGCTATGTAACAATGTCACTCCCTGTCTCTGAGCCTCAGTCTCCTTGTCTGTGCAACAGATACAGTGACAGTACTTACTGGATGGGACTGTGGGAAGAAGTAAGTCACCTCTTGCAGCAAGAGCACTTTGTAAAGCAGCTGTCACTTAGGAAATGTGAGCTCTTGTTAGTTTTGGTCCACAGTCACCTAGATGGTGGGAGTGACTATGCACAGACTCTTTTTTTCATACTCCCTTTATGAAAAACAAAACAAATAAAAATAAAACACTAAAACTTTTTGTTTTTAACACCAACCTAATAGATAATATTCAGACTGAAATATGTTGCCTCTAACATGAGCATTGATAAACTAGCTTAACTAAAATAAGGAATTTCTAATGGAAGTACCTTTTGGAAGAATGGAGATCATTTCAACTCTTCTCAAGTTATTCCACAAAAGCAAACAACTACTCTTATTGTCATTCCTGTGAAGAGTCAATTTATATCTGCTTTTTGAGAGAGATATTTCCAGTTCCAGGATGTTCTTGGCAAACATGACAGGTAATCAGTACTGACCTGCCGTAGAAAGCTCTAGCACTTAGGGCTGCGATTCTGTGGCCTTTCTGGGGTGGGAGAGGGATTGCCATGCTACTATCCTGTCTGGTGGAGTTCTAGAGCTTGTGAGAAAAATTGGATTGGCATAGACTTTGCTCTGTTTTTACAGGATGCCAGGCAAATCATAATCTCTGTGAGAGAGGAGCTGCTTATGCTGGGATCTATGGGCAGGACTGAACAAGGGTGGAGAGGGTGGTGTTCTAAGGTTTTTAGTGCAGCCTTAAGAATATAGCCAAAGGATCATATTATCTTGGCGTGGTGGCAGGGGTTGGCTGCACTTGTCATGGTGAGCATTTAGTAATGTGTATAGTTGTCAAGTCACTGTACTGTGCATCTAAAACCAATACAATATTGTATATCAAGTATAAAAATAATATATAAATGGGTATTATTTGTTTTTCAGTAGCACAGTACATAGTTTTTATCAAATACTTGAAGTAGTCCCCTATCCCAAAATATTAAAAACTACTTTGGAGTGCATTTTAGCTGAAGTGTAAAAGAGGTGCATGCATATTCATGTGACTTTTCACTTGCAAAGAGGACAGTCCTTAGAAGCTATTTCTGTACATAGACCATGATCCAAGGGGCATGTCCTAGAGAACATGATGGATTCCTGCTCTTCTCTTGCTCACAGTCTAAAGTTACTTCTTAAACACAACAGTGGTGCGAGGCGAATTCTCTTACAGGTGTCATGGGTAAGGCCATGAGCTGCAATATTTTTCAGATAACTGATGCCAGCATAACACCATCAATCTCATAACTGAATAGGACTTCTTGCAACTTTTGACTTAAAGCTTATGTCTGAAAGAAAGATGAGATCCAGTGTAAAAGTTTTGCTTTCTTTCTTAGCAAAAGCAAAATTCCACTTGTCTTGGAATTTTGCAGTCAAATGAGAGACGCATGGAGATCCAAAGATAAGTCCCCTGTTATAAAGACATCCATAAGAAGAGCACAGGCACTTAGTCCCAAAGCTGAGGGATGCCTCTTGTTCCTGCAAAGAAGCTTCCTGTTAAAGATTGTATAATACTGTTTTTGGTAGTGGGATGCTCGCTTCCTTGTTATTTTTAATGTTCAAAACTCAAGGACCATTAATGGTAGTTACCTTTCAGAGTAGGGGAAAGCAAAGCGTGGCCTATGGCCTATTTGCATAAATACAGTTTTCTTTTTTTAAACACAGCCACACCCAGTTATTTATATATTGTCTCTGGCTACTTTTTAAAAATCTGGTTCCGTTTGTGTGTTCGGATGGCAAGAGAGGGAAGTCTTTTTTATCATAAGCTATCTTTATTTTTTTAAATTTTTTATTGAAATATTGTTGATATGCAATAACATTGGTTTCAGATGTACAGCACGGTGATTCAACAATTATATACATTACTAAATGTTCACCACTCTAAGTGTAGTTACCATTTGTCACCATACAAAGATATTGCAATGTTTTTGGCTTCCCTCCCTATGCTGTACTTCCATCCCTGTGACTAATCTATTTTATAATTTGAAGTTTGTACCTATCCCCTTCATCTATTTTACTTATCTCTCCATACCTGCCTCTATGCTATGATAACCAGTGAGTTGTCTGTGTTTATGAGTCCAAATCCATTTTGTTTGCTTGTTTGTTTTTTAGATTCCACATATTAGTGAGATCACATGATACTGGTTTTTCTCTGACTTACTTCACTTCAGCTCCCTTTGAACGTTGTAATGGCAATATTTAGTAGTGCTCAGTGGTGGCATGACCTGAAAAGCCCACAATACTTAATATGGGGACCTTTAGAAGAAAGCTTGCTGGCCCCTACTTTAGAGGGTGAACACCTGCTCTAGGGAAACCTGATGTCTTCTTTATACTTTTTCTAGGATGAGTTTGTCTGCAGCGAGCAGAGGTGTAGTGAGTGGGGTCGGTGAGGAGGTAGTGGGCTAAGCAGGACTGCAGGGCACACTGAGGGTAACTCCCTCCCTTTCCCCCCATGCCATCGTCTAGGATGGCAGGTCCCAGGATTCCCTCCTTTCCTTATTATTCCATTAACTTGACAGAAGCAAAATAATTGGTATGCTCGGTATGTTTATTGATAGTCTGTCTTTATGTCTTTATTCACAAACAGAAGAAAGAACAGAGACACCAACAGGCTGATTTGCACTCCATTTTCTTGCAGGTCGATAGGAAGCAGTGCCAAGATTACTGTAAGGGAGAGGTTATGACGACAGGGGAATTCCGCTCACAGCGCGTTGTCAGCTCCCTGCTGCTCGTGACTTCTGTCCCTGCGGATCAATAGAGCAGTCTTCCCTCCAACCTAGCTTTTTAATCCGGTTCTGGTGTAACTCTGATGGGATCTTTCGATTTTACTGCCTGAGCTAAATTTATTTCTGCTGTAACCTTTCAAAGGGTCTAATCATCTCGAAGAAAATAATTTTTAGCACCCCTTCTACCCTGGGAGAAGAGTCATGGGTAGCTGCTATGCAGGACACTTTGAACACTTGGCAAAAGGAGTTGAGTCACTTGGGGGTTATCACAGGATCCCAGCAGCATGAGAAAAATTGATAAAAACTTAAAGAAAACCAAAAAGCCCCTACAGCTAAAAATGGTAGCCTGAGAGCTGCCACCACATGCTGCCGCACTGGTGAGGCCGTCATGTTCCCTACTTCTGGGCGGACGTGTAGGTGGATGAGGAGCCCCGGTTCTGTCCTCAGGGTGCAGTGGGCTGACCGTGTCATGCGGAAGCCCCCTCGGCATCCACAGGGCCTGGTGTGGGATAACGCGAGGGGCCTGCCTTGAGTGAGATTTAAGGAATCTACCTTCATCCCTGGACCCCCTAGCATGAGAGGGAGGCATGTTACCAGGGCCAGGCTAGGGCCCTGGGGAGGACACGAGGCACTCATTTCAGGCGTAAAATTTCAGGAAATGGCAAAAGTCTCTGCAATGCAGGTAAATCCTCTTTTAATACTGTTTCTCAGTCGGGGAGAGCCTGTATGCTTGGGGCACCAGAGCACCTCCAGGTGCCACTCGGCCAGGCCCCAGGCTCCACGAGGACAGAAGCTCCTCTGCTTGAGACCTTGCTTGCCCTGTGTCCTCTTCATCTGGCTGTTAACTTGTATTCTTTACGATATCCTTTATAAGTGTTTTCCTGAGTTCTGTGAGCAACTCTAGCAAATTAATCGAACCTAAGGGGGAGGATGTGGGAACCTGCAGTCAGCAGCCAGTAGGTCAGAAACACAGGTGATTCCCTGGGTTCCCAGGGGTTTGAGATAGGCGTCTGGAATGGGGGTTGGAGGGCAGTCTTATAGGATGGAGCCCTTAATCTGGGAACCTGGTGTTGTCTCCAGGCAGATAGCATCAGAATTGAGTTGAGTTCTCAGACACCCTGCTGGTGTTCAAGAATCGCTTGGTGTTCGCATGTGTGGGAAGACTCCCTCCCACATACTTATACACATTGGAATCCGGTCCAGGAACCCAAATGGGTTATACTACTATTACTGCTGTGTATAATGTTGTTATTGTTATACATATATGTAGGGAAAAATACATGCTTGCTCTTGGCGTCAGATGAGTGGGATTAACAAATACCATTTTTTGGAAATAAAAACTAGTGATTAACAAAATATCAAAATTTTAAATAATACAGGCTGTTTGCTTTATGACCGTGCATTATAGTGTCCTGGGGACAGTTCCTCCACCATCCTCAGCCTGTGTGGCTGTCCCCCACACCCCAACTCACGGACACACGTGCACACAAATGGTTGTGAACAGATTAGGAAACATGGGACTTTATATATAGTCATGCTTTTTTGATTGTAGAGCTTTCATTAACTTCTTCATTTGGTTCAAAATATGGGAGATTATATTGCTAAGTGCTTAGAGGAACACACAAGTTCCCTAGGCAGTGAGTCCAGCATGCTCCAGAGCCCTGCATGATGCTGCCATGACAAACCGGTTCTCCTCTTAGTTGGACAAGCACAGACACTAGATGAAGAAGAATATTCCAGGAGCCCTTTATGCTGGATTCCAAGGCAGAGTAAAATGAACAGATCACAGTGGCCAGATTCCCTCCATGGCTTCTGCACTATCCAGCTGTGCCTTGCTCCTGTTTCCCCAGCAGACTTGGAGTCCTGCCCAGTCAAAACCTTTCTGCCTTTTGGGGCATGTCCTCCTCTTGTCCCCAGTCTATAAGGCATTGAAAACTCAAATACCTACAGAGTTAGAGCAGCTTTTGTAAATGAGGAAAGTCAGTTAGGTAAGGACTCTGCTAAGGGATAGGCTCTGACTGCTCCTTGGGCCCCACAGTGTTAGTGCACATGGGGGCCCAGTGTTCTGGACTTGCTAATTCTTTAGGGAAAGGAATTTCCTGTTTGCAACATGTTGACAACTAAAATAAAAAAAAATAAGTCAAAACATGTGAGGGAAAATTCAGCATCTTAACCTTTTGCTCCTCCAGCTCAGGCCCTCCTGATTGGGCAAGGCTGGGGGAAGGGGAAAGCTCTGCATCCTGAGGGTGCAAAGGACTCAGAGAGGACTATCCAAAGCAGCATTTTTCTCTGGGGACACTCACATCCCAGGATATGCATAATACATGGTATGGTACAGAAGAAAATGCCAGAGTGTCTATTCGATTTTTTTCTTATCCTCTTACAGTGTCTATTTAAGAAGTTTATGGTATACATTCTATATGAGTGCAGATTACATGTGTATAATTTATAAATAAATATTCATATAGTAGAGATGCATGCTTAAACATTTTTATTAGAGTGGTATGCAGAAAGCATGTACAGACAGGACTGAAGTAAGTGTGATCAGATCTTCACAGTGCCTCCGTCTGCCTCCTGCTAGCACTCCTCTGGCACCTTGTGATTCTTTGAGGAGTATCTGTCTCCTTCTCTTCATCGGGTAACATCACCCAAAGCTCTTCAGAATGTGCCAAGTTCTAAGATGGAAAACAGGTGAGGATAGGGAGGGGCAAAATATTCTATCCTAGCTTGCATGCTCTGAATTGCTTTTAAGGAATGAAAATAAGTTTGAAAGACCCATCCATGCCCCTGTTAATGTTGGCCCCTTCTTTCTGAAATATACATCATTCTGGAGGTGCCATATTGGTTCAGTGAATGGCTAAAAAAGGAGCAATGCTAAATGGATCCTTAGAAGGTAAAACTTATTGTCAGAACCTCAAATAAAACCACATGACTATCATGTATTTGACAGTTGCCATATGCCCGGTACTGCCCTAAATTCCTTATGTAGACAGACAGTTCTTAAAATCATCCTGTGTCAGTATGAGGGGTTCTGCCCATTTTTTTAAAAGGGTTGATACTGAGCCTCTGAGGGAGTAAGTTACTTACCCAAGGTCCGCTGTAACTACTAGAAGTGGTTTCAGGTCAGTCCCACCAGAATGTCAAACCTGTTTTCAGAACCATGTCACTGTCTTGTATGTCCCAACCAGCTCAGCACAAGACACAGACCTCTAGGTGTATGGAAGCTGTCAGAGTTACTGTTTATAGCGGGGGTCCATACCTACTTACTTTGTCCATTTTATTCTAAAAAGCACCTTGGTGTTATGATTAGATAGTGGACAGCTCACTGGGGCAGGTCAAATTTATGAAAAAAGACTGGCAATAATTATTTGGTTTTATAAAAGGCTTTGAATCTCAAAACCTCAACTAAAATTTTTAAATTTTCATCAGGGTAAGTAAGTTCACATTGCACAGGATGTGGTAGTTTGGCATTCTGCATCAGATTCCCCCTCGTTCTTGTATACCCACCCACCAGTACTACAGAGTTGGTGGGAGGGGAGTTAAAAACTCCATTTCCCACATCCACACATACCACCATCCCCTGTATTTTTTCTGAACTAGTAAGATCAATTTTTGAATTGTCTCTGTGTCAGTTCACATGAATTTTCCATATTCTTTCAGTGATGACCAGTATGCGTTAATTCTTTCTTCATGTTCTCAACACACATTTATTGAGCAGCTGTCATATGCCTCATACAGTTTTAGGTATGAGGGCTCTGCTCCTGTGGACTTACATTTCAGTAGTGGAAATGAACAGAAGTCCACTTAAAATGGAATAATGGATATGTATAAGTAATAATAAAACATGTGCAACATCATTTAAAATATATATAGCAATCCTTGTGTAAAATTAATAACAGTGATGTATTTACATTCTAAGGAACAGATGGGCCAAAATTTCTGTGATGTTCCTCTACTGGTAAACATTGAGGTTGTTTTCAGATTTTGTTAACAGTCTATGCAGCACTGACCATCTTTGCGGCTGCCTCTCTTCTTCCATGTGCAAATATTTTGTTAAAGAACTTTGTGAAGTTCAAAAAGGTGAGTTATATTATTTGTAAGAAATAAATACCTTATGGTTCTTTGGCCTTACAAGATGTAAGGCCCTTCCAAGCTGTGAGATGTTGCTAATTCTAAGATTCAGTATCTTGAAGGCTATTAAAGAAGGTAAGAGAGGAGAGGAACATGGCTGCTGGACTGGCCAGGTAATCTGACCTGACCATCAACCCCAGGACAATGTCTCTGCTGAATTCCTAGGAGCCTCCTTTCCCTCCTAATAGTTTTCCTGTCTCTTTCTTGCTGTCTTTCTCTGGTATTATTAGTGGCAAGTTGCCTGCCATAACAATATTATTGTTACTTCTCTTGGCCTTTGTTGTATTTTATTCTGATCCTGAAGTTTTGAGGATTGTTAGCAAATAACAGGTATAAAAATAGCCCACTTGTGGTGAATGGATTCAAGGTGGTGGCATGAAAGGTGAGACAGACCACTCCTCCTAAAACCACATGAAATATGAAAATATAGTTAATACAACTAATCCTAAAAGAGCAACAGGAAGGAAGGCTGCACCAGACTGCATACACCTGGAGAACAGAGCAAATCTCATGAGACTGAGTAATGTACAACAACCTTGATCTGCAAGCCCTTCCCCCATCCTAGCTCACTGGCTGGAGGAAGACATATGGAGTGGGGAGGGGATGGAAGCCTAGGACTGCTGAACACCAAACCCTGGAGATCTGCTTTGGAAGCACAAACATACATTGAATGGTGCTCTGGAGATTAGTGGGGTCGGAAAGCTATGACAGGTGGAATACTGGGAGAGACAGATTCCAGCTGTTTGTGGAAGTCAGAGATCCACACCCAGCTGCTCTGGGACAAAGGAAAGGTGGGTGGTCTGAGAGGCTTCCTAGCAGTGAGAAGGCTGCTGACAGGGTGGAGTCTGGATGGAGTATGCTGCACGGGAGAAATGATAGGTGGACAAGGTTGTCTGGCCATGCTCTGACCAGCAGGTTGGGAAATTTCAGAAGCTTCAGGCACTCCATTCCCCTGGTTGGCTACTCAGATCTGAGGCCTCCCACTGTGACACGCAGCCTGCTACACCTTCCTCCTGGCCTCCCAGCACCGGCTCGCAAACAAGCAGCTCCTGCCCTGGCATCAGGCTAACCAGAGGGAGGCCCCGCCTATGGCAGCTACAGATGCAAAGCACAGAGGCCTATACCTGTGTGCTCGGCCCACTGATTCTGACAGTGCAGACAGGCACTGCAGCTGGAAAGCAGGAAGCAGCTCTTTCCTCCCCTCAGACACCAGCACCACTCCCCTGCAACCCCAGCATCACTCCAGGGGCTGAGCAGCTTCAGGTACTAGAGCTTCTGGGCACTAGGAGGTGCCACATAAAAATATGAAACGTCAAAGGAACCTGGTTCAAACACCAATCTCACAAATGCCAGAAAAAGGCCCAAGTGAAACTGAAATCACCAATCTTCCTGAAAGAGAATTCAAAATAAAAATCATAAACATGCTCATGGAGGTACATAAAAATATTCAAAAAATCAGGGAATAATTCAGGACAGAGGTTCAATCATTAAGAAATTCCATATCTGATATGAAACATAAAATGGAGGGATTTAAAACCAGATTAGATGTAGTAGAAGAGATGGTAAATGAAATAGAAATCACAGAAGAGGAATACAAAGAAGCTGAGGCACAGAGAGAAAAAAGAAGGATCTCTAAGAATGAAAGAATATTGAGAGAAGTGTGTGACCAATCCAAATGGAACAGTATCCGCATTATAGGGGTACCAGAAGAAGAGAGAGAAAAAGGCACAAAAAGTGTTATTGAAGAGGTAATTGCTGAAAACTTCCCTAATCAGGGGAAGGAGATAGTCTCTCAGGCCATGGAGGTGCACAGATCTCCCAACACAAGGGACCCAAAGAAGACAACATGAAGACATATAACAATTAAAATGGCAAAGATCAAAGATAAGGACAGACTTTAAACAGCAGCTGGAGAGAAATAAAAGATCACATACAAAGGAAAACCCATCCAGCTATCATCAGACTTCTCAACAGAAACATTACAGGCCAGAAAGGAGTGACATGATGTATTTAATACAATGAAGTGGAAGGGCCGCAAACAGAAATTCTCTATGAAGCAAGATTATCATTGAAATTTGAAGGAGGAATTAGACAGTTTTCAGATAAGCAAAAGATGAGAGAATTTACCTCCCCAAAACCACCTTTACAGTGGATTTTGGAGGAACTGCTATAGATGGAAGTATTCCTAAGCCTAAATAGGTGTCACCAGGGTAAATAAAACCACAGCAAAGTAGAACAATTAATTACTAAGCAGATGCAAAATCAAATCAACTACCCCCAAAGTCAATCAAGGGATAGACAAAGAGTACAGAATATGATACCTAATATATAAAGAATGGAGGAGAAAGAAAAAGGAGAAAAAATAAAGAACCTTTAGGTTGTGTTTGTAATAGCATAGTGCATTAAATTTGACTGCTAGATAGTAAGGGAATTACCCTTGAAACTTTGGTAACCACAAATTTAAAGACTGCAAGGGCAGTAAGTATATACCTATCAATAATCACTTAAATGTAAATGGTCTGAATGTACCAATCAAAAGATATAAAGTCACTGAATGGATGAAAAAACAAGACCCATCCATATGCTGCCTACAAGAGACTCACTTTAAACCCAAAGACATACACAGACTGAAAGTAAAGGGATGGAAAAAAATATTTCATGCAACTAATAGGGAGAAAGAAGCGGGACTTGCAGTACTGGTATCATACAAAATAGACTTCAAAACAAAGAAAATAACAAGAAACAAAGACGGACATTACATAATGATAAAGGGGTCAGTCCAACAAGAGGATATAACCATAATAAATATCGATGCACCCAACACAGGATCAACTACATATACTAACAGAATTAAAGGGAGAAATAGAATTCAATGAATTCATTTTAGGAGACTTCAGCACACCTCGCACTCCAAAGGACAGATCAACCAGACAGAAAATAAGTAAGGACACAGAGGCACTGAATAACACATTAGAACAGATGAACCTAACAGAAATCTACAGAACATTCCACCCAAAAGCAGCAGCATACACATTCTTCTCAAGTGAATATGGAACATTTTCAAGAATAGACCACTAGGCCACAAAAAGAGCCTCCGTAAATTTAAAAAGACTGAAATTATACCAACCAACTTCTCAGATCACAAAGGTATAAAACTAGAAATAAACTGTACAAAGAAAAGAAAATGACTCACACACACTTGGAGGCTTAACAATATACTCCTAAATAATCAATGGATCAATGACCAAATGAAAAGAGATCAAGCAATATATGGAGACAAATGACAACAGTAATTCATCACCACAAAATTTGTGAGATGAAGCAAAGGCAGTGCTAAGAGAAAAGTATATTGCAAAACAGGCCTACCTCACTAAAGAACAATCCCAAATGAGCAGTCTAAATTCACAATTAACAGAATTAGAAAAAGAAGAACAAATGAGGCCCAAAGTCAGTAAAAGGAGAGACATAATAAAGATTAGAGCAGAAATAAATAAAATTGAGAAGAATAAAACAATAGAAAGAATTAATAAAAGCAGGAATTGGTTCTTCAAGAAAATAAGCAAACTAGATAATCCCCTAGCCAGACTTATCAAGAAAAAAATGAGAGTCTACACACATAAACAGAAGCACAAATGAGAAAGGAAAAGTCACAATGGACACCACAGAAATATAAAGAATTATGAGAGAGTACTATGAAAAATTATATGCTAACAAACTGAATAACCTAGAAGAAATAGACAACTTTCTAGAAAAACACAACCTTCCAAAGATGACCCAGGAAGAAACAGAAAATCTGAATAGACCAATTACCAGCAAGGAAATTGAACTGGTAATCATAAAACTACCTAAGAACAAAATCCCTGTACCAGATGTTTCACTGCTGAATTTTACCAAATATTTAGTGAAGACCTAATACTCATCCTTCTTAAAGTTTTCCAAAAAGTAGTAGAGGAGCGAACAGTGCCAAACTCATTCTACAAGGCCAGCAGCACTCTAATACCAAAACCAGGCAAAGACACCACAAATAAAAAAAAATTGCAGACCAATATCTCTGATGAACATATATGCAAAAATACTCAACAAAATATAAGCAAACTGATTTCAAAAATACATCAAAGAGGTAATCTAAGAAATAAATCAAGTAGGATTTATTTCAGGGATGCAAGGATGGTACAACATTCAAAAATCCATGAATATCATCCACCACATCAACTAAAAGGACAAAAACCACATGATGTTGAAAACTCAATTTGACAAAATTCATCACCATTCATGATAAAAACAAAATGGTATAGCGGGCAAGTACCTCAACATAATAAAGGCCATATACGACAAATCCATAGCCATCATCATACTTAACAGAATGAAGCTGAAAGCTTTTCCTTTAAGATCAGGAGCAAGACAAGGATGCCCACTCTCCGCACTTCTATTCAACATAGTACTGGAGGTCCTAGCCAGGGGAATCAGACAACACTAAGAAATAAAAGAAATCCAGATTGGCAAAGAAGAAATTAAACTATCACTGTTTGCAGATGACATGATATTGTACAAAAGAAACCCTAAAGAATCCACTTCAAAACTACTAGATCTAATATCTGAATTCAGCAGAGTTGCAGGATATAAAATTAATACACAGAAATCTGTTGCATTCTTATGCACTAATGATGAATTAGCAGAAAGAACAATCAGGAGAACAATTCCATTCACAATTATATCAAAAAGAATAAAATACCTAGGAATAAACCTAACCAAGGAAGTGAAAGACTTATACTCTGAAAATTACAAGACACTCATGAGAGAAATTAAAGAAGAAATCAATAAATGGAAACACATCCCATGCTCATGGATAGGAAGAATTAATATTGTCCAAATGGCCATCCTGCCTAAAGCATTCTAAAAATTCAATGCAATCCCTATCAAAATAACAACAGCATTCTTCAATGAACTAGAGCAAATAGTTCTAAAATTCATATGGAACCACAAAGACCCCGAATAGCCAAAGCAATGCTGGGAGGGAAGAATAAAGCAGGGGGAATTACACTCCCCGACTTCAAGCTCTACTACAAAGCCACAGTAATCAAGACAATTTAGTACTGGCACACCAATGGAACAGACTAGAGAGCCCAGATATAAACCCAAACATATATGGTCACCTAATATTTATATTAAGAGCCATGGGTATACAATGGGGAAATGACAGCCTCTTCAACAGCTGGTGTTGGCAAAACTGGACAGCTACATGCAAAAGAATGAAACTGGATTATTTTCTAACCCCATACACAAAATTAAATTCAAAATGGATCAAAGACCTGAAAGAAGTCATGAATCCTTAAAACTCTTAGAAGAGAACATAGGCAAAAATCTCTTGAATATAAACATGAGCAACTTTTTCCTGAAAGCATCTCCTCGGGCAAGGGAAACAAAATAAAAAATGAGCAAATGGAACTACATCATGCTAAAAAGCTTCTGTACAGCAAAGGACACCATGAGCAGAACAAAAAGGCATCCTACATTATGGGAGAATATATTTGTAAATGGCATATCTGACAAGGGGTTAATATCCAAAATATGTAAAGAACTCACATGCCTCAACACCCAAAAAGCAAATAACACTATTAATAAATGGGCAGATGATATGAACAGACAATTCTCCAAAGAAGAAATTCAGGTGGCCAATAGGCACATGAGAAGGTGCTTCACATTGCTGATTATCAGGGAAATGCAAATTAAAACCACAATGAGATATCATCTCACACCAGTAAGGATGGCCAGCATAGAAAAGACTAAGAACAACAAATGCTGGCAAGGATGTGGAGAAAGAAGGGGAACCCTCCTACACTGCTGATGGGAATGTAAATTAGTTCAACCATTGTGGAAAGCAATATGGAGGTTCCTCAAAAAACTAAAAATAGAAATACCATTGGACCTGGAAACTCCACTCCAAAATTCTTTGGGAATTTACCCAAAGAAAACAACTTTTCAGATTCAAAAAGACATATGCACCCCTATGTTTATCACAGCACTATTTACAATAGCCAAGAAATGGAAGCAACCTAAGTGTCCATCAATAGATGAATGGATAAAGAAGATGTCATACATGTATACAGTGCAATACTATAAAGCCACAAGAAAGAAACGGTCCTACCATTTGCAACAACATGGATGGAGCTGGAGGGTATTATGCTCAGTGAAAAAAGCCAAGCAGAGAAAGAGAAGTACCAAATGATTTCCCTCATTTGTGGAGTATAATAACAAAGCAATACTGTAGAAACAAAACAGCAGCAGACTCATAGACTCTAAGAAGGGACTTAATCATTACCAAAGGGGAGGGGTAGGGTAGTGTGGGTGGGGAGGGATGGAGAAGGGCATTGTGGGGTATCATGATTGGTGCACATGGTGAGTGTGGGGTCACGGGGGGGGAAGACAGTGCAGCTCAAAGAAGACAAATAGGGACTCTGTGGCATCTTACTACACTGATGGACAGTGACTGCAATGGGTTATTAGGAGGGACTCGATAATATGAGTGAATGTAATAACCACATTGCTTTTCTTATGAAACCTTCATAAGAGTGTATATCAATGATACCTTAATTTTAAAAAAATGATAGAAAAAAATAAAAATAGCCTACTTGTCATGAAAGACATAAAAAATGCAAAGAGGGTGTGGGCTCTCTGAGCTGGCCTGTTATAACCTTTGCAGGGTCCTTCAATTTTCTGTAGGGTATTGGCCACAGCATAATAAAACTTTGATGTGTAGGAAAGAAGAGAACACATGGGTGACCAGAGACAGATCAGTTCCTGAAGAGGCGGGAAAGATCCTGAGTGGTTTTGTAATCAAGTTTCCATTTATCCCCCTGCATCTGCCTTGAGACACTCCAGGCTGTATCTTTTCTTTTCTTTGGGAAAATTGCGTTTTTTTCAGCCCAGTGAG
Organism: Manis javanica; assembly: GCF_040802235.1. NCBI lineage: Eukaryota > Metazoa > Chordata > Mammalia > Pholidota > Manidae > Manis > Manis javanica. The sequence goes on from NC_133156.1 coordinate 37,850,485, forward strand.
GGATGTTGAGCTATAAAGGCAAGTGAACTTTTCCGTTATGCTTCAGAGATGTAAGGGTATTGAGGGCCAATTGAAGTTATTCATATTTCTAATCATTTGTATCTCACTCACGGTCTGTGTGAGACACCGTGTTGTCACCATTCACAAACAAGACACATATGGCCCTTGACCTCCTGGAACTGGTAGTTGGATCTGAGGTAGATGATAAGCATACAATTGGCTGTGCAGTAAAGGAAACACTGAATTGGGATATGTGTTATATAGGAACGTAACAGGTTGGCATAAGAGAGGGAAAAATAGGGGAGAAAGCATCAGATTGGAATATTTGGGAACACAATGCTGGTGCTGGACCTTTATGGTGAGCAGGAGCCAGTCATGTGAAGAGGGGAAGTAGGAACATTCTGGCAGAGAGAAGAGTGTATGTCAAGGGAGTAAGATGGGAGATTAAATGAAAGGAGGTCAGTGTGGGTGAAGTGTAGTGAGCAAGGGGCAAAATGGCAAGAAATAATGTGGTTGTGTGTAGGCTGATACCTAAGTCTGTAGGGTCTGTGACTGGCGGTAAGTGCCCTGCGCTCATTCTAAAACAGCAGGACATTACTGAAGGTTTTCAGACACAAGACAGCACGATAGCAATGACTTGCATGGCAGGGTTCCTCTGGCTGCCCTGGCCTGTGTATATTGGAGTGGGAGAAGCACTACCCGTCTAGTAGTACAGAAAGGACACGGAAACCAGAAGTTCAACCCCAAATGTAGTTCTTTCGGGCAAAATCAAGAGGACTTGGTGACGGATTGAAAGTCAGAAGTGAACACAAGGCGGCCTTGAGGGACAAAGAGCTGGAATCACTATTGGTGAAGAATAATTCTTGATGCAGGCATTTTGTGGCCATTTCACAAGTACCCTTCTTTGAAATTGCAGGTTGCTTTTTTACCTTACATTTCTGTGGCAGTATTGCCACAGAACACACTATGTAATACAGTTAACTTTTCAAAACTAATCAGCCACCAGATGAAGCGTTCCACTCTCGGTGTCCCCTTCCATGGTCAGCTGGCTTGCCTGTGATGTGGCGCCTTTGGAAGGGCTTGCCATGGCAGAGCCTGAGTTTCCAGTTTGAAGACTATCAAGAATTTCTGTTCTGTGTATAAGATAGACTAGTCATATTCAACTAGAGGCAATTATGTTTAGAAACTGTCAAGGATTTATTTCTGTGTGTAAATTGGACCAGCTGCTTTCAAATAAAGGCAATTTTGTCATTGGGGGACATTTAGGAATGACTAGAGTTGATTATCACAACTGAGGAAGTGCTATAGCATCTATTGGGAAGAGGCCCGGTATGATGCTAAATGTCCTGTGACACCCAGGCCAGCCCCCCACAACAAGCAGTTATCCACTTTAAAATATCAGTGATGACAAGGTTGAGAAAACCTGAGCTCAAAGGGTGTTTACTGTCTTGGGGTTCTGCTTATGGCTTGAGAGGGCTTCACCTGCGCTGTGATTATATCTACTAGGGCAGGGTAGGGAACAAATGGTCCTAAGTTCTTTTAAATTTCCAGACATTGGCAACATTGTCCAGAGTGTTCAGTACTATAGCCTTTACAATAGAAATAAAAAATTACAGGTGGGAAATCAAATATAGGACTGTAGACTCTATTAATGAAAATTCAAATATTTGATTAATAGCTTGTACAGTTGAGCCTAAAACAACATGGGTGCTGACCTCCCACAGAGTTGAAAATCTGAATATAACACTTAACTCCCCAAAAACTTAAGTACTAGTAGCCTATGGTTGACTGGAAGCTTTACCATAATGTAAGCTTAACTCCTATTTTTTACCTTATATATATTATTTACTGCATTCTTACAATAAAGTTAGAGAAAAGAATGTCTTTTCAAGTTGTCACAGATCTCCAAAAATTTTTTCAGTATATTTATTGAAAAAAATCTGCATGTAAGTAGACCCACCATAGTTCAAACCCGTATTGTTCAAAGGTCAACTGTATTTCAAATTCAGATTATGTTGTTAGCAAATCTAATGCTTAGACAAAACATATACCCAATGGATACTTCCTCAGATTTCTCCCAAATGAGATCTCAACTCTTCTCCTCCTTTTGTTAAAATGACATCATAAGAAATACTTCCCCAGAATAACCCAATGATGAAATGGACAAAATATATGAATAGACAGTTCAAAAAAAGGAGAATTGAACCAACTAACATGAAAAATGTATTCAAGATCTTCAATAATATGAGATGTAAAATCAAACCGTTTTTGCATATGAAATTCACCTCCATTTTTTATTTAATAAAAAAACAAATATCTAGGGAGTAGGAAGGGATGCCCATGTAGGTGATGTTTGCTTCTCTTATCCACCAGAATTCATTCCTCTTGGCATTAAGAACAGTGGCTGTAAAAAGGGTTGAAAAAATACAAACATATTCAAGTTTTTTCAGGAGGAACGACTACCTCATGCTATTTTTAAAGCTGTCTAATTATTGAGGAACTAGAAAACGATGAGAGAAGAGAGGGGGCAGTTCCTATTTTACTTCCCCTCGGTGGGAATCTCCAAGAAGCTACCAGGAGGGTGTAGCTGCATAGTCAGGTGAAGATGATGGCCCCAGGCAGGACCACGTCCTGATAGCTGTCCCAGAAACAGTGTGCACGGGAGCCAACCGCTCTGCTCTGTGACATGGCTGGAGCCGAAGTTATATAAGATAAATGTCACTGAATAGCATACTTAGTAAGGATATTTTCCTTTTCTTTTTTTAAAAAAGGTATTTTACAATAACATTATTTTACTAAATTTTTTAAAAATGTATTTTACTATTAGCATTCGCAAATGTGTTTTCTAGTCTTTCCTTCACCCAAGATAAGATGAAATGTCACCTTAATCAGTATGTATGTATCAAATTCAGTAGTATGCATTCCTGCTAGTGTTTTAATGAGAATAAAAAAGAAAAAAAATCCCACTGGCCAACCAGTGGCAACAGTGTTGTGCCTCCAGTGATGCTGAGAACTCTCATCCAACAGACGGGGTTTTTTCACCGCATTGTATTAATAGACAGCCAATGCCATTACCCCTGGAAACCCACAGAGAGTGCCTGATGGGGAAGTAAGAGCACACACATAACAATGTGCAATCAGAATGGAAACCTTGAAATAGTCACCTGCGGGTTCAAGCTGGAAAATGCAAGGCAGTTTTGGAAATTCTTCCTGAGCTGCTGACAATTTTGAATGTTTTATATTTCAGACACCCTCATCAGGACAGTTTTGTTCCTGGTTTTCAGGTTGACGTTTATTCAGTCTAATGGGAAGCCAGATTTGGGGAAATGTTCCTTCTCTCTTTGGGCTCTGCAGTTTCACAGGGAAGAGAAGAAATAGTTTTCATGCTTCACTGGATATTTACAGTTGGATGATATTTTTCTTGTACTGGGCCTGAATGTACCCTGGTGTGCTGTTTTAAAAATCAATCATAGATATATTTACATAGTTAGTACAAGCACAGGCAATCCACAGAGGGGCACATTTCAGTGTTGGGAAAAAAATAATTAAGAATACAATTCCTGCCAGTAGCGTTTTGGACCCAATCTGCTCCACCCATTTTTCCTTTAATGCAGAGAAATTTTTACAGTGAATTACTTTCCCACTGCATTGTATTAATTGGCATCAAAAGCCATTATTAGAGCAAACCCATTAGAGTGTGGTTGTTTAATTAAGAGCTGGTTCCCAGAATGAAAGACACAGCTGTTAGTGAAAACTCAATATAGTGTTACAAGTGAAATTTTAACCAGTTAACTTACATATACGCAACATTCAGCAGACATTTATTGAGTACATACAGAATTCTGGAGACTAGGTGATGTTGATAGAAAAATACACGTGGAGGAGAGTGACAGGTGCTTACGTGTGGGTATTTTAGAGAATGCGACATTTAAAATAGAAAGGTTGAGCTCCAATTCCAGCACATTTGTTTAGGGAACAGGTTATTAATGGAACTATTATAAGCCTAGTTCTCCTGATTTGTGCCACCAAAAAAATAAATACAACTATATTTATTTTTTACATCTTTACATGATAATTAAGATCAAGGGAAAAATGTGGAAAACTATACATTGAATGTAAAGAATGATGATCCTTCAAGGATTTAGGATTCTGAGCATGGTCAGTGTGTGGGTATCCTGTGTGTATGTAGGAAAGGTGCATGGTAATATGGAAAGGCAGTTCCTGTTTAGTTTTCAAAAAATAATTATGAGTGGCTGCCATGTGCTATGCCCTGCTCTAACTGAAGGGATGTAATAGTGAACAAAGTAGACCTCCCTCCAGAAATAAGATCTTCAGGAACGTTAAATTAGGGGTGAGGGTTAGGGGCAGTGTATGTGGAAGGATCCTGGCAGAAAGTAAACATTTAAAGTATACAGAGTGTCAGATTTTATGATAAGTCAGAAAGAATGATACGGAGGGTGTTTGTGCACCTTCTGACTTAAATCTAGAAGTTAGAAAGACTCCTTCATAAATAAGAAAATAGATCAATCAGCTGGAAGAGATCTTTGAGTGGGTTGGCTCGGATTCATGAGTGCCACATACTGCCTTGCTCTGTCCCCGTGTAGAAGTGTGCTGGTGTGGTCTGACTGTGCACCGAATGCAAACAGGCATGGCCAGGTCCAGGAAACTAATCAAACCATGTCATCTACACTTTTTATTCTGCCACGTTGCTTGATTGGCTCTCTCACAGCAGTAACTCCAGGAGTTCCAAGCTTACATCATTTGTAATGGGTTTGAGTCTTATCCCCAACAGGTACCTATCACTGGTGAAGAGATTGTGCTGTAGTTTAGGATTGTGCCATGTGACAATTTCTGGCACCAAAGGGTGAAGTCATCTGCAGTCAAACTAAGTAAACTGGAAACATGGACCAGCTGGCTCTCCAAACAACATGAGGCCACTCCTATATGAGGGAGGTAGAATGAGTGTCTGGAAGTTCAAAGCAACAGACATCAACACTTCGACTTGCTCATCATGATTTTGCTTTCTGAAACAACACAGAAAACAGCTTCAGTGTTTGTACTATCTGTGCGGAGGGAAGGATTGTGGAGCATCCTGTCCCTGCCCCTGCCACTCCCATAATTAGCATAGTTCCTGGGGTGTGGGAGGCACTCACACAGGAATGAATAAATGAATGGCTCAGATACATGGTTGTGGCTGTCCTGGTTAAACAGTATTTTCTACCATTGCTAGCACACGGAAAATTGTAGAGCAGCTGTGTGTATTTAACTGCCTTATAGAATGAACAAAGAAAAGTGACTCAGTTGTGATATAGTTGGGTACTATTAGATACTTAATGGAATAATTACTGGTTTGGGCCATGGGATGTTTTTATCTTTTGCTCTGATTCTCTATATCTAGCTTATATAACTCTTAATTTTTTCTTTTAGAAAGGAAAAGGAAATTCCCTTCTTTTAAAGAGGGAAATTGGTATGCTTTGTATCTGTCCATGCTGTCTGAGACATGTAATTGCGTATTTATAATTAAAAATGATTATTTAATTTTAATAAAAGTAGATTATCCAGCTGGTAAATAAGTATAGAAAAATACATTATTTTGAAAATTTCTTTACATGAGATCATTGTCTGAAATTCTAGCCCATTTACTGGACTTCAGAAATAATTCTGGGTGATTGAATTAGCATTGGTAGAAAGATGAACAGGAATGCAACTTCCCATTATGAACAATAACAGACCATGAGAACCAATATTCCTTACATTATTCCCCAGAGAACTTTGTATGTAGTAGAGAATTCACACATGGTGGTCATAGGGGAAGGTGGTCCCAATTTCTCCATGACTATATAATCCATTAAAGAGAAGGTATCAATATAAAGAGAAGTTCTGAGGAAAGAGCCACGTAAGTATTTCATTCATAAATAGTATTTGGAAACTGAAAAACTAAGCTGCATTTATTTGCCCCATACTGAGCTCTATTCTGGTTCAACATTGTGAACAGGTCAGTCTCTTGCTCCTCTTCTTTCATATTTATGAACACTTAACTTGTTCTGTCATCCATTCTTCCTAGCTTTTTTTTTTTTTAAGAGCGTTTACCATGGGACAGAAACTGTGCCAAGAGTTTTACTCTATCGCCTGTTGCGATACCTGCTAATCCTATGATGTTCTTTCCCTGTGTGAATTATTAATGATAATTGCTCAGTGCTTTCTTCTTTAGAAATAGCTTTTCCATTTTACAATGGTTTTTCACCCTAACTCAGTTGCTCTGAAATTTGTGCACCAAAATCACCGAGAGGGGTCATTACAACAAACTGTGGGGCCTCTCCCCACAGTTTCTGCTCCAGAAGGCCCGGGGTTCTGTCTAAATATATGGATTCCTAACAAATTCTCAAGTGATGCTGATCGTGGGGGACCAATCTTTGAGAACTGCTTGGCCTCCAAGCAGCATAGGTTGTGATGCAATTCGGTTTGGTATTGTGAGGAAAGAGATGTGGAAGAAGTGTTGAATCTAACCCCATTCTTTCCTGTAGGGAGTAGATGGATGGTTTCACTATTAAGAGCTTTGGTTTTATGAATTGTTAATTACGTGCATATGTATGTGTAACTTCTTAAGACATTTTGTAAGGATGAATACTAAAGGATGCGACATATTTTTGAGCTGATAGTATTATATACAACAAGGGTGGTGAAAAATGATTTGAAAGAACATTTAAAGTACCCACAAGACCAGTCAGTGGATGCGTGTTGGGGAGGAAGGTTAATTATACAGTTGTCCCCTCTCCGTCATTTATTTATTCAACAAGGATTTATTGATGACTCAACAGGTGCTAGTAGAGAGAGAGAGCAGTGAAGGAAGCAGACAGAAGCCCAGGCTTTCATGGAGTTTACATTCTAGCAGGAAAACACAACAAAGAGGATTAACACATAGCACATATTCTGAGGTAAAAGGGAAAGGAAGAAAAATAAAGTGGTCACAGGTATATGAAGAGAAGCAATTTTAACTCACACGGAGTATTTAGGCTTTTGTAACAACTATAATAGCAGTTTTCATACTCTACTGTGCAAAATAATTTCTTGGGGAGCTTGATCAAAAAGCAGATTTCCTTACTCCACCTCCAGATGTTCCCATTCAGCAGGCCTGGGCTGGAGTCTGGGAGTCACCCGTTTGATTGAAAGGTGGTTCTAATGCAAATAGACTTCAACTCAGGGATCTCACTAAGCAACAGTGAGCCAAAGGATAATAAGAAGGTTTAGCAATGTAGCTAGAGAGAGTTAGAAGGGAATTTCGGAAAGTGTTGTAAGGGTGAAAACGGGGAGAAACAGAGGTAGTGAAAAGCTGAGGCAAACCCGCTGTGTGGAAACACCGTAGATGGTGGGGTCTGAGGAACCCAGGTGTGGTTCTGTATTCTGTATCCTCCCTATCAGCTAGGTGGCTTTGGACATGTTACTTAGCTTCTTGGAACCTTAGTTCCACATCTGGATGACGAATGTGTATGTGTGTGTGCATGCTTCCTCTTTGTTGGCATTGTTGTAAAATTTAGAGATTATATACGCCAAGCTCCAGGACTGTGTCTGGACCATATATGATGGTCGTGGTGGTCTTAATTTGCAGGCATGTGAAGTCGAGTTAGAATAAATTCCCAAAGCATTACATGAGGACTAAGAGAACCTTAAGGCATGAAAGCTATGCAAGGTGGTTCTTTTTTTTTTATTGAAGTATCATTGATATACAGTCTTATACTGGTTTCAAATCTACAACACAGTGGTTCAGCAGTGACTGGTAGTATTAAATCCTCATCCCCACTAGTGCGCTTACCATCTGTCAACAAAGGAAGATGTTACAGAAACATTGACTGTGTTCTCCAGGCTGTACTACTGTCCCCATGACCAACCTACATTATGATTGAGAATTTTTGTACCCCTTTACCCCCCTCACAGGTTGGTTCTTGACACTCAATTGTGTGCCTCAGAACAGTCATATGCCAGTAAAGTCGTCGTAATGGGGAACCGTTTGGAAAGAGTCCCTTGGGTGGAACTCCTGGGAGCCAGGAACTCCTGGGTGCCACTTGAATTCTCTTTCCCTGTGTTTTCTGAGTACTTATCAAAGACCTAAAAGAACCAATAACTGTGAATCTGTAACTTGGCACAAAAACTATCTAATGTAGTGGACCTGAGAGTTTTTACCTGGTTCTGTTCGTACCATTAGGGCTGCTTTCTGTTCCCAGCTGGATCCCAGAATGAAAGAAACATTTCTTTCCACACCTGAAATTAGCTTCATTTGTCAGCCTCTGGTTTTTGCTGCCTATTCTGAGTGTTTATATTTTTGCAATAAGTGTTAGGTATTACCCCGGAAAGTATTGTCATGTTCAGTGTTTGTCCAAAGGAGAACCAACTAGGATTTTTATTGTGGAGACTGACTGCAATTCCAACATAGTAAGAAACACAGAATGGTAATCTCAGTGGGTTCATGATTTCAGGAGACCGAAGATAAAAGAAGTGTCCTTATTTCTTTCCCATAGGTGAGTAAAAGATAAATTTGGATTCTAAAATAAACTGTTCTTTAGCCCATTTTTTTTAACATTTTTCAGGCATCCAGCATTTGCTCTAGAGTATTTGTTTCATGCTTTGATTCCGACCATAAGAATGTTATGCCCTGATTCAGTCTGTTGGGTCTAGAAACCGGCCCATGGATCGCACTTTCTCATCTAACATCGTTGTTCCTTTACATGATATACACATTTTTTTTTTCCTAGGAAAAGCCATGCAGACTTTTACTTGTCTCCATTGCTTCCTAGCACAGGACTGGGCATGTTATTGGTGTCAGGTAATTACTCAATTAGATTACACTGATTAAAACAGGGTGTAGAGTTTTTGTTAGCTCACATAATTTCTTCTATAGTGGAATTTTCCAAACTGTATTCTATAGAACAATAGTTCTATAAAGTGCTCTGTTAAAGAAGAGTATGTGATCATATATGCTTAGGAAATGCTATGCATGCTAGTCCCATGAGAGGTTTGCAATACACACTGGATAAAAAACTCCGTAAAATCCTGCATTAAGGACCCTATTTAGCACCATATATAATTAGTTAGCTTCCCAGATAATTTTGACTAAGGATCCCCTTTCTATTGCTTCATTTTTTTTTGCTGTGAGAAGTCTTTGGAAAGCCCTGCTCTACTACTTTTTTATTCTTTAAGTCACATCAGGCTTTTCAACTCACCAAAAAAAAACGTGTTTTTCTACCTCCACAGAATGTTTGAAATGCACTAACCTAACCTCGTAGCTATACTCAGTGGTATGCTGGAGCCAGCTCTTACTTGTTGATGAGAACTGATGGAGCCCATCCCTTCCCAACTCCATGTAGGCATATCACAGGGCACCCCTCCCCCAGCCGGTTTATCAACCTGTGTTTACAAATGGATGGAAAGTACCTGTACCATGTCACCAGTGGCTAAGGGCACAGTCAAGAAAAGGGCAAAGAATTTCCAACTCTGATTTAGGGCTGGTCCTTGTTTGTTTTCCAGTTTTACAGAGGAATTTACAGATAGTGTCTATGTCTAAGAGCACACTGTGTTGGTTTGATATGGGTATGCCCAGGGCTTTTCCTGAGATACCCAGTATCATAGGCAGTGAAGAAAATTTGCATTTGTTACATGCCTTCATGTACCAAAGGCACTCATATAGGTTAGAGTTTTAAGCTGTGAAAATCTCTGAGAAATTAAAATCTGTCCCCATTTTTCAGGTGTAGACCCTGGTGTCAGAAAGGATTCATTTGTCCAGGAACATTCATTTCAGAAATGGCAGGACCAGAGTTCTCAGATAAATAGAGCCAGCTTTTTCCTTCTAGTGCACCATCATTTTCCAGCCCTGTGACCTTGAATGAGCCGCTTCCTTGAACATAAATTTCCTCAGTGATACACTTAGAAGAAAATCCTGAACTACCATATAGGGATATTTGTTGAAACTAATATCACTAAACATAGTGATACTAGTGAAACTTGAGTGAAATGCTGTGTGTATGAATGCATTTATGAATTACAGAGTGCTATTAAAATTACATTAGTCCATTACTCATATAAAATATTAAATTGTGGTACCACTCAACTTCAATTTCATATTCATTAATAGGAATGAGAAGCAGTTTAGCACAGCAATTAAGGTCACAGACTTTGTCATTCGGCAGGCCTGAGTCAATCCCTTCCCTACCTCTTATCCACTGTTTGATTTTTGGGCAGTTACTTCTCTGGACCTCAGTTTTCGCACATATAAAATAAAGATAATTCTAGCTCCTAACTCATAGAGTTATCCTAAAGGTTAAATTACACATGAAAAGCACTTAACACAGCCAGGTGAGAATCACCTCTTTAAATTCGATTGGAATTGTCATTATCTTGTTCTTCTACACTAACTTAAGTTGCCCCCGCAAGAGCATTTTCTAAGCTCTGTTTTTCCCATAGACCCTAGTTTGGGTATTACTCTCTTGTGCTGAAATTCACTTGAAACTTACTTTCTTTTTTTTTAAAATTGAGATATCATTAACATGAGCCTTTATGTTATTTTCAGAAGTACAGCCGAATGATTTCATATTTATGTCCATTGTGATAGGACCACCATGGTAAGTCTGGGTAACATCATCTCCACGTGCAGTTACAGACCTTTCTTTACAAAGCCCTTGGAAGCTCCTGTCTCTCAACATTAAATTGTTTCCATCGTTCAGACTTTCTTTCCTCTCTCATGTCTTCCAAGCCCTTAGTTCCAGATCCGCGTGTGTCTGACTTTGCCCCTGGTGGCTGAGGTATCCTTTTATGCTCTCCCTTTTCCTCCTGCAAGTTCCCCCTTGTCTTCTTTGAAAATGTGTTGCTGATGTCACACCCAGTTAACAAATAGTGGTTAGTTATTGATTCATGATGCTTGAAGGTTTTGATTGAGAAAACCGATAGCTTTTATTTTGAAAGCTATAAAAATGTTGTTTTTAAATTTTAGGAGACCCAAATTTAAAAGAAACTTTTAAAATGGAGCATAATTTATACTTGATTTCCCACATCTTTTCTTCCTTACTCAATTTTTACCCCCTTTTCTCCAGAAGTTGGCTTCAACAGTTTCTTGAGTTTTTAACCATACAAAAAAGTTGTTTAACAATTCTAGAATATATAAATAAAATGTGGAGTAATAGGGAAAATAGCTTGTTTTTATTTTGAGGACCAGTGAGTATAAATACAAGTATAATTTATTAGTTTTGATTTACCACAACAACTTCCCTTCCAAATGAGATAAAAGCCCCATCAAAAATAATGTCTGTGGGTGAGTTCACTGTTACTTGAAGAAGAAAGATACCAACTCAGTCATAATCCACTTATTTGTCAGTCATTTTAAGATCCTAGCTAGATGAAGATTTAACCTGCGCAACAAATATAAAGCATAATGCAGACAGAGGCTCATGAATCAAAGGAAGGGCCTTAGAGTCAGAACTGTGTCTGGGCTTAGGAGTAACCCTGCCTCTCTGAGCTTCAGTTCCCTGCCCTGAAACATTTAGATAGTGGAGAGGTTGACAAATGACGTGCCACCTGTCTTTATAAGGCTCATGAGCTATGGTATTTATGTTGTTAATAATTAAAAACCAAAAATATCAAAAGAAAAATATTTTATGACACACAAAAAATGTATGAAATTCAAATGTCAATGTTCATGAGAAGTTTTTTTGGAATAAGACACACCCATTCAATTATGTATCATCTACAGCTACTTTCATGCTTTAACTTCAGAACTGAGAAATCACAACACGGACTGTATGGCCTTCAAAGTCTAACAGACTTATTGTCTGGCCCTTAACAAAAAAGTGTGCCAACCACTGAGATCTTCCTGATCAGACAGGGTTTTTATGAGAAGAAGCGAGATACTGTAATTAAAATACCTGGCGCCCAGTAGGTGCTCAGTAAATGTTGACTGCTAGGACTGTAGTAAATTTACATTAATAAAAAGAGTCTGTGCATCTTCTCCAATTCTAGCTACAAAACAAAATATCCTGTAAAAATAAGTTTCGTGACATAAATCTGAGTAACTCAGAAAGGCTGTGACAGATTTGAGTGAAGCTAGCTGAGTTTTGAGAGCTGAAGGATATATTTAAATAGCTTGTACAGTTAGTTCATAACATTTTGGAGCACCAGGAGCATGGTGTTTGCTAAGGTATTAGCTGTCTCCATGTAATAAATCCAAGGAGGTTTTACCATTCCCAAATGTGAACTCCACATTCAACTGCTTCTTTTCCCTGTTAATGCAACTCATTCTTGAGTTTGTAAAAATGCTGTTCAATTTGGCTTCTGTGCAATATGCAAAAGTAATGTGCATAGGACATGATATCCTGATTTTTCTTCCTGTTACATATTTAGGCATTTGTTTTAACATCATCCTGGAAATCTTATTAACAGTTCCTAAAACTCTTCAGAAATTGCAATTCTGTGATCATTGTATTGGTGAGATATCTCAAGTTCCCCATAATTATGTACAAAAAATAGTTCTTGGGGCGAAAGCAAGTTTAGTCAAAAATATAAAATATGAAAGACTCTAAGAAGGTAACCACATTGGTGAGGAGTTTACTCTGGTTAAACTTAAAGGATATGTAGTCAGTGTATTAATTAATGTAGCGATTCTAAAGTTTTCTGTCTTCTGAACCTTACTCCATGAAGACTGAGTCAGAGAACAAAGTCTAAATGGAAGTTTGACTAGTCAGTAAGCACTTTAGGTATTTAGGCAGAGCACAGAGTAAATCAGCATTTGAAGATTAAGTTTTATGAATAAAAATGATAAACTACATCATAAATGTTGTTTTATACTAAGCTGTAGTATTTCCCCTTTCTGGGCACCTCTTTCAGCTCCTCTCTTCTTGGCCTTCTTCCCTCGCCCAGCACTGACTGTAGCATGCACGCCAGCCCAGGGAATGCGGTGGCTCTGCTGACAATGGATGAACAGCACAGACATAGTGCATGTCCTCAAGAGCTGACAATCTAGCTGAACATTCAGACAGCTAACTGAGCAATAACAGTAAAGAATGGAAAGTAGTCTGACAGGAAAAATTTAAAGAAAAGTGGAGCACCTAACAGAGGACTTAAGATATTGCTGAGTATAGAAGAGGGAGAAGAAAGAGGCTTCTTGGAGGAAGGGCCACATAAGACGTTTCCTGAATGTCATGCTGAGCATACAGGGTACAAGGCCATCCAGTGCCTTGTAACCCATGTTAGGAAGTTTGCACTGTATCCCAAGAGAAATGAGAAGCTTGACCTGTTTGTACTCAGAGTGAGACTAAACTGTTTAGAGATGAAAGAATGAATTGTTGAGGGCTGACTGGAGGCAGAATGAGAGAGAGAAAACGCTGGCCATAACTCAGAGGAGTGCTGTCAGAGGCCTGGGTCCAATTGGCATTATGGGGGTGCATTGAAGACCTGGTATGGGTTATTACCTTCTTCATAAGTAAACTAGAATGATATATGGTTCTGCTCTATAGTTATAACAATGAGCTTAGGCCTATAAATGTATCTGCTAAATCATGATGAAATGGATTGTAATAAGTAAGTTGCTGGGCAATTAGCAAAAATAATGGTAGACTAGAACACTTTGAAATGTGGTTCTCTGGGTTCACTCTTGCTACCAAAGCATACCTATGTTCTAAATATATTTAAATGCCAAGTAATGGAGTGAATCAAAAAAATATATATATCCTGGTGCGGGATTCAGCAGTATCCACAAATATCTGAGCACTTGCTATGTAACCGCACAGTGGGCACTCACTGCATGTTAGCTATTCCTGTGTATGTTAAAGCCACTATTGCTGAGATGATTTTGTTAAATCCTCATACTGTCTGGCGAGACAGCTGCTGTTATGCTCACTTTCTATATGATGACTCAAGGATAAAAGAGTTTTAAGTCCTTTACCATCTTCTCCTGGCTAAGAGTAACAACATTAGGTAATGCTCTGGGTCTGTCAAATTCTAACCCAGGGCAAAGAGATGCTAACTCCTGCAAGTCACAAACAAGGTAGGAAGTATAACATTTCCCCCTTATTCAATTTCACATACCTGGATGTGTAGAATACTTTCAAGCTCCAGGCGTGAAAACTAAAAGTGTACAGTTTCAAAATCAAGTTGAGTATTTACATGAAGTCTTGAAATGCATTAAACTTCAAAAATCTGTTTGGAACCCCAAATACATTGATTCAGTGTGGAAATGTTTTATAGTTTGACTTAGCTTCTGAAAAGTGGAAAATATTTTATTGATACTAATTATGTCACAACAAACTCCTTTGACTTCTCCCTCTACACTGAGCCTCGCTGCTGCAGCAGCTCATCTAATAATAGAATCCTTGTTTCCTTAAAATAAAATATTGATATATAATAATATCTTAATAAGAGAGGATTAAATGAAGTGGCTCGGCTTCCACGATCTCTTATAAATGTGTTAGATGGAGTGCTTAAAGAATTGACCCATTTCTCTGTGATCTCTTGCCAATTCATTATTCTACATCATAGGTTTAAAATTTATAGATGTTATAGTGACTATTTATGGGCAAGTCTCTTTCCACGGGGTCCTCACAGAATGTCTTTCTTAACTTCAGTCTTAGAAAGCTGATTCTATCAGCTCAGCAAGAGAGGTTTTAATCTCTCAGTGGCAGACTCTCCATAACCAACCTCTTGAAATTGATGTCTCATTAGGAATATTTATTTTTTAATTTAAAATGAAAAATAAAAAATATTACATGGATAGAGATAACCACATCTTCTCTCCTCCTAGGAAGACCATAAGAAGAGGGAACATAATGAAAAGGATAATTAATGTCTAAACAAGAAGGTTTAGACAAAAATGATTACTTCATAGCATCAGGCTGGGTCAGCTTAACAGACACAGTCTTGTCAGTGGTCCCAGAAGACACGCGAACTTGTAATGTCTCGAGGGTAAGAACCCATCTGCCTTAGATCTACCACATCTCCAGTGCTCAATATAGAACAGCCACTCATTAAATAACAAGAGTCCATTGGCAAAGACTCCTTCATTCTGTGCTTGAGTGAACTCTGCCTACTATTTCCCTTTTGTGGCTCTGCTTTCTTCTATGCATCCATGAATGACCTTTTGAATGCTGCATTCTTTCATTAGATATTCCAGTATAGTGCAGTTAGAAGTCAATATGCTGGTCAGAAAGCCAGTCTATCTTTTCATGCCGACTGTTACATTTCTGTTCTCATCCATGTGGTTTATCTTCTTCTTCCTGCTTTCAGCTTTTGAAAGTGAGGAGCAGGGCATGTCATTACAGCCACTGATTACATTTTACATGCAGCTGTTTCTATGAGTATTACCTCAACACCCCCACGCTATTCTCTAAGATAGGATAGTAATGCAGCTTAGCCAGATTGGCCCAGTATATTGTTTCTAATGTTTCTGCTAATTAATGAGCTCAGGATACTAAAAGTCTGTTGAGATTGATCAAGATGCCTTGGGGAAAATCACCTTGCCTTTGAACCCTGCAATCCACTGAAGTTACAGAAATGTTTAACTTGCATCCATTTCAGCAGATATTTAATAAGCACTTGCTCTGTTAAGGGCAAGGTTAAGGGTGTATATAAGACAAATTTTGCCTGCATTTAACTTGAAATGATAAAAAAATTATTTTATCATTGAACTTAAGTTTTAAAATTTCTGGCAGCCATACCTATTTGCATTTAATCTTTACTAACATGATACTTAAAAATCCTTAAAAGGACCTCCTGATTGCTTAAGAGAAAGTAAGAAGAGAAGAAGATAACAGACAATACATCTTGGCATGCA
Organism: Manis javanica; assembly: GCF_040802235.1. Taxonomy (NCBI): domain Eukaryota; kingdom Metazoa; phylum Chordata; class Mammalia; order Pholidota; family Manidae; genus Manis; species Manis javanica. The sequence continues at coordinate 37,866,290 of NC_133156.1, forward strand.
ACTTGTATTTTAGGAATGGATTCCTAGCAGAAATTACCAAGCAAGTAAATAAATGATAGATAATGTTCTAGAGTCATAGTCATTGGCTCCAGAAGGCAACATAGATGTCAGAAAGTGTGACTATTTTGTCCAACTCTTACACTACCTATCTGTGTGACTTTGGCTAGGTCACTTCAAGTCTTGCTTACATTTCATGTAAACAAAAAACAAAGTTGGACTTGATCATATACTGCTTCCTTCTATATTGGAATATGCTACAGCCCACCATTTGTGGGCTTTAATAACTAGGTTAAGTTCTCTTACCTGAAATATGTAGAAATGGTATCAGAATACTTCTTAAAAATTTTGTTGATATGGTTTGTGCTTTATTTATTCCAGATTTATTTAGATGTAATTCACACAAATTATGTATATTTGAGGCATACAACATGATGACCTGATAGTTATTAACACTGTGAAATGATTCTGCATTCAAGCTAACTAACATAGCCATCACTTCACATAGTTATCTTGTGTGTATGTGTGGTGAGAACATTTAAAATTCAGCAAACTGAAAATATACAATACAGTATTATTATTGTAGTCACCATGCTCTATATCAGATCCTCAGAATTTACTCATCTTGTAACTGAAATTTTGTACCCTTTGACAAACATCTGCCCCATTTTCCCCAACTCCTAGCCCCTGGCAACCACTTTTCTACTATCTGCTTCTAAGAGTTTGACTTTTCTAGATTCCACACATATTAGAGATCATGCAGTATTTATCTTTCTGTGTCTGGCTTATTTCATTTAGCATAATGTTCTCTAGGTTCATCCATGCATTGCAGATGTCATGATGAACTTCTTTTTTATGGCTGAATAATATT